>NC_086324.1:133498140-133813910 GCF_036172605.1 Pelobates fuscus | reverse complement strand
TTATTTTTTGAAATTATTTTTAAGTAATAATTTTTAATTTTTATTTAATTTATTTATTTTATTTTATCTGCATTGTACTCTTTAATCCGTAAAATAATTGGCAAAATAAAAAAAGGAAGTTTTAGATTAGTGATGTGAATAATATGAAATTTGGATGTGTAGGATTAGAAGAGGATTTTAAGTTGCCGGCTTTGGCATGAACAATGCACAGCTGCGACATGAAGGTTTAAGTAGGGCCTATTGATTCCACCAACCTTGCAGGCATGTAGTATGAAACCCAGGCAGACCTTTTGTGATTAAGTAGAACATAGAACCTGCACTTCGCCTGCAGGTATTGGAATGAATGATGATCTGCTAAGACCTGAAGGTTTTAGTAAAGTTTATAGGTCCTTGAAAGCTGGCTGTGTCTTTCACGTGCACATACGAACAGCCATCGCATGCTATAAAGTGCTTAACTTTGAAATATTTTGCAATAGTTACGATTATACAACACCGTCAATTTTAAATCGTTCAACATATATTTTTTAACATTTAAAATTTTTTGTAATATTTGTAAAAGTAGTAGTAAAGAAAAGGTTACACTGCAAGTCAGTTGGGTGAATAATTCTAAGAAAGATTGCTCAATAAATAATGCACAAAAAAAAAAAGACAAAGAAAAAAACAAAAAAAACAAAATCCAGTTAGATGGATGATAAGGGTAAGCTAAGGTTACTTTAATAATGTGTGATGGATTTTCTAGTCGTATTTCTTTGAGTGAAACAATAGCTAATGAACAAGGTCACGACCGGTCTGAGCTTTCCAAAACACTCCGGTAATTTTATATTTTTTCACCTTTATGTCTGATGGCACTTTTTGGTAGTGAGATGCCAAAAGTGCAGAGAGTGCTGACTTTACTGACAAATTGTTTAGCAAGTTGACTCATATCTTTAATAAAAAAAAGGAACTGAAGATGAGAATGAGATTCTTTACCCGTTAGCAGTATTAATGGAACCAGTGAATGCAGAAACAGTGTCAGACACCAGACACGACAAAACATAACATCTGTTGTAAAAAACAAAAAAATAATGTTATGTTTTCCTACGAGACGAGACATACATATCAAATCCAGAAAAAAATAACAACCCAATATTGTTTTTAGAGGGAATTCATCACTAGTCTTTTATTTGTATTGATTTAACTTTAAACAGATGTTTTTAATGTTAATGAAAGAAATGGAAGAGTACGTGTTTTTTTTTTCAACAGACAGCTTTTGCTATGTATGACTAATAAAGGATTTGCATGCAATAAACACTGTTGACATTGTATATACTTAGCAATGCAATAGTCTCTCTCCATTACAATTTAACTTTCAGAGGTGTGCCTAAGTTATCTGGCACACACACGCGCACACAAACTCATACTCATATTATACACACATATATTCATATTCACATACACACCATAGGTCCAGATTCAAATCTTGGGACGAGCACTGTAAAATTCTTAAATCTTCTTAAAGTTTTGCAGTGCGAAAAAAAACCCCAAAACACTCAATGCACAATACTTATATATTTGGACTCTGTAACATTTTACCTTATAGGAGACACTGTAGAGTATGAAATGAGCTGTGCATATGACAAACTATGGAGAACCAGATGACAGGTTAATGACACACATTTAGGAGTAAGATAGCGTTTGGGTGGGAAGCAGTTTTGGAAATGCCAAAGCAGGGGGCTGAGACATGATATGCGGTATGAGTTGGCAGGCGGAGAGACACACTATGGGAAATAAGATGTTTTGGAGATGCTGCTGTGAATATGATTGAGAGCAGGTGGGGGCTACTATGAAGAATGGGATAAATAGTGGGGTGGGAGGCATTGAGGAACATTATATGGAGGGTGAGGAGAGCAGGAGGCAATGTGTAAAATGGGAGAGAAGTGGGGGAAAACATTGTGATATGGTATAGAGGTTGGGTGGGTGGGAGACACTGTGGAGAATGAGTTAGGAATGGGAGCAGTGTAGGCCATTGGTAGGTTAAAGTTGGACTGTGATGAGGGGGTTGTTGGGCACTGTGGGGAAATAAATTGCAGGAAGGGTGGGAGACATATTGGGGATCACACCATGTCTCCATCCTCCCTCCATATTTTTTTTCCCACAGTCCAAACAACCCGGCCAACTTTACAACTTGCTTTCAATAGAGACAGCCCTTCACTTAACCGCCCTATGCCCCTTTAAGATATTTAAAAAAATAAAGCATGCTATTACCAACAGTACTACCTTTGGTGGGATGGGACTTAACCAATGCCAGCCTTGGTTCCTAGTGTACTGACTCTTTGCTTCAATCTACTTTTTTTTTTTTTTTTTTTTCAATTCGACCAAATTAAAGATTTATTGCAATTCTGCTGATTAAGCCTATATTTGGCAAATTACTTGTCAACATGCTGTATCATACTGTTTATTAAACAAACCTCTATTTTCTGGTTTGAGTGTAGCAGCTAGAAAATGTCAAACTACATAAAATCACTCTGTTGCGTAGTCATTAAACAACACATTTTAGTGAATTGGAAATCCAGCCACAAATTTTAGACCAAAAGCGTTTTCCAACTTAACTATAGTCATAGCTTGGCTGTTTTAATCTACATTTTACATCATGTGTACCTGTTGTTTTTTTTGTATACTGTAAGCATTACAATGTAGATATGCATAACAAGGTAACAAGTTGTACAAACACGCATTGTCTTCAGTAATAACATTGGTCCGTCTATGATTACATCAATGCATTATTCGTTCAGATGCTCAATCTACTTTTTGTAGAGGCTCCTTCATCCTGCTTCACTGCTGTTTGCTGTTCAGTGGTGGAGAGTGGCAACCGTGAGCGACCCTGGAAAAGCTTTGAGGACTGGAGGTCAAACAGTTATCACAGTCACATCATAACCCCGCCGCTCTGCATAAAAGACTCCACTGAACAGCAGCTTGTCCAAAAAGGAGCACACACTCAATGCCACTTATTTGCTGGGTATCAGTTTGCCAGCTCAGACACATACTCACATTTGTACACACACACGCACGCACCTTAGGTTTTCATTTAGACCTTTATCCCAGGTGTCTAGAGGGATAAAGACTTGAATAGATGAGTTTGACTAAAATACAAAATGGAAACAAAATTATAAAAACATCACAAAATAATATTAAAAGATATTAGTAATACATATGTAGAAAACTGACAAAAAAAAAAGATACACACAAAAAAAAACGAACAGCACGTTAACTACAGGATTAAACAGTCTCGTACCCGATATTGCCTTGCTCCGAGAAGAGAGAAAACCAATATCCAGAAATAATATAACACAAACCACCAAGGACAATAAAGTTATGTCATCGTGTTTATTTTGCAGTTTTAATTAAAAAAGGAACATGAGAATTGGGTAATTTCACTCTGCATTCATCAATATTTGCAAACGAAACTAAGTAATATCCTCTGTAGAGAATCATTCTGAATTTGTATTCTCTATGTAAATAGTTTAATAGCCTTCAAAGGAAAACTAAAACCAGTAAAAACAGTAAAGCATAAATGTGGCTTTTAGAAAAGCAAATCTTAGCTTCAAATATGTTTTCTGTGCAGAACGAAGCTACTTAAACTTTAAGTTTTAAATGGGAGACTTTTTGAAATAATTGATGATGTATATTTTCTAACTCTTACTTGTCTTTCAGATTTAAAAAAATACCTGTTTTATTGTACATTTTATCCTATAATAATAATGTAGGATTTGCCAATGGAAACTGAACTAAAAAAATATTCAGTGTTTAGTCAATGTTCTCATATATTTGCAGTAGTATGCATGTGCTTTTTTGGTTTAAAAGCATGATCAAAATTAGATAGACAAAATGCACATTATTATAGCATAGCAAGTGGACATTGAAGATTGTACATATTTGTTCTGATATCAAGCAGCAATTTTAAATAAAATAATAAGTCCCATGGGGAAAAAAAAATCAACTTAGCTGTGTGTTTTATGGGTTACTCAGGATATTCAGCACACTGAGCTTTTCTCTAATAAACTCAGCTAACTATACTAATACACGCTGCCCTAATTTGGCATTCCAATTTCCAGCCTTCGATCTGAAACTTGCAACAACCTTTTGTACCTAGTTTTGTGTTTTTAAAGGCCAATTTTAGAAGTGTGAACTTAAAGAATGTGCAGAAGAAGAAGAGACAGATTATCTATGAGGATGCAGGTCACAGTAAGTTCACACGTTCTTGCAATCCCAAGCACATAATCAATAAATGTGTTTATCTTGTTTTCTTCACAAATATGACTAGCACCACATCAGAGCCTTGAGTAGTTTTTTTTTGGCATTTTTGCTTCTACATATTGATTTCCCAGACTTCCTCTTGAAGCACAAGTCAAGTTTGGCAACCCTCGTTATTAAACAAAATCCCTGTTGCCACCTACCTTTCATTTCCTCTGAATTACATTAATTGTTTGACAGCAAAACCTTATTGCATTTCCTCCTCTGTACATTGATGCTGGAATGTGAATTATTTACCAGCACTAGCTATATCGTAAAGATGGTCCAGAGAGATGTCAGGAGACTTAAAATCTGTAATGGAACCCACACATTCCGCAAGGTTAAATGACCTCAGTGTATTTGTGTTTTGGGCATCGTTCATCAAAATCCAAAACAGAAATGACCTGAGTCCACAAAAATTTAATCTAATTTGCTTTTATTACACAAAATACTAAAATATTTTTTAAATGTGTAGTTTGATAGTAAGTATATAATAAGAATAGTTTAGAATTTTTTTTATTTTTTTTTTAAATTCTTTATTTTAGTAGTGTAGATAAGAAAACATGCCTGGGGTACCCCGACGGCATTCCCCATGCTTTTCAGAACATTTATAACAATCAGGAGTATGTTAGAACTTGCACATTTTTATAGTTAGTATTCATTTGAACAAGTTAACTGTAGTAGAGCATGAACGCAACTTAGATAGGTCATATAAAATAGGCAAAACTTTGCTAGTGATAGGGTTGCTTAGGTAGTAGTTAGGGTTGATTAACATGCTGGACAGGGCACAACTGCGGTTACTCGAGTTGTGACATTTTGGTTACATGCTAGGTATTGCGCAGTTGGCCTCTTTTAAGTGTTAATATGTGATTGATAGGTCATAAGCTAATATCGGGTATGGATTTCTCCACACTGCTTGGGATTAACCACCGGGGGGCAGCTAGTCGCTGGGCTTGCCGGGGAAAGCATACAGTTAGGTAAGGCATACTTTAGACTATGTTCCTGCAGTTTTGCAGTGATTACAGTAACTGAGTTAAGGTCATAAATGATAAGGAAATCAATGATAAATGACATTGCTAAATAAGGAAAATACATTGCTCTGCTGGGCTGCTTTGTGAATCCTGGAGCTGCGCTGAGTCAGTTGCCGTCCTAGTCACCATCATCAAGTCTCTTATTTTCTCCGCTGGGTTTTTGAGCGTTTTAGTTCTTGCCGGTCAGGGGTGCAATTGTATCATTTGCCCCCCCAAAAAAACAAGCTTTATCTCCTCAGTTGTGGTTGCAGGAGAACAGTCCTTTTTGTGTTTAGTCCACTTCGATCAGCCGATACCGGCTCTGGATGCCTGACAGGTGGACCGCGGAGAGTGGCAGGGTTGATGTCTCAGCGGAATATCAGCTCTGCAGCGTTCCAATGGGGCACCCTGTGCGTGTGTCCCGCGTGCAGGGAGCCCTGTTGTATCTTGGCTGGCCACATGGCCCCCAGTGTGAGGTCCTGGCTGCCGGGTTGCACCATGCTGGTTGGTGGTCTCTGATGCTGCTGGGCGATGGGTCGGTCACGTGTGTTCAGCGATCTCGCTCTGAGGAGAGGGAGTGTGAGTGTTTGCGCCTGCAAGGCATGCCGCTTTTAACCGCCACTTAGATCGCTGGTGTTGTCTCTTTCGGGAGGTCACTTTGGGGGCTCGCGGTGTGTACACACGTAATTGGCGTTGAGTAGCCGGATGGATCCAAGCTGCTGCCACTTGCACCGCCATTCTAAAGGGCCGTGCCTTGTCTCGGAACTTCATCCAAAGGTTGGTGCAGAGTTGGTTGAAAAACTCTTGAGTATGCCTGGGTGGCATGGATGCTCTTCGTGGCAGGTTGTGTCTGTGTCGCCATAGTTATCGATTTTGTTGTGGGGCCATCTACGTTAGGTTGCGGTTGATTTAGGCCACATGAAGTGAGGCCAGGCCTGTCCGCCATTTTGGGCCTCGCGTCTTCTATGCCGCTGAGTTGTTCCCCAGCATCTGCTGTGCCGTTTGAGTTTATGGCCTCCCTTGTTGGTGGGGACCGGGATAACCGGGATAACCCCTCCGGTTCATGGGGGGGGAGGTGATGTGCGGTTCTTCAGCCTGAGAACCGGGAGAGCGGTCGTCTCTCCACGGCTCCCACCACTGTAGGCCGCGGATTGCGGTTTGGGTATTTTAGCGGCGGGGTGTCTCATGTGGGGTGTCCCCGGGTTCAGCATCCCCTCCTGCGCTTGAGGATAGTTGTCCGCAGCCGGCACGATCCGGTGGTCGGGCGTTATGCCCAGACACAGGGCTTCAGATGCGGGAACTCGCGCCAAAGACGTCTGGCTCGCTCGTCTGGTAAGCTTCGCCCCCAATAGTTGAGAATTTTATAAGTGAATCGTAAAATAAAATTCGAATACATTTTATGTTAAATTGATGCTTGCACTGTATGTTTAAAATAATGTTTTAATTTTTCAGTTTTTCAAGAAAGAGTTGGTCCTGTTTGTGATGACTGCCATTCTGGCTCCTTTTCAGATATTGATGAATTCCTAAAAAAAAATGGTAGAAGCTGAAAATATGTTACGTAGCTGAGCCGCCATTATTCCAGCAAACTCCTTATTCAAGCTTGTGGTTTTGAAAGCAAAAATGGTGCATTTTGATTTTTTTCATCCAATGTTTGGCTCTGCATTTATTTGTATATTCTTGGTGGTAAACATGCAAAGACCATGTATACCTCTCCCGATATGATTAAAAATAACTCTTTTTCTTTTTCTCTAAGTTGCTTTGGTTGCTCTCTGATGTGGTTAAGTTCTTTGCATTTGGTGGACCTGTCAATTATCTCATTCTACAAACTCTCACAGAGCCCATTGGAAATAGTTTCTAAAAAAGGTATTTTTTCCATGCCATATCTGTAGTAAAAAAAATGGAAATTAGTAATCACCAACTGAATGATGGGAAAATAACTCTCTAGAAGAGTGGGAATACCAGGAGCTGGCTCGGTGACTAATGGCTAAAATACTACTAAATAGAGAATAAAAATATAAAAATATATAAAAATATAAATATGTGGTACTGTGCCTTTAAATCTGGAATAGACAAAGTATCCCTATAAATGTGCAAAAATGTGAATAAAGGTGCTATGAGTGGAGATCTCAAATAAACGTAATATCCCTTTAAATGTGCAAAAATACAAAGAGAATGCTGCTATACCTTTTTTTTTTTTTTTTTTTTTTATTTATAGTTATAGACCACCACCAGGGATTATTTATTTATTATTATTTTGTATATTATTATATTATTTATCATTAATTATTATTTTTCTCCTGTTTTCTCCTAGAAGGATGGATTCACACTATACCTATATGGTACCTATCTAGTATTGGTTATAGAAACATAGAAACATAGAATGTGACGGCAGATAAGAACCATTCGGCCCATCTAGTCTGCCCAGTTTTCTAAATACTTTCATTAGTCCCTGGCCTTATCTTATAGTTAGGATAGCCTTATGCCTATCCCACGCATGCTTAAACTCCTTTACTGTGTTAACCTCTACCACTTCAGCTGGAAGGCTATTCCATGCATCCACTACCCTCTCAGTAAAGTAATACTTCCTGATATTATTTTTAAACCTTTGTCCCTCTAATTTAAGACTATGTCCTCTTGTTGTGGTAGTTTTTCTTCTTTTAAATATAGTCTCCTCCTTTACTGTGTTGATTCCCTTTATGTATTTAAATGTTTCTATCATATGTTTATATCAAATGTTTCTATCATATTAAATGTTATCCATATGTAGTTAATATACTATTATGATTTTATCCACCTATCTTTATGTATATATAATTATGTCCAGCATTTTATGTCCAGCATTTTATCATCTCTAATTAATTCATTATATATGTTACTTTCATTTGGAACATTCATATATTGCTTTTTTGTATTTTTGCATTTACCGGTCCTATGTATTTGTCTACATTTTATGAGTTTTTATAAATATTGTTTTTACCCTAGTGGCAATGATTTGCATTTTATATATATATATATATGTATCATTTTATGCAGGTACAAATACTGTTTTTATTAGTATAGAATATATTGGTTTAAACACCTTAACGTATGATTGATAATTAGGCAATGTATATAAAGAAGAACTGAAGCACTAGACACTATTATGTCTCTGATGAAGTAGGGCCCATTCCCTACGAAACGCGTAAGACAGGCGTCCCAGCAACACACGGGATCAGACGCATGTACCAGCAGCACCACTAATCTCCACACGCAGGACCTGTTTGGAAAGTACCGCCACCGGAGGCATCTGTCCTGCACGTCCCCTGAAGTGAGGCTCCTGCTCGGGACGTGCTCACAGACACAAGCCATCCTCACCGGCAGCTGTATATTGAATCATCACAATCCATATCCATCCTTAACAATCCGAAGGTCCTTGCTGTTATTTTTCTATGCATCAGTCTGGTAATGCACTTCTGAATCTAGTGTGACCTGTATTTTTATTATATTTAACTTTTTTCCAAGTTATTTTAATATATTCAATAAACTGGCATTTTTTATATGAAGTGATCCAGTTTTATGCTTCAGTTTTCCAGCGATATATTGTTTCCATTTTTATTGCCTAAAGCTAACAGTTCCTTGTACTGTATAGCTTATTTGTTACTTCTATCTTTTACTAAGTATATTATTTGCAACAGGTATCATTTATCCCTCATGTTGTTTGGGATATAGACACCAGTTTCATACATATTTGTTGGTCATCCAGCAGAGAATTTGGTCTCTCATTTTTACCTTTTTGTATTTTTGTATCTATTTATATATATATATATATATATATATATATATATATATATATATATGTATATATGATTTTTTCTATCTATCACCCCCCTATATAGCACTGCTTTGCATGTTTGCACATTCTTAAAGGATATTTAAAGGTATAGCAGCATTCTCTTTGTATTTTTGCACATTTAAAGGGATATTAAGTTTATTTGAGATCTCCACTCATAGCACCTTTATTCACATTTTTGCACATTTATAGGGATACTTTGTCTATTCCAGATTTAAAGGCACAGTACCACATATTTATATTTTTTATATATTTTTATATTTTTATTCTCTATTTAGTAGTATTTTAGCCATTAGTCACCGAGCCAGCTCCTGGTATTCCCACTCTTCTAGAGAGTTATTTTCCCTTGCTCTATATAGGTTTTTAGTGAATCCCTATCATTACCAGTTTTCGAGCAGCTTAGTGCTAGTCCGTCTCCCTCTCTCCTGTGTGGTACATTAGGTACACCAGAACCGTTCTACCAACTGAATGATACCTTGTGTAGAATAATCATGGAGTTAGGTTTTATAGTACAACAACTTGACCACATCAACAACCCTTCACAGAACTTGAACATACATTTATTGTAATTCTATACCAATCAATGTTTTAAAATTCGTAATGTCACGGCTTACCTTTGTTGGGAGTCCGGTAGGCAGAGATTTATGCTCACCCTTGCAATTAAACACAGGCCAAGGTGGTCAGGTAAGAATTCCCCTGGCCTGTGAGTCTGTGCACGGGGGCTGTGCAGGATATTGCTCCAAGTCGCGGTACAGGTAAGGACACAAGCAGGAGAATAGTCGAGGGTAAGCCAAAGTCAGAGGTTGCCCGAAGTCAGGATACACGGTAGGAAAGCCAAGGTCAGAAGCCAACAGGAGAACACTGGAATCACAAATGCTAACACAGAGTCAATGATCTGACACTGCCCTCAGGGAGAGGCCGTGTCTTATACCTGTCTAATTAGGCATCTGCTTCAGGTGGACTGAGATGATTGGAGCAGTCACAGGTAACGTCCAGCCCCCAGTGCTGGAGACAAGGCAGGAATAAACATCAGGCTGAAGCATGACCTGAAGAGTGGCTCTGAGGCAGGAATACAGGCTTGGAATGCATAAGGCCTCAGGCCTCATGATCTAAACACCAAAACTGCTTCATTAAGATAAAGTTGTTTTGGTGCCCATATTAATTGTAAGTTTATATAAACATTCACTTTTTTGTGAAGTTACAACACATTTATAGCAAGCTATTTTCTAAGTTGACTCATATTTCTTAAATTCCATCTTTCAAGCTAAAACATTAAATTCACCTCAGAACAATCTTGTAGAAATGCTTAGTACCATCCTTTATATTCTTCTGCTCAAGTGCTCTTTTTTTCATTTCTTTCTCAAACTTAGCATTTCAAGTTGTGAAATACACTGACTACCTGTCCTCAAATCACTCAAAAGTCAGAGCAAATGCCCTTTTTTCTTCTCCACTGATTCATCAGTGCAATTGTGTGTTTTAAGATATGAACTTGGAATAACCTAGACAATGCAACCGATTTTCCCAGCTGCTGTTAATCTATCTTCAGTCGTTTTCCAAGGGAGGGTGGGCATAGTGGAGGCTGAATAGGGAGTTAATAACTTTAGCTATGAAAACTGGCTCAGTATGCATCACAAAGTTTGAAAATAATAATAACCATATTTTTGTACCGCATTAGAAGTTAAAGGAATCGACTGAACCTGACATTTTGCACATTAAAAAGGAATTTCACAGAATTCACAAATATTTATGAAAATATCTCTGCAATAGTAGGAGTCAGGACTGGCCAAAGACATTTTGCTACTTAGGTTCCAAAATAAAATCGTCCCCCTGAAAACACACACACATTTCTGGCAGGTCAGCCCCTTTTGGGAAGTGCCTGTGATGTGACTCGTGTCACTGACCCTCCCCTTCTTCATGAGACACTAATGTTGGGTGGATATGTGAGTTCCATTTTTATCAACTACACTGTGCAATTTGCATAGCACCTTAATCACTAATGAATATTGTACTTGGAGGAGAAAGACTGTTCAAGAAGCACATAACTTCTTTTGTATGAGACCAGGTCTTTTGTAATGAGAGTTAAAGCTTGATTGTTACAAAAAACCATGCATGATGCAATAAATAATAATTGATATATTAGGAATATTCATTCTCCAAAAAAATGGCATAATAACTAAGAATGGATACAAATTAAACAATCAAACACAACTGGAGGAATACTGTAAAATATGAAAGGGTTTTGCATAAGATTTTGCATGCCTATAGAGGAGTTGCATTTGTAAAAGTGTGTTGTTGTTTTTTTTGTATTTTATTTCAGATTCTGCATAGAAGATAGATCCAGTAATTAAAGGAACACTATAATCACAGTGCCCTAGTGCCCCCTCTTTGCATGTAAGTCAAACCTTTTTAGAATGGTTTGACTTCTCAGTTGGGACTGCCCGGCATCACTTCTTGCCTTAATAGCTTCCATTAGTTCTCCTGAGCTAAGACCAATACTGTCAGGCTTATCTCAGACAGGAAACATCCAGCTCTTCATTCGCCATTAAGAAGTCAAACCGTTTTAAAACAACTTGACTGGTTACAAGATGTGGGGTACCAGGGCTCTAGGTGTCCTATAGTGGTAATTGTGCTTTAAGTTTTCCTGTAAAAGTTTACTCCAACTTACATCGAGTCTGCCTCTGCTGTTCTCAGCCAATGAACTGGGTCTACATGGCAGGTCTTAGCTCTGTGGTGCTCATGGAAGCTCGTAGAATGAACTTCAGGCTCCCGAAGAGACTTCAATCAGAACAGGTGACCTGTTTACAAACTATATGACTGGACAGGCTCATGGTGACCATGTCCACCATGTTTACAGGGACACACATAATGTTGTCATTTTTATGAATACGCATGAAAAGGGTTGGCCTGCACTATGTATAATGCATATTCTGCAGAATTCTTCTTTGCCTAATTGCTTAATCTAATACATCATATTTCCGAATGCTACATGTTACAGGCCTACCCTTTTCATGTGTTGCCCATCAATATGTATATATGATATGTGCCCCAAAAAACATGGTGGATCTGGTCACCATGGGCAGGATGTATTGCTTATGGTGTTTGGAGTGTTTCTGTAATCACTTAGGAATTCAACAGCATATGAATGGAACTAATTGCAGGGCATCACGTGAAAAAGTGATGTGTCGTGTAATATGGTGGCTGTGGAAAATCTAGTCACGCAACAAAAACTCCACAAACCAACACAAATAACACAATCCTGGTAGAATGAAATAAGTGTGATAAATGACTTTCTTACATCACATTCACAAAAAAGGAGAATGTAATGTGTACACTACTGTGAGCGAACGTAATAAATTTCAGCCCAAATGCATAAAATATAAAAACGAACGTAAAGCAAGGAATCAAATATTATTGAGTTACCCTTTGCAAAAGTGGCCATTTTAATACTCTTTCATTTCTGGCATTCTATTTTAATACATCCACAACTGACTTGTTTATGTACTGCAGTGAGTTATTAACTTTTAACTATTTAAGTGCCCATCCCGTGCACGTGTGCCTAGTTATGCTAGTTATGCGCTGTTTATCATTACCGGTTTACAAAACATCAGTAATCTTGTTTGTTTTCAAGGTAAAACAGGCTTTGGAAACTTGGCTTAGAGCACATATTGTATCCTTTCAGTTAATTAGCTCACAACATAAGCCTGTTGTATTCTCTAACTCTCTATTTTCTCCATGCTATTATTGCTTCTTATCTGTGCTGTTGTGCAGGACCAGATGAAGGAAATCACTTTATAAGAGATTATCTGAATGCATCACACCCAGTTTATATAAAGATGTGTGAAATTAACTTAGCAGTTGTGGTATATTCTATTTTGTAACAGCTAACAAAGGTTACCCCACACACTCACCCTGTCACATCACCACCCTCCCCCACACACACTCACCCTGTCACATCACCACCCTCCCCCCACACCCTCACTCTGTCACATCAATACCCTCCCCCCACACACTCACCCTGTCACATCACCCCCTCCTTCCGCACATACACACACAGTAACCTTGTCACATCACTTCACCCTCTCACATCACACACTTCACTACACAGTCACCTTATAACATCACCCTCCCCTACAAACTCACCCTGTTACATCACCCTCCCCCACACACTCACCCTGTCACATCACCACCCTCCCCCACACACAGTCACCCTGTCACATCACCACCCTCCCCCCCACACTCACCCTGTCACATCACCACCCTCCCCCACACACACTCACTCTGTCACATCACCCTCTCACATCACACCCTCCCCTACAAAGTCACCCTGTTACATCACCCTACACACACACACACACACACACACACACACACACACACTCATCCTGTCACACCACCCTCCTCCACCATACAGTTATCCTGTCACATCACCCTCTCCCCCTGCACAAACCCTGTCACATCACCCCTCCACAGACACTCCCTCTGTCCCATCACCACCTCCCAACCTCCAACTTAATGTACTGGTTCTGGTGTGTATAGCATGTCCCTGCAGTCTTAGCATTGCAAGACTTTTTCAGTTAAAAGGCAGTGTTTGCATTGTGCCTTGTGACATCTCTAGTGGCAATTACTCAGATGGCCACTAGAGGTGCTTTTTAGTCCAGTACCTGGCGTTCAGTGTCTTCATGTTTTGCATGGAGGTGCTGAGCATTCCCCGTAGAGATGCTAATTGGAGCAGCACGGTGGATTGCCACATTCGCAATAGCCCCCCAATGTTTTCTTATGGGAAAGCATTGGATTGGTTCAAATCATCAAGACTGATAATCTCAGACATGAAGGCGGGGCCAGTTGCAGCAAGACCTGTGTGGCCTGAATAAACAGGTAACATTTAACCCTTTCATCTCCACGGAGAGGAGGGCCATTAACCTAAACTGCGATTCCTGTACTGTAGTGTCAGGAATACAAGTTAGTATTCTAGACACTATAGTGTTCCTTGAAACACTGTCTGTACTGTAAAGATTATTAACATACCTGTCCATAGCTTAATAAGTATGTGCATTAATTGTTTATGGTGCTTGTCTTTGAATATGTAACCATGAACCCAACACTCATTATTCCGTCCTCTAGAGATTCTTTCTGTAAAAACATGAGTAATAGCAGCCATGCTGTGATGAAAGCAATACATTTTTTATTTGAATGTGGGTTGTACAATAAACAAATATTTGTATTTCTTCTGGTTCTACTTGTTTAAGTCTGGATTTGCATATAGATGTCCAGGACATGCATGCAAGAATTTTTACAATCGTGAAAATAAACCAGAGCTACAATTTTATTGTATTCATGCATAATTATATATCATTTAAAATAGGCAAATCTTTTACATGTACGTGTGTGTGTGTGTGTGTGTATGCATGCATGTATCTGTCTGTCTATCTATCTACCTCTACTCTCCATATCCACCCGCATGTTGAGGCCAATTTCTCCCTCCTGCAGCCTGTTCAGGACCATTTTGCATTTATTCTGTTTACTAATTGTCTAGTTGAACATAATAAAAATTAAAGAGACAGTTTAGGCAGCATAAGGCACCATAACAACTTCATCTAGATTATTTTGTTATGGTGCCAGGAGGCCCCCAGATACACTCTTACCTTCAGGGGTTACACTGCTCTCGAACGGTTTAATCCCGACGTTGCCTCCAGCGTGGATCTCATCTTCCTCCCAGGAGGCACCTGGATTCTGACATTTCAGTTTCAGGAAGTGCGGAGTGTTGCCAGGCTAGGGATTGGCCAATCAGTGACTCCCCATTCACAAAACTGGCTTGCAAAGAACGGTAGAGTGTGCCTAGGGGCCTCCTGGCACCATAACAACTTAATTTAGACTAAGTTGTTTTGGTGCCAGGAGTGCCCCTGTAACTATATTATTAAATGTTGCCTAATTAGTACTAAAAAAATAGTTGATCTTTTGTGTTTGATTTTTAAAGTGAAATTTTGAAATTACAGTTCCACGTTATCGAGAGCAAATTAGTTCAATGATAGAATGAGAATTCTGGGGTTGGGTTCACCCAGAACTCCCAGCCTATTACTGATCTCCAAGGTTGGATGGAATCACACTTGATAATATTTAACTTTTGTTTCCTCATTATCAATGTGGCTGCCAAGGGGGCAGGCTTTGGGTACTCATGCTTTTTGTAAAACTGATCCAAATCAATCTGAAACCGGGGTATGATAACTAGAATTGAGCAGGGCCCTCTACCTCTCTGTTCCTGTACGTCCAGTTGTCTGGTTACAATTACATGTCTGTTAGTCCACCAATTGTACAGCGCTACGGAATCTGATGGCGCTATATAAGTAATAAAATAATAATAATAATATAGACTCATAGCAATAACCACTTCAGTGAGTTTTAATGTCTATGGTAGATAGTGTCCCTTTAAACTATCCTTGTGTATGATCCATAATCTCAATAACCAATTGCCATTGTTTTTAAAATACATGCTACAGTTTTTTTCTAAGGACACTCTATAATCCAAATATATAAATATGTATTTATTTCAGTGTAACAGCATCAGTGTTTAAAAAAAAAAAAAAAAAAAAAAACACCAAAAAACAAAATAATACTGTTTGAATGAGCCCGTACTTATCTCTCAGAGACAAATTCCTATGCGTCTGGAATATTTATTATGAAAAGCGACTTGTTTACACTGACAAATGAACTCGACGGTATTCTCTAAATGTCAGTTTCCAACAAAAAAAAAAAAATCATTGTAATTGCTATACTTTAGCTTTGCTGATAAAAGTAAATTCTTGGGTCATACTAAAGACTGAACAATTCCCTTTAGGCAATTGTATTGTGCTTTTGTTTTTAGAAAGGTTTATATTCTAAGGGCTTAGACTCAGATAGTAAGACGACGAGAAATCAGTTCCTTATGAAAGGTCTTATAGTCAGGTCACAGGCAGCATACCAAATAAGAAACTCAATGTCTTATTTGTTGAGAAACATATTTTTTTTTCAGACCATTACATACAATCTTCAGTTCACTGCAAAAGCTGTCATTCTCAATATAAGCTTAGTTCCTTTGAACAAGTCTAAGGATAACACAGTGATGCTTTGCTACAGAACTCTATCATTTTGTCTTGTTTGGTGTCGAAATTGTGCTATCATTTACAGCGGGTAAAATATACTATATTGATTTTCACTATATGGGATGTTGTGAATGTATTGACGCTGAGCTGACAGGCTTTTAAATTAATTAGAGGCCAAACATGGAAAACAAAAACAGAGTGAAAAAAGAATTGTAGACTGTAAGTTCCTTCCTGTCTAATATCTGAAAAAAATATTTATGTATGATTTTATTCAGATATTGCGATCATTTTCTATTCGTATGGGAAGTGCTGTATCGTCCATATAATAGTGTGGGCAATGTTGCCCTACATGCAGGAAATATATTCATATAGCCCTCATAGACAGAAAGACTTTAATTAAAAATGAATAAATGATCTTAGTGGTACATTATATATATATGTTTGTGTTGCATTAAATAAGTACATTCCCACTTACAAAAAATATATTGTACAATTAAAATAAATATAACTACTTATGGAATACATTCATAAAGGGTAAATCAGCAACGGCGCAAGAGTGACAGAATCATTACAAATACATGTATAGATAATTTGTCAAGACAATTTGTGGGGTATTAGAAGAACCCCAGAGAGCTATAGTAAGCCAAAAGATGATATAAAAAAAGTCCAGATTTCACTATGTGTGGCAATTTTTGTCTCTTATAGATTTGCAAAGAAAGAATCTTGCTGTTATCATTAGACGCTACTATTGGGAAGTATACCCACATAAGTGTCACATTGGGTGTTGTATTGATGTGGTAATTTTATTATCACCTGTATCTGCTATTTGTATCTTGCAATGATCGCAATATTTTATATGATGCACGCACGCAGCCGGAAGTCTACGCCGATAATCACGTGACCCGGAAATAAACGGAACTTTGCCGCGACCAAGAAGTAATGAAGATTTACAGCGAAAAATTCAACTCCATAAGGATATAAAAGGAAACATGATGCCAACTTTGATTTATCCTGCACTGAGGAAGACTATTTTTAGTCGAAACGTGTTTGCTATTTGGATTTTGATAAGGACTTATTACATATCTTGCGGTAGTGTATATTGCTGCCTTTTTGGACACTGCTTATATATGTCCTACTTTTACTTTATTTTATTATTATTGTTTTAATACATTTTCTATTGCTACTAAGATCCTGCTTTTGGAGTACTTTCAAAGCCAGTTATTGGCACTCCAATGCTGATCATACAGAGCCTGGCACGGCTCTATATTTGTGAGTTGACATCTCATATTTTTTCTTACAATACTATTATACAGATTTCACTGTGTGTGGCAATATTTGTCTCTTATAGATTTGCAAAGAAAGAATATTGCTGTTATCATTAGACTCTACTATTGGGAAGTATACCCACATCAATTAAAACTTCTGCCACAGGCCAAATCCAGAATTCCAAAATATCGTACAAGAGCAACTTACATTCTAGACAAGAACCAAAGTCAGTATTTTGGAAAGCACAATCCAATTGGACATCGTTATGTTTGTCATTGGAGCAAGGGGATGTGAAACCAGGATTATTGTGTCATGTGAAGTTAAATGCTTCAACGCAAATAGTTATGGTAGAGCTAGACCAACCACCGGGATTTCTGTATAGAAGACGGACGACTCTCACTGTGTGAGTTCTCTATTCATCCAATCTGAAAGGCATTGACAATGGAAAGGGCAATGAAAAGATTACAGAAAATCACTCTCTAGAGGTGGGGTAGTGAAGAAAAGGATAACATGGAAGGGAAATATCAAGAAAGTCACACGGAGTTATAGGGACAGAGTAACAATAATAGGCAAGAAGAAAGTAAGTAAAATGAAACGCATTATGGAAAATTATGACTTTGTTGTTCTTTATCTAATAAAGACCTCCAGTGTCAGATTTTCCCCATAGGAAAGCATTGAATAATGCTTTCCTATGGGGAGGTCTAATGCGCATGCGCGGGCATTGCCACCCGTGTGCATTAGGTTTCCTCCGCCGGCTGACGTCAGCAGGGGAGGAGCGTGTGCGGAGCCTTACCCAGCGCCGAGGGGCATGGCGCTGGATTCAGGTAAGTAGCTGAAGGGGTTTAACCCCCTCAGCGACATGGAGGGGGGCACTGTATGATCCTACAGTGCCAGGAAAACAGGTTTGTTTTCCTGGAACTGGAGAGTCTCTTTAAAACAGGGAGATACTGTAAAGACTGACATTATAGTAAACATTGCACTATATATCAGTAAAATACAGCATGAAAGTCAAAGATGGACATTGTGGTACTAATTGGCAAGTGGCAGAACTAATATACAGAGGGACCTGGTACAAGAATTTGTTTTTGGACCTTCCCTACCACAAGGGTGGCCAGAAGGTAGATCCACAACTGCCCTATAACTTTTGCAATGGTTTGGCAGCTGGGGATCAACCATTTCCCCATACTTGTTGGAAACAAAGTTGTATTTGTAGGCAGTGTCTGTGTGTTTGGATGTAATCATGTTTTTGCATGAAGCATGTGTGTTTGAATGCAGGGTGTTATTTTGTGTAGTGTTGGTGTTTGAATGTATGGGAGTGATTGTGTGTAGTGTTGACATTGGAATGCAAGGGTGTTGTGTGTAATATTGACTTTTAAATATAGGTTATGTGTTTGTGTGTAATGTGTAAGTTTGAATGCAGGGGTGCATTTGTATGTAGTACTGGCATTTCAAGCAGGGATTTAATTGCGTGTAGTGTTTAAAATATATGGTTGTATTTGTGCGTTAGCTGTGTTAGTATTTGAACGCAGGAACATATTTGTGTGAAGTATATATACACTGCCACACACACACACAGATACACACAATGTCATACACTGACACGTATATGCACAAACACTGTCATACACACACAAAGACCACTTTTTAGAAATGCAACTTGTTGATTTAATAACAGGTCGTGATCTTGTCTCCACACCATAACAAAGGTTATTGTTATTCTGTGACAGTGGAGAGTGAAGGCAATTTTAATTTATTTTCTAATTCATTACCTGCAAAAGTTGGAGAAATAAGATAAACAAACTAACATAATAATGCTGTACTCACTAAATTGGTGACCTTTAATTCATTCTGTCAACTACGAAACATTGACATAGGTCACTGACTTGTCAACATATTTGCTATAGGTTTCTAATGAATTAGTTCACTGAGCTTTTTTAGGCTTGCCAAACAAAGTACATACAATTAAAATACGAAGTAGCTAATGCACCATGTAATATATATGTTTATTGGTATAAGATCTGCAATTGCATTGTCTAAACCATGGGTCGTCAACCTGGTCTCTACCGGCCACAAGTGGGCGTTTCAGGATTCCAGGTGGGCGGTAGGGATTTCCTCATTTAGAGAGATTGGGTGGGTGGTAGGGCGGGTGCGAGCCGGAGGTACCCCTGCGACCGGGTACCGCAATCACCATTTGTGGCCCCAGTCCGCGCGGCAAACCGCCGGGGCCGCCGTCCAAGGGGTCCATCAGGTGGCCCATGATTTCAGGGCCACCCGATGGATGTGGATTGTAAGGGGGCCCGGTCAGCGCTGGGCGCTTTAACAGCGCGACCGGGCCCCCTGTGATTACATCACAGAGCTGGGAGGAAGTGACTGCATGTCACTCCTCTCAGCTGACACACAGACCGCGTGGGAGGAAGCAGAGGGAGTCAGAGTGCGAACTCTGACTCCCATCCACCTGAGCCACCACTGGACCCCAGGGAAAGTCACCCTCCTGCACCT
The DNA here is from genome assembly GCF_036172605.1 of Pelobates fuscus. NCBI lineage: Eukaryota > Metazoa > Chordata > Amphibia > Anura > Pelobatidae > Pelobates > Pelobates fuscus. The sequence continues at coordinate 133,793,961 of NC_086324.1, read as the reverse complement.
AAAAGGTAGGAAACAGGAGGGTGACTTAAATATAATGTGTGTTTGTTTGTGTGTATGTGTATGTGTCTTTGTATGTATGTCTTGTGTGTGTATGTCTGTATGTATGTGCCTGTATGTGTGTGTATGCGCCTTTGTATGTATGTGTGTCTTATGTATGTGTCTTTGTATGTATGTGTTTGTCTTTGTATGTATGTCTTGTGTGTGTGTCTGTATGTGTGTGTGTGTGTGTCTGTATGTATGTGTGTCTTGTTTTTGTATGTATGTGTTGTGTGTGTATGTGTCTTTGTATGTGTGTGTGTATGTGTCTTTGTATGTATGTGTGTCTTGTGTCTGTCTGTATGTGTGTGTGTCTTTGTATGTGTGTCTTATGTATGTTCTTTGTATGTATGTGTGTCTTGTGTCTGTATGTGTGTGTGTCTTTGTGTATGTGTGCATGTCTGTGTGTGTGTGTCTGTATGTGTGCCTGTCTGTTTGTATGTATGTGTCTTTTGTGTGTGTGTGTGTGTGTATATGTATATGTGTATGTGTGCCTGTCTGTGTGTCTGTATGTATGTGTGTGCCTGTCTGTTTGTATGTATGTGTCTTTGTATGTGTGTATGTGTGTCTTGTGTGTGTATGTGTGTCTTGTGTGTGTCTGTATGTATGTGTGCCTGTCTGTTATAGTGGGCTATAGTAAGTAATAGTAAGTGGGCTACCTAGCTCAGCTTTCCTACTGGGCAAGTAAGGTTAAAAATAGAAAAAATGAAAAAAAAAAGATGGGGAGGAGAATTGAGGAGGGAGAGGAGGGGAACTGACGCACAGATGAGAAATCATATTATGCACAAACAGAGAAGTCGTCTGAATATCACCGAAAGAGGAGACCTTAGTTTGTTCCTTAAGAAAATCAAACCAGATATTAAATATTTAGCCTCGCAGCATCAACCTCAAGGATCTAATTAATCACTAGTAAAGGTAATTTCAATTTACTCATTAAAGGACCACTCTAGGCACCCAGACCACTTCAGCTTAATGAAGTGGTCTGGGTGCCAGGTCCAGCTAGGGTTAACCCATTTGTTTATAAACATAGCAGTTTCAGGCGCTTACGTGATTCTCACTGTGAAAATCACAGTGAGAGCACGCAAGCGTCCATAGGAAAGCATTGATAATGCTTTCCTATGCGACCGGCTGAATGCGCGCGCAGCTCTTGCCGCGCGTGCGCATTCAGCCGACAGGGCGGAACGGAGGAGGATCGGAGGCAGAGAGCTCCCTGCCCAGCGCTGGAAAAAGGTAAGTTTTACCTGTTTTCCCCTTTCCAGAGCCGGGCGGGAGGGGGACCCTGAGGGTGGGGGCACCCTCAGGGCACTATAGTGCCAGGAAAACGAGTATGTTTTCCTGGCACTAGAGTGGTCCTTTAAACTTCATAAAGATAAAAACATTATAAACATGCATAAAGTAGAAATAAAAAGATAAATGTACGTACATTCTTTATTTTTTTTTAAAACACCCTCCTTTCTAAAAAATATTCTGCACTTGCGCGAAAACTAGTGGGCGGTAAGGAAATTTTTCCATCAAGAAAGATGCATTAGTGGGCGGTAGGTAGAAAAAAGGTTGACTACCACTGGTCTAAACAATGACATCCTGCAAATGATATCATGGTCAAAAGAGATTTACAATTTGTTAACCTTGTAATATGTGCATTAATCTTATTAGAAATACTTTTTGTCACACACTTGTTTACTTGTTGTCACACACCTACATGTAACTAATACACTAAATGCCTAAATGCTTTTTTTTTTAATGCTGTGTTTTAAAGGCTGAATACTATGTAACTATATATGGCGGGTGTTGCATTTAAATGTTTTCTGCATGTACAGTATGTTACTTATGTAGGAAGGAATACATTTGGTCACTTACCAATTATAGACAGTGTTAATATACTGAACTGCAGAAGCACATGATGCAAATGTTGTCATTAACCTGGTAACACACTGCCCCCCAAACACACAATACCCCTATACACACACTGCACCCATATACACACACACTGCACCCCTATACACACACTGCCCCCTATAGACACACACTGCACCCCTATAAACACACTGCACCCCTATAAACACACTGCCCCCATATACACACGCTGCCCCTATATACACACATTGAGGCAGAGTCTCTGATATCTAATCTATATCTATTGCCTATACAGTTATCTGCTTTGCTGCTTCAGTATGTAATGTTTGACTCATTTTAGCACAAATATCATTCACTGTCCTAGAGTCTTGACTCCATGTGCCCTTCCTTTGCCAGGATGTACCTCTTGAAACTTTTGAACCAATCAGGTTCTTCAGTGAGACCCGAGATGGCTATTTCACCCTTACTAGGCAGACCTAAAGATTATACAAAAAACAAATGTGAGAACCAAGGTGCTTTGTGTAGTAATAAAATAAAATTGCTTTAAAACACTCAATTGGGCACTCCCAAAAACCCACAATTCCAAAGAAAAACAAACCCAATGTTTAGATGATATGACCCACCACCATAAACATCCGAGTGCAGCGCTATATCTATATATATATATATGAACACTTACCCCTGAAACAGCCTTAGGGATTTGTATTATATAAAAGACCTAAAGATTAATCGGGAAGGGTAATCCAAATACCTATAAGGCCAGAGGGTGTACATTCTCAACTTCCCTATCAACAAAAATAGTTCTCGCAACCCACCAATAGGATATCCAAATAGTTAATTTTCCACCCGAGGATCTAGGGATCCCTAGGGCCTAATCCTTCGAAATCCACCAATCGCAGTGTAGATTGAAATGTCGAGTGATGTGTTTAAGGCTTTCAATTATTAGTTTTTTTTTTCCCAAGTGCAACTTATTTTGGATGAAGAAAAGAAACTGAAAATCTGCAATCAAGCCATAAAGGGTAAATATTAGATTATTTCATTCACAGCTTTTGGGTGCTTTATACTGCCTCCCTACTATTAGAGGGAAGAATATTGGTAAGGAGTATTCTCATTATTGGGAGCAGGGAACTGAGCCTCCCTCAATCCCATTTGCTGGATCACTATCTGGTATTTAGTGTTTTCTAACTCTGAGACATTTTATCAGGTCCCTACCTAGGATTGGTTTCTCTAGTATAGTATTCCCTACACACAGACATTGATCCTTACTTATTACCAAAATAAGTTTACCAAGAGGAAATGAGATTAGATATGAATAGATAAAGTTAGTAGATGATAGATAGACATCTTTTATGGCCCATGCCAATATTTGATCGGAGATTATACTCTGGACTCGGAAGACACATTACTAGTGTCATTACCAGTAGGTGCAATGTAAATGGATGTGATTTGGAAGTTAGATTCCTGGCAGTTACATTATTGTATATAAAATGGCATAATTTATACCAAATTACAAGTGTAAACAACAAAGTAAGAAAATAGTTAATGTGGTCATTTGATTAATGCAGCGGTTCACAAAAAGTGTGCTGCGGCGCCACAGGGGCGCTGCAAGATAATTTTCCGGTGCTATGATGAAAGCACCAGGAACCGCGCCTTCCTCTCTGGCCCGCTAGCAGTGTAATGCTGGCAGCCGGCATGGAGGGAGAGAGAGAGGACCCGGGGGAGCTCTAATCTGCAGCTCCTCCGGGTTCTCTTCTCGCGAGCTTGAAGCGTTGCAGCGGTTACCACAGCAATGCTCTGAATCTCGTGAGAGTGAACTATAGCAGCTCCTGAGGCTGTTAGAGTTCACTCTCACCACTTGAACCACCAAGGCTACTCCATTGGAGCACCAGGCTCGTACTGTCCCCCCTCTCAGGCAAAGATAAGCAGGGAAGGGGGCCATGAAAATTATTATTTTTTTTATTAAAAATATTTATATATATTAATTTGCCCTCCTACCCTCACAGAGACACAATAAATCTCCCCCATACACACACTGCCCCCATACACACACACCCTTCCATACACACACTGCCTCCCACACACACACACTGCTTCCTTTGCATACACAGCTCCCTATGCACTCACACTGCCCCATACCCTCACACACACTTCCCCCATACACACACACTTCCCCCATACACACACACTTCCCCCATACACACACACTGTACCCCTCACACACAGTGCCCCCTCAAACACACTCTCCCCCCACACACTATACCCCTCACACTCACACTATACCCCTCACACTCACACTGTATCCCTCACACACACATACTGCACCCCTCACACAAACACACTGCACTCTTCACACAAACACACACACACTGCACTTCTCACACACACACACACACACACACACACTGCACCTCTCTCACACACACACTGCACCTTTAACACACATTGCACCCCTTACACACATTGCACCCCTTACACACATACACACACACACCAATGCCCCTATCCCCTATTGTTCTTAAAGAGTTTGACTACTTACTCTGGGAGGGCACCACAGCACGCCTGGCACCATTACTACTACAGCACGCTGTAGTGGTTATTGTGCCTGGATTGTTACAGGTTGCCCAGTATCTGCCACATCACTGTACATGTATACAACCCAGAAAAATATTACAATTTTAAGGGAGCCTTGAACCTAAAACGTTTGGAAACCACTGGATTAATGCGCTCCTTTTTTTGTATCACAGGTATCAAATATTTACTTTTATAAACACAAATGTATCCTTCCATAAAATATACAGAATTCTACCGTCAATATTAAAACCATGTCTCTTAGAGAGCCTAAGATTTCAAATCACGTAGACTAATGTTCAGACTAGATGGACTAAGTCTAATGGATCAACCCACAATTTCTATGTTTCTATTATCTGTACTATCTGTCAAAAGTCTTTGTCATTGTTCCACTTGAATGGAGAATGCATCAATGTAGCAGCATCCAGACTTGATTAAATCCCGTCAGAATGATATTCTCTCCCCCTGTAAAGCCAGAAACGATGGCAAGGGAGACTCTAGGTCATAAACAAGCTGTGGATTTCCAGTGATATTAATAGAATATACAATATCTCTTCTATCATTTTGTTCCTCTGTCAAACCTTTAAAATGATAGACTGGATAGATTGCGCAGAACTTCGGGTGAGGAGTTTGAAAAATAACGAAATGGAATAGGAAGATGAATGGATGAATATTACTGAAGTCAATATTTTAGCATTTGTAAATCTAATCTATTCTAATGCTTAAAAGTAAACTCTAAGTAGCAAAAGAAAATAACTTTACAAAGCAGTTTTGTTGTATAGATCATTTCCATACTCAATTATCTAGTAGAGACGTACTGGATACTGAACTCACCTAATAACCCAGGAGCTCTAAAGCCAGGGCTGGCCAGGTCTCCCTTCCAAGATATGCAGAATTAATAATGGTTCATGCACTCGGGGATAACAGAAATAGCAGCTTTATTGTTTATTTTTCAAGCTTGGCAAGGATCCAGTACGGTTGAAATGTTGCTGCTTTAAGAACAATAGGGGATAGGGGCATTGGTGTGTGTGTGTGTGTAAGGGGCAAAAGCAGCAACATTTCGACCGTACTGGATCCTTGCCAAGCTTGAAGAAACCCGGTAGGGTCAAAAAGTTGCTGTTTTTGCCCCAATAAAGCTGCTATTTTTTGACCTTCTGGAGTGCCTGAACCGTTATTTATTCTGCCTACTCAATTCTCTGATATTTAGGAGTTAAATCACTTTTGTTTCTCTTTATGAAGCCTTAGCTACACCTCCCCTGGCTGTGACTGACACAGCCTACATAAGAAGGTTTACATAGTTACATAGCTGAAAAGAGACTTGCGTCCATCAAGTTCAGCCTTCCTCACATATGTTTTTGTTGTTGATCCAAAAGAAGGCAAAAAACCCAGTCTGAAGCGCTTCCAATTTTGCAAGAAACTAGGAAAAAAATCCTTCTTGACCCCAAAATAGCAGTCAGATGTCTCCTTGGATCAAGCAGCTATTACCCCACTAATTAGAAATGATATCCCTGTATGTTATGTTTTTGTAAGTATTTATCCAATTGCAGTTTAAACATCTGTATAGACTCTGATAAAACCACCTCTTCAGGCAGAGAATTCCATATCCTTATTGCTCTTACTGTAAAAAAAAAAAACACTTTTCTTTGCCTTAGAAGAAATCTCCTTCTTCCAGCCTAAATGTGTGACCTCGTGTCCTATGTATAGCCCTGTTTATGAATAGATTTCCAGATAATGGTTTGTACTGGCCCCGAATATATTTGTATAATGTTATCATATCCCCTCTCAGGCGTAGTTTTTCCAAACTAAAGAGATGTAATTTTTTTAACCTTTCTTCATAACCAAAATGCTCCATTCCTTTTATCAATTTTGTAGCTCGTCTCTGCACTTTTTCTAGTGCCATGATATCTTTCTTTAGAACAGGTGCCCAAAATTGCACAGCATATTCAAGGTGTGGTCTTACCAGCGATTTACAAAGAGCTCTTGACAAAGGCGTATGTAAATGCTGAAACACGCGTCGAGCATTTTGCCAATGCATTTACTTTAACTAAGCAATTCTTTTCTACTTTTTACCTGGGTTTGACGGATATCCGCTTTCATTATTTATTTATTTTTTATTTTTTTCCAAGTATGTGCTTACATATTACTATTGGATTGGATTGGATTTCCCCTATAGTTTATATTGCCAAACGTGACATATAGCCTCCCAGAGAGTCTGTACAGCAGGGTCGGCTACATAGCTCTACACCCGTTTGTGCTTATAGGGATTTGCTAGGCTGCCTTGAAGCAGCAGTTTAGTATCTATGGCCTGCCTGTGAGCCAGATAGTAAGCCCAGGGTTTTCTAGGATATTGTCTCCTTTCCTCTAAAGTTACTAATTTCAGAGGGGGCTTTTTTGATTTAAGGTACTGCTGTTATATACCGCTGTGGATTTTATGTATCTTTCAGTCTCACACTAGGGGATATATCACTATTGGATTTCCCCTATAGTTTATATTGCCAAACGTGAGATATAGCCTCCCAGAGAGTCTGTACAGCAGGGTCGGCTACATAGCTCTACACCCGTTTGTGCTTATAGGGATTTGCTAGGCTGCCTTGAAGCAGCAGTTTAGTATCTATGGCCTGCCTGTGGGCTAGATAGTAAGCCCAGGGTTTCCTAGGATATTGACTCCTTTCCTCTAAAGTTACTAATTTCGGAGGGGGCTTTTTTGATTTAAGGTACTGCTGTTATATACCACTGTGGATTTTATGTATCTTTTAGTCTCACACTAGGGGATATATCACTATTGAATTTCCCCTATAGTTTATATTGCTAAACGAGACATATAGCCTCCCAGAGAGTCTGTACAGTAGGGTCGGCTACATAGCTCTACACCCATTTGTGCTTCTTCGTGAATTTATTTTCCACCAGTGAGCTATCTTGATATACTCTATTGACACTATTTATAATGACCACAGTTTAACTCCAGTACCATATCGGCATTTCTACTATCGCTAGGTACCACGATCCCAGCTATATATATTACTTACGGATTTTACCGTTTTAGCGTGACTTGGTTAATTAACCAAGATTAAGATTAATTTTAATCTTTTGTACGGAGCAGTCTGTACTTATGTTCCGTTTCTCTTATATATTGGTCCACATATCGGATGTCCCTATAGTCTTACTTGGTCCTCTTTAGAGGGCTTACTACTATTTATTTTAGCAGACTTTATACGTATGTGCACATACACAATATATATATCATTTTCTATGAGATTAAGGAACATATCCCCAGGTTTTTAATTCCTCACCTTTATGTGATTTTCACTAACACAATTTTCTATGGTGTTTCTATCCAGGGTAAGCTTTATACCTATTATATATATTTTCTTTGCTTAATTTTAAAATCCAAGTAGATCACATCCACTGCAACACCCTGATCTATATTTCTACTTACTTCTTTGTAGAATGCAATTAGGTTAGTTTGACATGACCTATGTTTCATAAAACCATGCTGATTATTGCTAATAACAAAGTTCTTCCCAATGAATTCCTGAATATTATCCCTTAATAGCCCTTCAAATATTTTCTCAGTCACAGAAGTGAAGCTCACAGGTCTTTCCAGGCAAGGATTTTGAACCCTTTTTAAATATAGGAACGACATCTGCCTTCCTCCAATCCTCCAGTACAATACCTGAAACAAAAGAATCTTGAAAGATTAAATACAGAGGTTCACTTATTTCCCCACTTGGCTCCTTAAGTACTCGTGGGTGAATACCGTCAGGCACCGGAGCATTATTTACTCTTAATTTTCTTTAACTGCTGTTGCACCTTGTCTCGAGTCATCCAGTCACAAGTTATCTGCAAGTTTTTTGCATTTGCATATCTCTTGCCATAGGATCCTCATTAATATATACTGAAGAAAATAGTTATTTAAAATTTCTGCCTTTTCCTGGTCTTCATTAACTAACAGACCCATCTCTGTTTCCAGTGTATCTACACTTTCATTTCTGTTCTTTAGAACTGATGTTTTTGGGGGGTTGGTTTTGCATTCTTTGGCTATCAATTTCTCATTTTCTAGTTTAGCCACTTTAATTGCCTTTATGCAAGCATTATTGTTTATTATTTGTTTAATTTTCTATCAGATTTTCAATGTACAGCACAGTGGGTTTACATTAGAAGTTCTTATTTCCTGCTCTGTTAATTGAACTTTAATTATACACAGGAGGCTCCAACAAGCTCTAGCAACCTATTAACAGAGCAGGAGATAATTTTGGTGCAATAACCAATGCTAAAATCTTTGGACTTCTTTTTCAGGAATTGTGAAGGTAGGCTGTGTGGGTCTAGGCTGCATAAATAAAGTGATTTACCTTCTAGAAGAGAATTAAGCAGTAAGACTTCAGGGGCATTATCCATACTTCAAAAGCACTTCACTAAGCTAAAGGGGAGGGGGGCCACGAGGGTAGGGGGGACCTAAGGATTATAAAGTGCCAGGAAAATGAGTTTGTTTTCTTGACAGTATATTGATCCTTTAAGTATATTAATTAAGGTATAAATATAGTGAAGAAATGCAGAAGTCACACATAAAACCAATCATCACAGATTGGAAATGCACAAACCATGCATGATAAATATATTCACAGCAAAAACATTCTAAGACAATATTTTAAAGTCTAAAAATTACAATTGTTGCTTAGATAAGTAATCTCAGTAGCAATAAGCTAACTGCAGTGTCTACACCAAGAAAGTGGGGGGGGGGGGTTGTTTTTGAAATGTGACAATTACTTCCCTGCAAATTTTCCTCTAAGTGATAATAAAGGCAAATTACATGCCCATATGACACCATTAAGGTACATTCACAAACAAAAATATTTTCATCTAAATTGTTAATCCTTTCCTTCCGCCGACACATGCAAATAGACTAAACCATCATATTCCTATACCTTAATATATTTTAGTTTTCCTATAACGCAGTGCAAAATGTAGTCCATAAATCCTTAATCAGCCACCTTTGCTCCAGTGCCTCTCTATATAGTGGAGAATCCTTCATTGTCCTGCATAGTGCAGATACATCATTTATAGTTAATATTTGGCCATATTTTGTAACAACAAAAAAAAAATTCCTAAATCATGACTCTTATAATGCCCCATGTTTTGTGCAAACACAAGTCAATAAATAACACAGATGGATCTATGTAATATTGACTATACCCTGGGCAAGCTAGAAAGGTACCAAAAGGAACGAGATGAAGATATGAATAGAATGTCATATCAGCTACCTGTGTTTCCAATGCATCTGTTTCTTTTATGTACTCCATTACCATAATATGCCAATGTGCTTGGTCATTACTTCAGTGGAGCAATACACAGAAATGTTTCTATATCGTAGAAAATAATAATATCGTATAGGATATAAAAAAAAAACAGAAAGGAGAATGCAAAAACGTCTGTATATAAAATGTGATTAAGAGATAAGAACAGGTCAAACTCACAAACTACTGGCTCACAAGTATGGCTCACAAGTCCTAAAAGTCCAATGTCATATGACTTGCTCAAGACATGTTTCGCCCACTATAGAGGCTTCTTCAGTTGACAGTTTGATTTTCTCCTGGATTGCCCTTACTGCCCTTAATGTTCAATAATTGCTTCCGGTCCACCTCCTTGCTGTCCTCCAGAACTCTGATTTCATTCCATACTGTCAAGTTCCACATCTATGCTGTATCTATAGTTTCTGGAGCAGGTTGTGGGGATACTGGAATGCGCCGTTGCATTCCACTGACGTCCGGAAAACACACCACCTCCAGTGCAGTTGGTTCTTTTTAAATATATCAAGCTGCTTTCTATTTCTTCCTAAATTTCTACACCATCATCTCTTCTTTCTCCATCACACACCTTGTTACCATAATTAGATAACATAAAAGCCCACTGTCATGCTTCCTTGGTTAATTCACTATTGCCTTTCACACCTACATATTTATATATCATTTTTAAAATTTATTTTTATTTAAACAAGTGTAGAATCGACACCATTTGGTCATCTAAAGTATTAAAAAATATTATATTGCCAAATTGTCTTTGGCTTATATTTACTTTGTACAGTAGGCAAGTGATTGTTTAACTCCCTCTTCTGAATACAGAATGACTCCTCTACATTATATGGCTCTGGTTGTGAATCTTTTGGCTGTGTTTATTCATAAAAATACAATGAATAAGATGTAACGCATGCATATTCTCTCTTTCATTGCATGATTGTATCTCAGATACTTTGCATACAAATGACCAAGCATAAAAACACACTGAAAATTTCTCATCTGGTACATTTTCTCCTGTCATTCTAACAAAGGCCTGGATCTGTGAAAATGCTATAACGTGCCAGTAGGGAACATGCAGTAGACTGAGAAGTACGTCATTTGTTTTTTAAGGAGTGTGCTGTCTATAAACAAGATATAATCACGACTGATAACAAATAACTCCTCAATAAATGCAATGTTTAATATACTGACAGATGATTATAATATTTTATAAAATATACATTGTGTTAGGGGCAAAAAGACCGTATATGGAGTAAGAGATAAGTATATGAGTGGTTTAGAATATGAGAGGGAGTCGGTTGTGGTGTGCCGGAACTGACGATGCGGTAGGGCCTGTAAATAAAAGAGGGCCCACCCAAGGGTAAAGGGAGGAAAAAGGTATGTTGAGGTATGTAAAGATATGTTGAGTAGTGGGAGTGGAGGGAAGGCCATGCAAATCGCTAGACCACGAACGGTGTGGAGTAAGGCAAGGGTTCCCTTTAAGTAGGGAAAACACATGCCCCTCCCACAATTACAGGCCAAACGGCCTTAATATGTGTCAAATATCCATTATTTAAAAAAAAAAAAAAATAGCTTGGAAGCAAATATATATTGCGCACAAAGACTTCAAATTGCAGACATTCACTTTACTCTCCAGATTTTGTGATGCAGGTTCCGAATGAGACATTAGGCCCCCGCCCCCCCCTGTTATTGTTATATTTGTCCCCATGTTGCCGTGTACTTTTTATTCTAATAAAGTTGCCTGAAGCTGTTGGAGTGCCTGGACCTCCTTTCTATTTCTGGTATCTACAATTGATGGGATGGTGCTGGCCCATGGTCCAGTTTAGCACCCTTGTTTTTTTTTTGTGGATGGAGTGTGATTCCTATGAAATATTGAATGCTGCTGGATGGCTGAATTCCAGACACAAATGATGGGGTGGTGGGCAATGGCATATCCAACACCCAACACCCAATGTTGTAATTAGAGTCACCACTTGCTGCCCAATGGTGGGGAATGGGGGTACAGTAGGTACTCTCCCTGTAATATTATAATTATACCCCCCACACACTGGAGTGCATTTTAGTATGCATTTTTTCATAGGGGAAATATCTAAATACTGCGTGCAAAAGCTACAGATCTCTTGTCTGCAGACTTCACAAACCTTTTCCTTCTAAACCTGCCCAGACTTTGTTTGGCGGTCCAATCACAGAATTCCCAATGCAGCTCAAGTCTTTGCAAGGCAGGTGATCTTAGCAATTTCCTGGCTCATGACTTTAGCGCCACATGGAATTAACAGGAGGTGCAACAAAGCTAGTTTATAAAAGAGCCAATTTCTGTTGAAAGCTGCACTTTTTGTAAAACATATAAAGCTTTTCAGCAAGCTAGAATTCTTTAGAGTGTCCCTTTAACCCCTTAGTGATGAATTACAAATCTGGTCTGTCATGGCAGGGAAACCGTTAACGACGAATGACGGACCAGGTCCGTCATGTGGTAAAGTTAACCCTAGATCGCCGCGATGTATTAGATGCAGACCGGGAGCACCTGATCGCGCTGCCCCTGCAGCAGTGATCGCTCTGACAGGCTGTCAGACTGAGCACATGTGCTGCAGGGACTCACGATCTGCCTCCCTGCTCTTCCGCGGTCAGTGTCTCCCTGTGTAAAAAATAAATAAAGTTAAAGTGAAATCCCAACCCCCCTTTACCCTACTTTAATAAAAATGAACCCCTTCCCTGCCAATTGATCACTGACTACAGTGATCAATTGGCAGGGTATACATTTTACTATGATCTGATTTTTTTTTTAACCCCTGAGGGTCAAATCTTATTTTTTGTAACCGTCAGGGGTTAATTAATTTAAATATATTAAAATTATATATTTAGCTAGCTAGGGTGGGTGGAAGTTAGTGGGGGAATTGGGGTATTTGGTGTTAGGCTAGCTAGGGGTTAACATTAAAAAAAGTTTTTAAAAAGTTTCAAAAAGTTAAAAAATGTTTTAATAACATTTTTCTTAAAAAGTAAAAAAATACCACCCTCCTTTACCCAGTCCTAATAAAAATTAACCCCTTCCCTGCCATTTGATCACTATATACAGTGATTTTTTTTAACCCCTTAAGGTTAACTTATTTTTTTAACCCTCAGGGATTCAATTTATTTAATTCATTAATTTAAATATTTTAAAATTATATATTTTGCTAGCTGGGGTGGGTGGGAGTTATCGGAAATTTGGGAATTTACGGTTAGTGCTGCTTACTGCTAATTAGGGGTTGACGGAAAAAAAAAAAGCTTCTAAAAAAGTTACATCTGTAAAAAAAAAAGCTTTAAGAAAGTTTAGGAAAGTTTAAAAAAATTAATAAGCAAAAAAAGTTTAAAAACTAGTTTTAAAAAGTAAAAAAGTTTAAAAGAGTTAAAAAATACATTTAAAAATGCTCATTACCACTACACCTGGAACAAACTAGAGAAAAAATGATCCAACTCTAAGGTTCAAAATACGCCTTTTGAATTACCCCAGGGTGTATTCTTTAATAAATAGTATGTGTTTGTAAGGAAGTTTCAATAACCAACCATCTAAACTACTCCAAAATGGAACATGGACACAGCATAAAACTTAAAATTTAGAAAAAAACTGAATGGCTGCGTCTCAAATGTGCTCCTTCAACATCCACATATACCTGGCAAAGGTACATACGGGGGTATTTCTGTACTCAGACGACATAGCTGAGCAACATATGTAGTATTATACAGTCGTAGCACATATAAGGTTTGCAAAATATATTGTGAAAACTCACTTTGTGTGTCAAAAAGGCAGAATAAAAACGCTTATTACCAGTACACTTGGTACAAGCTAGCGGAAAAATGGTCCCACACCAAGGTTCAAAATATGCCTTTTGAAATACCCTGGGATGTCTTCTTTAAGAAATGGTGTGACTTTATGGGATAGTTGGATTATATAGCCTGCTAAAATAGGACATGGACACAGCGTAAAAATTCAAAGTTTGAAAAAAACTGGAATGGCTGGATCTCAAATGTGCCCCTTCCATGTCCACATATACCTGGCAAAGGTACTTATGGGGGTATTGCTGTACTCAGACGACATATCTGAGAAACATATGAAGTATTATACAGTCGTAGCACGCATAAGGTTTGCAAAATATACTGTGCAAACTAACTTTGTGTGTCAAAAAGGCAGAAAAAATGCTTATTACCACTACACTTGGTACAAGCTAGCGGAAAAATTATCCACGCTAAGGTTCAAAATATGCCTTTTGAAATACCCAGGGATGTCTTCTTTAAGAAATGGTATGGCTTTATGGGGTATTTGGATTATATAGCCTGGTAGACTACTCTAAAATGGGGCATGGGCACAGCGTACAAATGTAAAGTTTGAAAAAAACTGCCTTTTGAAATACCCAGGGATGTCTTCTTTAAGAAATGGTATACCTTTATGGTGTAGTTGTAATATGTAGCCTGCTCAAGTGCTCCAAAGTGGGACACGGACACATCAAAACCCTCCATGAAAATTCACACTTAAAAACCTGAACTTGTTACGTCTCTTTTACAGCACTGTAACTTCACAAAAGAGCGTCTATGTCATACATTTGGGCATATTGTTTTACTCAGAAGGTGTAACTGAGTATAATTTGAGGATTTTTATGACAGTGGTACATATTAAAGGACCACCATAGTGCCAGGAAAACAAACTCGTGCAGGAGTAGCACACACCAGCTTTACGAAATACACATTACAAAGACCTTGTTATATGTGTATAAGCCAAAATAGAGAAAAAACACAATTTTACTCCAATATTTAGCAGAAATTGACAATGAAATGGCTACGTAAAAAGTGTCAAACTAACCTTAGGTAAATAGCCTTTGATGTCTACTTTATATAAATATATACTTCCGTGTGGCAATTTTGTTTTCTGTGATGGCTACTAAACCTACAAGACAAACATACCAAATTCTAAAATTGTTGCAAATTGAAATTTTATTTTAGTCCTTGTATTTTGTGACCTGTAGCTTTAAAATAAGCTGAAATCCTACACATATAATGTACTCTAATCAAGACACATAAATTAATTTATTTTGAATTACTTTTTCTAAGCTGGACATATCATGCACACGCTATTATTGCCAAAACTGTGAAAAAAAATTATTTATTTATTTTTACATTTGTTGCCATTTTTATATAATTAATGAGATGGTATCCATGTATATGTGACATCAAATTAAAGCCCTGTTTGCCCTCTACAAAACGATGTATAATATGTGTTGGTGCAATAAATGACAGAGATGCAAATTGCGTTTGAATACAAACAGCAAACGAATGCAAAAATGGTCTTTGTCCTTAAGCGTAAGACAAGCTTCTGAAGCTGTGTCTTTAAGGGGTTAAATGTGTTTGGGACTTAACTCCAACTCATGGGTTGAAATCCAGTCTTACATTGTTGTCGTTTCACAACCATGTGTTTTTCTTTAATGCCTTCTTGTACATTGTATTTTGAAAACGCTTACAAAAAATACCCCGCTAATGGATATTTAAAAGGAACATCTTATTATTATGGTATTTGAGTCTGCATATTCACACACTTTATTTAACCTATGAACATATCTGAAATTTTTAAATAGGTCTACATCCAGGAAAAGGTTTTATAAGTAAAAATGCAACAGCGTATTTATCCTTTCCTGGCCATATCCATGGCAGCACAACAATGGGTAGCTCCTCCCCTATCCCTAATTTAGACAGGAACTAATTAAAATTAATGGTATAAATATCCCCTCCTACCTCCTCCTCCCTCAGTCTTTTTGTTCCTGTCCTATCCCTATAGGACCAACCTAGTCTATTCAGGACTATAATCAGTTTTCTTTTTGGCTTACCTGAGGGTCTTTACCTTCTATCCCCAAGGGAGTTCAGCCTCTCTTCCTTGGGAAGCTTCAGTATCCGGCCCTGTGCAAAGGTGTCCCCCTGAAGACACCCCCTTAGTGACCGGGGGTAGACTTGCTGTGACCCTAGGGGTAGCAAGAGAAAATTATGCCAATTAATCTTATTCCCTGCAGTGACCAAGAGGTAGCAGGAAGTGGCAAGAAGACTTCGTCCTGGATCTTTCTCCATATTGACAGCCCACATGTATGTATACAGACAAATATTTTTTATTTCAATATACTTTGTATACTTGTATATGTGGGTTTCCCCTCCTGCCTTGGAATGATTGTTCTTATTTTTTGAGGATTTCGTCCGTTTTGCGGCGTCCTGTAGTTTCTTTTGCGCATGTGCGTTCGGCTCGCGCGTGTCCACTGACCTAGTTACGTGCACGCCGAATTCGCGCATGCGCCCGGTATTGCCTTCCATTACGGCAAGCCCGGCTTCCGGGTTGTTGCCGCGCATGCGCACATGTTATTTTACGGGTCTTCCCGTTCGGAGCATGCGCGAATAGGTTGTGACGTCACGTGTGATGTCATAAACCTATTTAAGCGCCAAATTCGATTGTGGTCTTTGCCTGATTGATTTTGTTGGGTCTAGAAGGTTTCTCCTGTGCAGTATTCCAAGTTTGATTAGTTCTAACGAATTCCGGTTTCTCTTAAGGTAGGTTTTACATCTTAAAGGTGTATACTTATTTTTTTTTTTTTTATTATATATTCCTTTTCCGCATTAATGATCAATCCTTTTGCCAGATTATTTCAATATGGAGAAAGAGAAAAGAAAATCTATATCTTCGGATTCTGACTCTTCAGGATATAAAAATAGGTCACACTCTAAGAGTTTTAGGTAAGCCATGTCTGTTTTATTCCTATGTTGTAAGTGAAACAACTTAAACTAAAAGAGAGCTAATATGTGGTATTTTCCCTGTCATGATAGTTCTACGGGAAAGAAAATGATGAGACCATCCAAGGGAAAGTCTCCAAGAAGGAATCAATGCGAAGCCTGTAATAACAAGCCGTTGGAAGGCAAACGATTATGCGGAGAATGTTTATCGGAAGCAGCCGGAACATCTAATCCTTCATCTGAAATTAAGCAATTCATTAAACAAGCAGTGGCTCAGGGCATTAAAGAAGCGGGTACAAGAACCAAGAGACCCCGGTTACATGACCCTTCTGATTACCAACAAAATCTCTCATCAGACGAATCCATAGATATGGAGTCATATCAGGGTAGTTTCTTATCTTCAGAGGAAGAAGAAACTCAAGCTCCCACTGATTTTCTTGAGCCAGCACAAGTAGACCATCTCATCTACAGAGTCCGCAAATCCCTGAGTTTGAAAGTGACAACCTCGGAGCAATCGACTTCCAATCGTTATTTCTCAGACTTGAGAAAAAAGAGAGCAACCTTTCCGGTGCATGACACCATTAAAGAATTGATTAAGGACGAATGGTCCAATACTGATAAAAAGCTTTCAGCACAAGGCAGAATCTCTCGTCTCTACCCTTTCGACAAGTCTGACTCATGCAATTGGGATAACGCCCCTAAGGTGGATGCTGCGGTGGTTAGACTGGCAAAACATACCACATTACCAGTCGATGATGCGGGCTCATTTAGGCACCCGATGGATAAAAAGATGGACTTGCACCTGTCAAAAGCATATGTAGCAGCGGGTACTGGCTTTCATCCTGCCGTAGCCCTTACGTCAGTATCCAGGGCTTTGAAAATATGGATTGAAAATTTAGAAGAAGATATCAGAGATGGGAGAAGCAGATCTTCTCTGTTGGAAAAGCTGAATGATATTAAGCTGGCTGTCGACTTTACCTCGGAATCCTCGGTTGATATGGTGAAGGCATTAGCAAGAAACATGGCTCTCTCAGTCTCAGCCAGAAGGGCTTTGTGGCTTAGATCTTGGTCCGCAGACTCATCATCGAAGTCTAGCCTATGTGCCCTTCCCTTTTTTGGAGAAATGCTGTTTGGCAAGAATCTAGACGATTGTATCAAGAGAGCGGCTGAAGGGAAACGTGCCTTTCTCCCACAAGACCGGAAGACCCGTGGATCCTTTCGAGCCAGAAGGTACTCAGAATACCCCTCCTTTCGAGATACCAGATCATACAAACCTGGTAGGGAATATGGTAGATCTATTCCTTGGAGAGGAGGTCATTCTTCCAGCAGAGGAGGTAGATCCAGGGGTTCTTCTTTCCACAAGAAGCCTTTATGACAAAGACATGGGCCAATCTGGGGGAGTAGGTGCCCGTCTACTACTATTCCAGGAGAGATGGATACATTCAGTTCAAGACAGATGGGTACTGGATATAATACAAAGAGGCTATCTTCTGGAGTTTGCCAGATTACCACCACCTCACTCTTTCCAAAGGACAAATTGGCCAGGAAATATAGAAAAAAGAACCACTCTAAAGAAATTTATATCGTCCCTTCAGGAAGATGGAATTATTGTTCGAGTCCCACGGGATCAGCAGACGCAGGGGTTTTATTCCCATATCTTTCTCACCAAAAAATCCACAGGAGGTTGGAGGCCAATTCTCGACTTAAGCAGGTTAAACAAGTTCTTGGACATAAGGAGGTTCAAAATGGAATCTCTTCAGTCCATTGTGAAAGCTGTTTTCCCAGGTCAGTGGCTCATGTCGATAGACCTGGCAGATGCTTACTTCCATATTCCCATCGCACTCCAGCATCAAAAATTCCTCAGGTTCGCAGTGGAAGGAGGTCACTTTCAATTCCGTGCTCTCCCTTTCGGGCTAAGCACGGCTCCGCGTACTTTCACAAAGGTTCTGGTGGTTCTAATCGCAGAACTCAGAAAAAGGGGAATAGCGATATATCATTACCTAGACGATATATTGATTCTTGCAGAAAACAGAGATATTCTAAACGAACACGGCCTTTTTTGTTTACAGTTTCTTCAGCAGCACGGTTGGAAGATCAACTTCTCCAAAAGCAGTCTGACCCCATCTCAGAGTATGATATATCTAGGAGCTTCATTCAACACGGCAATAGGTTTGATTCAACTGTCCCCAGAAAGAGGTATGAAAGTTATGAAAAAGAGCAAAGACATGTTGGCATACAGTGTTTCCTCAGCGGAGAAAGTTATGAGTCTCCTGGGATCAATGTCTTCCACCATAGGTCTAACGAGATGGGCCCAATGGAGGATGAGGCCTTTTCAAAGGAATTTCCTTTATCAATTCAAAGAGGGGAATCTGTCTCAGCCTATAAGCATCCCTCCTCACGTGCAGAGGTCCTTGAAATGGTGGACACGGAAGAAATCTGTCTTCAAAGGTTTTCCTCTAGGAAACATCCCATGGACCATCATAACCACAGACGCCAGTCAATGGGGTTGGGGAGCCCATCTTCAGGACAATTATGTCCAAGGAAGATGGTCCTTTTTGACTGTCAACACTCCTTCGAATGTCCTAGAACTTCTGGCAGTTTTCAAAGCTCTGAAACAATTCCATCATCTGCTGCTTCACCATTGGGTCAAAATCAGAACAGACAATGCCACAGTAGTGGCATATATAAACCATCAGGGAGGAACAAGGAGTTGCAGAATGATGAGGATTATGAAACCGCTAATGTCCTGGGCACAAGTGAATTTGGAGGGCATCTCTGCAGTGCATCTCCCGGGCATTCAGAATTCGGTGGCAGATTTCCTCAGCAGGGTGAGACTAGACCCAGGGGAGTGGAGCCTATCTACCGAAGTATTCCATCAGATTGTGCGGAAATGGGGCCTTCCACAGATAGATCTGATGGCTACAAGCCGCAACAGAAAGGTCAAGAACTTCTTCTCGAGAGTTCCAGATCCTCAAGCAATCGGAAGAGATGCTCTAACATGCAGTTGGGAATTCGACCTAGCCTACGCCTTTCCCCCGAAACCTCTAATTTTTCCGCTACTGAGGAGATTACGTCAAGAGAAAGGATCATTGATTCTAATAGCACCTTTTTGGCCACGCAGACCTTGGTTTCCTCTGCTTCTAAGTCTATGCACAAAAGACCCATGGAGCCTTCCAGCTGTTCCGTTTCTGCTACAACAGGGCCCAATTCTTCATCCGAACCCAGCATCCCTTCTTCTGATGGCTTGGTACTTGAAAGGGAAGGGTTGAAGAATAAAGGGTTTTCAAGAGCAGTAATCGAGACCCTTTTGCAAGCGAGGAAGAAATCCACTTCATCAACTTATTACAGGATCTGGGATGCATTCTCTTCATGGGCCAGTTCTAGGTCTTTGGATATTCTAAATCCTTCGACCACTGATATATTAGAATTCCTACAATCTGGTTTAGAAAAGGGATTAAGTTATAATACCTTAAAGGTCCATGTTTCAGCCCTCTCGGCTTTGACTAATCACAGATGGGCGTTGGATTCTGACATAGCGAGATTTGTAACTGCAGTCATGAAAATTAAGCCTCCCATTAAGTCTATTTCTCCCCCATGGGATTTACCTCTGGTTCTTAAGGCTCTTAAATCTGTTCCTTTTGAACCCTTGGAGTCTATTACCGGTCATCTTCTCACTATCAAAACAGTTCTCTTGGTGGCCCTAGCCTCTGGTAGAAGAGTGTCGGAGCTTCAGGCTCTTTCGGCGGAAGAACCTTTTATAATTTTTCATAAAGACAGAGTCGTCCTAAGAACTGTCCCTGAATTCCGTCCCAAGGTTACTTCGGAGTTCCATATGAATGAAGAGATAGTACTTCCAGCATTGTGCTCTAATGAGACGATTGACGGAGAAGACACCGATTTGTTGAATATCGACTTAGTGAGGTGTCTCAGGATTTATGTTCAGAGGTCCTTAGAATGGCGTATTTCCAAGAGTCTTTTTGTGGTCCCCTACGGCTCTAGGAAGGGTTTGCAAGCTTCAAAGGACTCTATCAGTAGATGGATCGTTTCCGCCATAATCCGGTCATATAACGCGTCTAATACGGAAATCCCTATAGGTTTGAAAGCGCACTCTACGCGTTCTCTCTCCTCTTCCTGGGCAGCTGCTGCTAAAGTATCTACTGAACTGATTTGTAAGGCTGCCACTTGGTCGTCTTCTAACACTTTTATCAGACATTATTGTTTAGACGTCAGGGCTGGTAAATATGATGCATTTGGCAGATCTGTTCTCTCTGCAACTAATATTTGATTGACCTCTTATATTGTTCATCACGTGTGAATTTTTGTGATAATACACTTGCATTACTTGATATCTTGTCTGAGTTTTTATTTCCCTCCCTTGGTTTTCTGCTTGGGTATTACCCATTGTTGTGCTGCCATGGATATGGCCAGGAAAGAGTAAAATTTACTCATACTTACCGTAATTTTCTTTTCCTGGTCATAGGCCATGGCAGCACATAGATCCCGCCCGGGAATATTGCTGTTAACAAGACTGAGGGAGGAGGAGGTAGGAGGGGATATTTATACCATTAATTTTAATTAGTTCCTGTCTAAATTAGGGATAGGGGAGGAGCTACCCATTGTTGTGCTGCCATGGCCTATGACCAGGAAAAGAAAATTACGGTAAGTATGAGTAAATTTTACTCTTTATCCGAGAGCTACTATACTCACACACTGTTCACACCTCTGTGTTAAGGAAGATTATGTTGTTCTACCTTGATCTAATTAGATATAGTTCACATCACCTCCCTGAAGGCATTTTCTCACCAAAGAGAAACACTCTCATAACCAGCAGCTGTTGTCGTATGTTATATTCCACACGCTCATCTTTTGTCCTTTCACGTAGATACAAAGTACATGTTATTTTCATTTTTTATATGTTTGAAACAAAGCTGAGTCATTAGAAGCATCACTTATGTACATAATGTACAAATATCCATATGTTCAATGTAACAAAACAGGATAATAATCCCTTGAGGCAGACCAATAGTGAAAGAATAGTAACAGGGGAAAGAGAGAAGAGAGAAAACATGTACATTTGTGGTAAAGTGTATAATATGGCCATACACCAAAACATTGTATCTAGGCACCCCATGTCTTATGAAATACAGAAGAAGTATAATGGAATGGAGCGTATACTCATCCATTACTGGGTTGTCTTTTGTCTTGATGCTTACCTCTGAGAGGGGGTCGAGAGATGAGTCTGTCAACTAAACATCTATGAGTGCCATATGAAAATATTGAATAGCTTTTGCTGTTGATTGGTGTTATTATCTGTGAGACATCACAAAGGAATGTCCCAAGAGTCCAGGTTTATGTGTAATGGCATACTCTAGCTAACATCTATCAGACTTTTTTCAAAACTAGGTGACCTTTTGTGAATATGGTAACAGTGGTGCCCACATAGATGTCAAACAAATCATTAGTTCTATGCATTCAAAATTAGTGTACTGTGGTCGTGTGTCTGAAATGAACACTCCAAGCACCATAACCACTACAGTTTGCTAGGAGTGACTGTTGCTAATGATTTGACTTTTTACCTGGAGGCACCAGGCGCACTTCCTGTCTCTTGTTTACTGGTATTGAGAGATGGAAGCTCTTGTTATGAGCTCATGTAAGCTCTCCTAAGCTAATCCCTACTGTGTAGAGTCAGCTCATTGGCGGAGAGCAAAAGATGACTGTTCTCAGCCAATGAGATTAGACCTGCTCTGCTGGTAGGTAGCAAAAAGTAGCATCCACCAGATACAAAGTTATCATTAGCAAATGGATTGACTACTTACAATTAGGGGTGCCACAACTACTTTTATAGTGTACTATACGGAGTATAAAATATGCAAACCAAAGCTTATTGAGTTTGACGTCTGTAATATATTACATAAGTCTGTGGTGAATTGGTTGCATATGCTAGTGGATTGGTTGCATATGCTCTAGATATATCAAATTACCTTAGCTTTGTGCAATAGGATTAAAGATATACCCTTCTTTATTGCACAGGAAAATATTTTAAAGGATATTCCATCTGTTAGATTCTAAAAATTACTAAAAAACTTGAGATGTGCAAGGGCAAAAATAGTTTTGTTCTGTTTCAATCTACTAATCGATTCAGAAATATCAGAATGTGTGAGAAAAATTTATTTAGGGACTTCTCTGTTAAACCATTTTCTTGATTTTAACTTTCATCTGTTTAGTAGATAACTCCTCAATTTGCTATCCTCATGTTGGATTGCCATATTTAAGCATATCAAGTTAGGCAGCTCTCTTCTAAACAGATGAATGATCAAAATTAAGAAAAGCCCTTTTCATAATTGTCTCTTTCATTTGTTTAGAATATAACTCCCTAATTTACAAAGGGATCCAAAATGAAAAAATGTATTACGAATGCATTCATTTTCATTTTGTTTTCGTGTTTTGGTGATTCAGAAATTTGGATGCATCAGAATTGCCCAAATAGGTTGAATTTTGGAAGACATTTGATTCATTTAAAAACTAACTGAACAAGTCTACTGAGAACCAGCAAAAAACTACCAGCTTTCTCTACAGTTAGGGTGGTTGTAATGTGGCAAAAAGACAGGGGCTTAAGCCCAAGGGTAGATTGAATGCTCTACCAACATATATGGGCTTAAGTACCTCCTAAAACCACCTCTCCTAAAACCTCCTAAAACCATCCCTATACTGTGCCCTGAGTCCATCCCTAAACCTTAAATGGACATTAAGCTTCCCCAGATCTATTCATCTGAATGTTTACATTGCAGGGTTAAGTGGATGGAGGAAGCTTGAATTTGTGTGTCTCCTGCAGCACTCAATGCACATTCACATTATGTCCTCAATGCTCCTTTACGAGGATCATTGGATTGGACCATCATGGAGGAGGCTGTGCCTTCACAGGAGAAATAGAGTTGAATAGCACCGAGGGATTCTCAGTGCTGAAAAAAGGTAAGTAAAATTTTTATTTTATGGGGGCAGAGCTTGCCAGCGCACCGGAGCGGACACCATTTCACACAGCTCCGAGCTCCAAGTGTCTAATCCACACGATACCGGCTCCATTGAGACACCACCGACATTGGGACAGGCGGATTGGGCATCATGACACCCTGCTGCACATGCTTATGCCTGTTTTCCTCAACCCGATGGCGAAATGCCGCACCCGAGTGGATGGCCTTCAACACAACCTACAGCAAATGTGGGAGGCGGATTTGGCGGTTCTGGCCACTAGAGTACAGGCGGTGACAGAGCACACCCGAGCCATGGAGGAAGATGTCTTGGAGCTTAAACAGGGACTGCAAGCTTTTGACAACAAGGTGCAACAGCTACAAACCGCACATGCTACCATCACAAGGGAAGTGACTACCGTTGATGACAGAGGCAGGAGGAAGAATGGAAAGATCAGAGGGGCTCTGATACAGTACCCTTAGAAGAACTTCCCTACTTTGTTAGACGTCTAATAGCCACCATACTGCCAACGAGACAAGCTAAACACTTCTCCTTTGATGGGGTATATCGCTAAATTACCTCAAGCTCCTCCAGTGGCACCCAACGACATTATATTAAGATGCCAGACCCTGCCTGACAAAATTGACGGCTCTAAAAGGAAAAACACCATTTGATTTCGAATTGTGGCAAATCTCCCTCTTCCAGGACTTGAGTCGATCCACGTTACTGTGGCGCAAGTCTATGCAACCCATTACAACAGCCCTACAAAAAGCAGGACTACCTTTCCGGTTGGCGACTTCTAGTTCTCTCCTGGCCACCGAAGACGGGAAAACATACAAGGCATCTGATACCAAAGAAGGTCCAGCGCTATTAGCAGCCCTGGGTTTAGTCAACCGCAAAACACTCCCTACAGATCTACCTCCAATTCACCCATGGAATGTGGCAGATATACCTCCTTTTGAACTTAGAGGCGGTCGAGACACTGTGACCTGATGCATCAATAGCCAACCCATACGTTTCTACAACATTGTTTTCTAATGTTCTTATAGCTTTAGTCAGCTTTCTTTATGCTTGTTTATAGCAGCTCTCAGGGGTCTAGAAACCTGCTCTACCTAGTGTCCATAAGACGCGAGTAAGGCCTCCAAAGGCCATTATTTCCAGCTCTGGTGAAATACCCTCTCCCTCCCACTGCCCGTTGGTAAAGGGGCACTACCTGCTTTGGAGCCCTAATTTAGCCTTCTTTAGAAAGTCATATATCCCCCTATGATGCATAAGACCGGGCACACTTGCCGCACACACGTCAGCTCCGACTACACTAGCCCAACCAACATGTATCCATCCATAGTCAGCCACGATAGTCACTATGCTTAGCACTGCTATGGATATAAGGTACTACATAGGCCAAGTAAGTGGATAATCCCATCTGACTTGTATATGCTGTTGCGGCATCTTTCTTGTGTCAAAATTTCCACTATTTGCACCAAAAATAAAGAATTTTTAAAAATGTATTTTATTTTATTTGTATGTTTTTGGCAAACGGGAGGTATGGGGGCTTAATACCACTAGGGACAGGGCACTAAAGCATTGGGAATATAGGTTCCTAATGTTATAGTGTTCCTTTAACATGGTCTATCAATCAAATGATGGCACTAAATATTTGTATTCATTCAGAGTATTTTAGAAAGCTATATTTATAAACTCCACATCTGCTCTATTAACCTCAAGCTATGATAACGCAACCTTCATCATGCGGCATTACAATCTAGCACCTACAGCAATATCCCACACTGTGCTCTATAATGAACTCTAAATATTGTGTATTAAAGTGGTACAGTCACTAATGTAATTGGATGTATTATTTTTCTCTCAGAATTACTGGAGACTTGAGGCTAAAAATGAAGCAATACAAAAATTAGACCCTCGTGGCTTTTCATGGCTCCACAAAGGGCTCCCATCCCTCTGGCCCCCTAGCAAGGCATCTGCCTATGTTAGTTCCTACTTAGGTCTCAAACCCAGTTTGGTTCATTGCAGAGAGGTCATATGCCATTACAATATGAGACTGATCCTACTGAGAAGGGCAGTTAAGAACTACAGTTCCATGTAATTTTCATCTAGCAAGGGATAGAGCAACACTTAAGGAATACCCTTCTTGCTTGAGACTTGAGTAGGAAATAACCAAGAGAAGATCTAAAATTTTTCTCTCGATCACTTGCTGTAGGTGAGTAGAATTTTAACATTTGTGACTTAACATTGTGACCTAAAACCTTTTTTTCCTCTCCTGTCAACATTAGTTACAGCATATTTGGTTCTCTAACAGGGTGTAAGATATTACTAGAGCGGGCAGGGCCAGATTTCTCTTTAGGCAAAGTAGGTTCCTGCCTAAAGGAGGCTACAGCAATACCTTGAACTCTTTGTCATGTTCCTCAAACCATTCCTGAACAATTTTTGCAGTGCGGCAGGGTGCATTATTCTGCTAAGAGATGCCACTGCCATAAGGGAACACCTTAGCCATGAAGTAATGTTCGTGGACACTCTGACCAGTCTGTGACTATGCAGCCCTGTACGTAGCAAACTGCGATGCTCTGTGTGTTCTGACACCTTTCTATCATGGCCAGCAATTTGAGCTACAGTCGCTCTTCTGTGTGATCAGACCAAATGGACTATCCTTCGCCTCCTAAGTACTTCAATTAGACTTGTGCACTAATGACCCTGACTCTGGGTCACTGACATAATATGGACATATGATAGAACTTAATTTCCTATATTTGTTTGCTGACATAGGAGATCTTAAGGAGCCTTATAAAATGTTAAAAATAATTTTTATGTGTGCTGTTCCATAGTTCGTATTATGTATACATTTTGGGTCACTACAGCAGCACCATTCCTGCAAAATGCATGTTCCGTATATGCCCTCAATTCATTTTTGTCTTTGCCAGGTTGTCCTTCTTGCATCACTTTTGGTAGTTACTAACCACTGGATACCGGGAACACCTTACAAGTCATCTAGCCATCACTATTTGACCCTTGTCAAAGTCACTCAGATCTTTTCACTTGTCCATTTTTCCTGCTTCCAACACATCAAATTCAAGAACTTACTGTTCACTTGCTGCCTAATAAATCCCACCCCATGACAGGTGCCATTGTAACGATATAATCAATGTTATTCACTTCAACTGTCAGTGGTTTTAATGTTGTGGATGATTAGTAAAGATCTACAGAGAACACCTAACTCGGGGAGGACGCAAGGGAGGACGGGGGGCATAATTTGGAGGTAGAATAAAATGGTCTAGATAGAACATAAGGTTCCATAATACAGTAATGGGGCAGCATTATAGGACCAATGAACATGAATGAAGAATATTTAAAACTTAAATCCACAGCCCACATTTACGAAAGCTCAAATGTTAATAATGTTGGTCAAATTAAGTATAAAACCACACTCCATATTTTTGCTTAGTACTACCGTAATTTTGCAACGTTGTAATGCTATCTTTCCAGTTAGCTAACATAATATAGCCATGACTTTTTTTTTTTAAATCTGATTCAACTCATCTACATATTCTAAAGTTGTAATAATGACTGATCTATCAATGAGAAGTGTGTTTCACCCCGAGGCTAAATAGTAAGGGTACATTAATTTAGAAGTCTTTGAAAATGGCTTCACTGTTACTGAATTTTACTGAATACCTTACCATCAAGGACCACGGAGGTGGAGCAGTCTGGTGTGTTGAGTCCACGAGCAGATATTACCTATGTCTGTAGTCTGAGCCAGCTTATGTTAAGTGGCTCAAGACCATGTGAGTGAAACCATTTTTAAGTCTGAGCTAAAATAAGGCTTAAACGTTATTACCCTATGTGTGTTTTTTCCTGTTTTTATATTCTATATACAGGAGTGATCTAAGCACTGATAAAATTACAGACCTTTTGATTGCCTCAGGGGTAATGTGTTATTCTACGTAGTGTGCCCTCACCATTTTTAATTGTAGGAGTACAATATTGCCTGGTCTAACGGCTACTCAATAGTAGCTATTAAAAAAAATAAAAATAGGTTTATAATCATTGACTGTTGAATGTTTATTCTTTAGCTATCTGGTAATAATGAAATATAGGAAGAAGGAGTCATTTCAAGTTAAAATAAAGTCAGTGGGCAAATGCCCAATCACTCAACTTTTCCACCTTTACAGAAACTAGGTTTTGCCAAAATTTCAGTCTGTAGTGTCCATGATCTGATCGTCCTTCAGTGGCCAATCAACTGCATCTGCAATGGTAGCACTCACTATAGGGCTTAGCTAGGCAGGGTAAAACCACTGAAATGAAAATGTAAGTGTTGTTATTATAACATGAAATCAAAATATTTTACAAAATAAAGAATGTGTAGACTACAAATTGGGTTAGCAATTTAGCACTTGGAATACATGGCTTAAACTGTAGAAGTCGTGTTTTAACAAATGAAACAGGCTGTAGTCTTAATGATGGACATGATAGAAGAGGCCCAAGAGGGTTCATTTTTTTTTTTCATAAATTGGGGTGATTTAGGTTCTCACAGAAAAGGAGAAACACCGGTAATACAAGTCCAGGTTCATCCTAACATGAATTTCATAATGTCTTAATAACATCACATGGTAAATCTCAAATTATATATCTAGAGAAGTCACCATTATTGTATATGGTCATTTGAATATGTTAATCAGCCTCAATTTAATATTTTTGGATAATTTTCAAATTATTTCATTTCTTTTTTATGTGCATAGGATTTTAAAATGACTTTTTTCCCCAAATAATAAACTTAATTATTAAATTTTGAATAAATATTAATCAAAAATTGTATAATTTAAAATAATTTAAAATCTTTCTTTCTAACAGAATGGAATAACTTGGTCCTGGAGAGAAATCTCCAACACTAATAATTACCTTACATTTAATAACGATAATAGTTCTGAGGAAATACAATCAGGTAAAAATGTTCTTTAATCATTCAGGTTAAAAGAGTTCAAGTGGTTGGGTGGGCAGACCTCTGGAGCTCTTATATCTTTGGCTTGATAATTTTCGACAACTAACGTCTGTCTCGTTTTCCTTTAATTTTCTTAGATCGTGCCTTGTTTTAGATACAGTCAGATGTAGCATTTTCATCGTGATATGGCTAATCTACATTTTTTTTTTTCCGTCAAGTTTTGAGATTGATAAAAAATGGCAAGCTTGGCATTCAATTACAAAGCATTAGCAAGGATTACAATAAAGCATTAGCAATCATAAATACGGATTAAACTTTCTTTTCGTAATCTTTCTAATGCATGCTTTATTTAGAGTATGGTGGAGTGGGCTGCATGTAAAAGGTGTTTTGGAACTGCAATAAACATAGGCCATGTAGATGAATTTGCACCATTGGTGTATTTACAGGTAAGAACATAGACAAAACTGTAATGAATGATAAATAAGACAGACATTAGCAACGCTCAGGCTTTGGGCCTTGTAGACAGGGCCAGCCTTACGCCATTAGGCGCCCTGTGTGAAAAGTCTTCACGGCGCCCCCTTCCCCCCCACCAAGTTGCCTGTATACAGTCACACACACAGGCACAGGCAGACAGTCACACAGACAGTTACAAGCAGACAGTCAGACACGCTTAGTTACAGGCAGCCAGTCACACATGCTCAGTTACAGAGCCAAACACACAGTTAAAGGCAGACAGTCACACACAGTTACAGGCACACAATCACGAACAGTTAGAGGCACACAGTCACGCACACAGTTACATGCAGACAGTCATACACACTCGGTTACAGGCATGCAGGCACTCACACACGCTGATAGGAACACACACACTCAGTTAAAGGCAGATAGTCACACGCACAGGCACACACAACGGCACAGCTACATCGACACACAATTGGAGTCACACACAGTTAAAGTCACACACAGTTAAAGTCAAACACAGTTACAGTCACACACACACAGGCAGCTTGTCACACACATGCAGAAAGTCACACACACACACACACACACACACACACACACAGGCAGGCAGTCACACAAACAGACAGTCACACACACACACAGAGGCAGGCAGTCACACAGACAGTCACACACACACACACACACACACAGGCAAACAGGCAGTCACACACACACACACACACACACACACACACACACACACACAGACTTACCTCTTTCCATTATGGCTGGAAGGGGGAGTGGGTGCAGTTGGTTGTTGGGGAAGCAGGAACTCCTTCCTTCTTCCCTCTTCCTGTGCAGTAGTTACCAGGGGCTTTGGGTAGGTATAAGTCCTGCCTCTGCCTCATAATAAGCCCCACCCCCAATCCGTGAGCCCTGTCCCCGCTGCTGCGATTTTTTTATTTAGACCCGGGTGGAGAATAATTAATCCTCCAACTGGGTACTTGTTTTAGCTCCCCTGCACTCCTGTCACCTGGCCATGTGCAAGCTGTGCGTCTGCACAGCTCGCACACCCCTAAGGCCGGCCCCGCTTGTAGATATGAAATCCAAAGAATATGAGAACACAGAGAATGGGTCAAACCCAAGTGGCTTGAAGTCTGGTTAGTTCCCACTCAGGTCGCAAATATGTTTTGCTCTCTTGTACAATTACAGAGGGAACATATACAATTTGCATATTTGACTTATCCCAATCATAAGGGCAGTCAAGATCCAAAAAACTGGCTTAGTGAATCTGGGCTAGGACACAAGTACTAGGTAATAAAAATGTTTTAGGACATTGTTGCAGTCATCCAACATCTACCCACTGCTGTCATTGAATTGGGATTCTCATGTTTAAAGAATGGTTACATATTGAAGCTGCCACAGGAATAATTAAAATCTATGTCAGTATGTTTTATCTGCTTTTGCTTGATCGAATTATTATCTTTGGCTTGACTCATTGTCCCTTGTAATCTTCAATTCCCATTGCCTGATTTGCACTGTTATCGGGCTATAACTTGTTAGTGATTCTGTTTTATGGATGCAGTAAGCTTCATCTAATGGTAGTGGTCTGAGTGCACTGTCCCTGTCCCCCTTAGAGAAAATGTTAGTCCTAAGACAGTCTCTAGTAGCTGTCTACCAGACAGCTACTAGCAGTGCTTCTGGAAGTTTACCAGACTCTGGTCCCCTATATGGCGCTGGATGTCCTCACACTATGCATGAGGACATCCAGCATCAGTGAAATCCCCATAGGAAAGCATTGAGGCATGCGCATTAGGTCCCCCATCAGATGACATCTGAGGAGGCGAAGCTCTGATGAAGTACAAAGGGACAATGGCGCAGGAATCAGATGAGTAAATGAAGGTGTAAAGAAAATAGACTTTTGTTTAATATTTTCTTCTTTATTCTTGAAACTACCGAACACCGACCACCCTCCTGGCTCATTAACTTCAAAAGAACCGACTATTAAGTGCTCCCTGGGCGGCCGCTGTTCGTATAGCTGAACGCCACGTGGAATAGAAAACGGCGGCCATCTTGTTCGCACGAGGGGAGTCAGCGGGACTTAGTCGTCGAGTGTCTGGAACTAAAATCGGACACTCGACCTCACGAACCACCGCTGAAACTACCGAACGCCTGCTTCCTTTAGTTGCTGAACATCCAGGAGAGCGCCATTTGGTAGTTTTGTTCGTACGGACAAGGGGAGAAATCACTCCTGTGAGCCAGGAGGATCCAGGAGGATCCATTCGGTACTTTGTTCGTTTTTTACCCTTTTATGAATTGACCGACCGCACACGCTGAATTCGTGGAACTGTTTTGGGCAGGAGCCTCGTGTGTGGTCGGTGAAATGTGACTTCCATACTTTTTAAGAACCCCTGAACCGATCTGGGTGAAATTGGATATGTTTGTCCCCCAGATCGGGGCTATCAGGGGATATGTAATTTGTGGGGATACCTTGTGTGGAAAAGGGGTGTTCCAACTTTTGGGAAAATTGTGTGCCCTCTGCCTGGAGATAATTGATTTACTCCTTAACTTATCTTAATATCTCCCAGGCAGAGAGAAGATTATTGTCTTTGTTTGCTGTGGGAGGTCCTCTTGCAGGAGGATTTCTCATAAAAGCCAGTGTGTTTTCAATAAAATTCATTCCTGTTACACCCTTCATGAAGTCTAGGCTCATGTTTGGGGGATATTCTATTTGCTGGGGAGAATTGTCTTGGAAGCTGCATTCATCTATACTATTCCTCTACTCCCTGCTGCAGCTATAATCACTTATGCTCAGCTGTTGGGAAAGGAATAGAAGACCGCAGTACCATAACCACTGCAGGTCTTAAAGCGGCACTGTCATGCCAAACTTACCTTTCCTCAATCTCTTCCTCTTCTCCCCCTCTCTCGGGATCTGTTATTCATTTCTTCCATTCTTCTTTAGTTTTCTTTAAAATCATAAGACAAAGTAGGGACTCTGTCTTATAGAGGATTCCTCCGCTTGACCAGCTCTGACCAGCGGAGGAGCAAAGTGTGCTTCATTTCCGCTGGTCAGAGCAATTTTCCCATGATCCCTAGCTTTCCTCCCTGTTCCCACAATGCTTCCTGTCAGTATTGCCGAAAGTCCTGTCACTTAGACAGAACGCCGGCAAAACTGCCGAATTGCATCCTAACAGAATGAGAAGAGTTTCTCCATTGGTGTTAGGATGCAATTCGGTACTTTGTTCGGATCGGAATTTCATTCAAATGAATGAAACTCCGATCCTATTCATTGCTGTGGCTGCATCTTGCAGCCGCTTAGTAGATAACTCCCTAATTCGCACGGTATCAGGGAGCTATCTACTAAAAGGCTGAAAGACCTGAATTGGTCTTGAAGCCAAATGTACTAATACTAAGTAAAGATTACTTAGTATTAGTAAATAATATGCCCCTACTCGCTATACCGCGAGTAGGGGCATGTCTAGTAAGCAGTGAGCAGCCTGTGGCTGCTCACTGTAGAAAAAAAAAAAAAAAATATTGCCCCCCACCCCTAAATGACGGGTGGGGGCCGTTAAGTAAAATAAGGGAGGGAGACCTATTGTCCCCCCCCCCGCCCCCACCCCTGAGCGGTGGGTGGGGGCCATAAAGATAATGAGGGGGGGGGACCTACTGTCCTCCCCCCCGGCCCCCACCCCTGGGCGGCGGGTGGGGGCCATAATGTTAATAAAGGGGGGGGGGGACCTACTGTCCTCCCCCCCGGCCCCCACCCCTGGGCAGCGGGTGGGGGCCATAATAGTAGTAGGGGGGGGGGGGACCTACTGTCCTCCCCCCCGGCCCCCACCCCTGGCCGGCGGGTGGGGGCCATAATGGTAATAAGAGGGGGGGGACCTACTGTCCTCCCCCCCCCGGCCCCCACCCCTGGGCGGCGGGTGGGGGCCATAATAGTAGTAGGGGGGGGGACCTACTGTCCTCCCACCCCCGGCCCCCACCCCTGGGCGGCGGGTGGGGGCCATAATAGTAATAGGGGGGGGGACCTACTGTCCTCCCCCCCCCAGGCCCCCACCCCTGGGCGGCGGGTGGGGGCCATAATAGTAGTAGGGGGGGGGGGGGACCTACTGTCCTCCCCCCCGGCCCCCACCCCTGGCCGGCGGGTGGGGGCCATAATAGTAATAGGGGGGGGGACCTACTGTCCTCCCCCCCCCAGACCCCCACCCCTGGGCGGCGGGTGGGGGCCATAATAGTAGTAGGGGGGGGGGGGACCTACTGTCCTCCCCCCCGGCCCCCACCCCTGGCCGGCGGGTGGGGGCCATAATAGTAATGGGGGGGGGACCTACTGTCCTCCCACCCCCGGCCCCCACCCCTGGGCGGCGGGTGGGGGCCATCATAGTAATAAGGGGGGGGGCCTACTGCCCCCCCCCCGGCCCCCACCCCTGGGCGGCGGGTGGGGGCACTAAGTAAATCCCCCCCCCCCCATCAAGGTGACTAGGGGTGCCCAAGCCCCTAGTCACCCACCCCCCACCCAAATAAAAAATGCCCCTACCTACCCCCCTCACCCTAAAAAATAGTGAGGGGGGAATAAAATTGCTAACCTGTAAAGTAAAATTAAACTTACCATTCGACGTCTTCTTTTTTCTAAAATCTTCATTTTTCAGCCCCAAAAAAGGCCAAATAAAAAACCATCATAGCCGTCGAACTAAAAATAAAATAAAAAACCCGAGCGCAAAAAAAAAAAACCCGACGAAAAAGAAAAAACCCGAGCGCACAAAAAAATAATCCATCTTCACCCATGGAGGGCTCCGCGCAGACTGAGCTCCGCAGGGCGGGGCAAGGCTTATAAAGCCTTGCCCCGCCCTGCAATTAGCCTAAGAACACTCTGATTGGTGGGTTTAAGCCAATCAGAGTGCTCTTTGTCATTTTACAAGCGTGGGAAAGTTCTTTGGAATTTTCCCACGCTTGTAAAATGACACAGAGCACTGTGATTGGATGGCTTGAAATCCATCCAATCACAGTGCTCTGTGTCATTTTACAAGCGTGGGAAAATTCTTTGGAACTTTCCCACGCTTGTAAAATGACACAGAGCACTGTGATTGGATGGCTTGAAATCCATCCAATCACAGTGCTCTGTGTCATTTTACAAGCGTGGGAAAGTTCTTTGGAATTTTCCCACGCTTGTAAAATGACACAGAGCACTGTGATTGGATGGCTTGAAATCCATCCAATCACAGTGCTCTGTGTCATTTTACAAGCGTGGGAAAATTCTTTGGAAATAGATGAATATTCTTAAGTCCCTCAGGATCAAAGTAGTAGTTTGGACATGTAAAGAATAATAAAAATCGACATAGTGTAACGTTGTTATGAAAATAAAAATCACAGCTTTAATGGTAGCACTTACAGTGTAACACTTGTAAAAAGGCCCATCAGAACAAGTTTTTTTCTTCTCCCATCAAAAGTGGAGCAAAACGTCCTTGTTGAAATTCTCAGGCAGGCAGTACACAATAGTAAAATAATAAAATAACAAATAACAAATAGCAAACACTATTAGTCTCTACGCGTTTCGTCCGGTTCGCCGGACTTCCTCAGGAGTAGTGGAATGCTTCAATCCTTCTGGGGCTTCCAGTCCCTTTTAAATCTTCCCGCCGACATTTTGATCCAAATTTTCAATTTCGAACAGCTGATCGTCAATCCGTTCATACGCTCCATATATGGAGTTCCGGCTCTCCTTCGTGGAACGCACGTGCGTTCCACAGACCCAGAAATACCCGCGTCGCTCTGGACTGAGCGGATGTGTGTCACTGGAACGCACGTGCGTTCCACGAAGAAAACAAATGGTATGATGTCGCTGATGGTGCCTTCGGTGCGACTGACTAGGTTTGTCACCTCCTCAAAAGGACGCATGAGCCTACATGCATTGCGCATGAGCGTCCAGTAAAGTGGCAAAACAATTCCCAGCTCCGCAGAGGCTGTCCTAGCACCCTGGTCATACAAATACTCGTTAACGACTTTTTCTTGTTGGAGCAGGCGGTCGAACATTAGGAGTGTTGAATTCCAACGTGTCGGGCTGTCGCAAATCAAGCGCTTCACTGGCATGTTGTTTCGCCGCTGGATATCTGAAAAGTGCGCCATGGCCATGTAGGAACGCCTGAAAACGCCACACACCTTCCTGGCCTGCTTAAGGACGTACTGTAAGCCTGGGTACTTATGCACAAAGCGTTGTACGATCAGATTACACACATGTGCCATGCACGGCACATGTGTCAACTTGCCCAAATTCAATGCCGCCAACAAATTTCTTCCGTTGTCACAAACCACTTTACCGATCTCCAGTTGGTGCGGAGTCAGCCACAGATCCACCTGTGCGCTCAGGGCGGACAGGAGTGCTGGTCCGATGTGACTCTCTGCTTTCAGGCAAGTCAACCCCAAGACGGCGTGACACTGCCGTATCCGGGATGTGGAATAGTACCTGGGAGCTGGGGGGGTGCCGTTGATGTGAAGCAAGACGCAGCAGCAGAAGAGGACTCAACCAAGGAGGTTATGGAAGAGGATGGAGTAGGAGGAGTAGAGGAGGTGGCAGCAGGCCTGCCTGCAAGTCGTGGCGGTGTCACCAACTCCTCTGCAGAGCCACGCATTCCATGCTTGGCAGCCGTCAGCAGGTTTACCCAATGCGCAGTGTAGGTGATATACCTGCCCTGACCATGCTTTGCAGACCAGGTATCAGTGGTCAGATGGACCCTTGCCCCAACACTGTGTGCCAGACATGCCATTACTTCCTTTTGCACAATGGAGTACAGGTTGGGGATTGCCTTTTGTGCAAAGAAATTTCGTCCGGGTACCTTCCACTGCGGTGTCCCAATAGCTACAATTTTTTGGAACGCCTCAGACTCCACCAGAGTTCAGACAAGCCAGCTGTCAGACGCTGGGCAAGGGGGTGACTTTGTGACATTGGCTTCTTACGCTCAAACATGTCCTTGACAGACACCTGACTGTGGGCAGATGAGCAGGACCTGCTCAAGGCGAAAGACAGAGTGGCGGATGGTTGAGAGGGGGCAAGGAGGACAGCAGTGGTTGATGTGGCTGAAGATGCTGGACCAGGAGGAGGATAGCGGCTTTGAGTTTGTGTGCTGCTTGTACTCATGTGTTGATCCCATAGGCGTTTGTGATGTGCGATCATGTGCCTTCGCAAAGCAGTTGTACCTAGGCTCAGTTTCCCACGACTCAGTTTCTTTTGGCAAAGGTTGCAAATGGCATCGCTGTTGTCAGAGGCAGACACACAAAAAAATGCCACACTGCTGAGCTCTGCAATGACGGCATTTTGTTGGTGGACACAGCATGCGTTGATTGGCGTGCTGTCGGGCTGACCCCGGGTGCCGATGCATGCTGTCTGACTGTGCCACTAGCTCCTTGCGATGACCTCCCCCTGCTTCTAACTCGTCTCCTCCTCCTCTCTGTCTCCCCATCTAAACTTTCCCCCTGTTCTTCTTCTCTTCTAGCGGGCACCCACGTGACATCCACGGACGCATCGTCATCATCAACCGCTTCACTTGTATCTGACAACTCAGCAAAGGAAGCAGCAGCGGGTACAACATCATCATCATCACACCGTACGTCCATGTGTGTAATGCTGCCTGACTGAGACATATCCCTGTTATCTACATCCTTTGGCAATAATTCTTGCGCATCACTCATTTCTACCAACTGATGTGTAAATAACTCCTCTGACATATCAAGTGAAGCGGCTGTGGTGCTAGTGTTGGTGGTGGCGGCAAGCGGGCGAGTGGTAACTTGAGAGGTGCCCGAAGCTAAGCTGGAGGAGGATGGTGCGTCAAGGTTCCGAGCGGAAGCTGTAGAAGATTGGGTGTCCTGTGTTAGCCAGTCAACTATGTCCTCAGAACTTTTCGAGTTCAGGGTACGTGGCCTCTGAACACTGGGCATTATTCTAGGGCCAAAGGGAATCACAGCACCACGACCACGATGGCCCCTGCGGGGTGGTCTGCCTCTGCCTGTAATTTTTTTTTCGATTAGTGGTACTATGCGTGCAAGCGACTGTGACAACAGATATGAGTGGCACTGTGCACTGGCAGAAGTTGGCAGAGTAGACGCTGTAGGCCTGACACACACGCTTGCAGACAACTAACTGCTATTCAATCTATTAAAGTCAAAATTTTATATTTTTTTTAAATGTACACTACTGTTACACCAGATATGAGTTGCACTGGTGTGACACTGTGCCCTGGCAGGCCCTGAAACGCACACGCGTGAAGGAAACTGACTGCTATTATTTCACAGTCCAAAAAGTGTTGTTTATTTTAAATGTACACTACTGTTACACCAGATATGAGTTGCACTGGTGTGACACTGTGCCCTGGCAGTCCCTGAAACGCACACGCGTGAAGGAAACTGACTGCTATTATTTCACAGTCAAAAAAGTTGTTGTTTTTTTAAATGCAAGCTATTGTGACACCAGATATGAGTGGTGGCACTGGGCAAATGGGCACAGTATATGCTGTGAGCCTGACACACGCTGTCAGGCAGGCAACTGCAATTAGATTACAATGCCAAACCTCTGACATGTGTTTTTCAAATTTGACATATTTTCTTTGCCTATCTTCTTTTTGGGGGCCTTTTTACATGTCCCAATTCATTTTCTTGCCATGAACGTGCATATATTTGAAAAGTTTACACCCCAAGAAAGTTTGCAACCGTTTTAGCCAAAAAAATTGGAGAAATCGTGTGGTGGCAATTTTTCAATTTAAATTTTTTGTGTGATTTAGGGGAGCCTGTTGTTGGTTATTGCAAGAAAACACTCCAGGTTGTTTTCTGCAAGGCCTCCTGAGTACACTCATGCGCCCATGCATAGGTTAAACTTGATCATAAAAATAGTCTGCGCAGTAAAAGTAAAAAAAAAAAACGAACTTAGGAACAGTAAACGTAACCAAAAAAAAAAAAACTAAACAGCAAATGTAAAAATAAATAATTAAAAACGGACCAGTGTTTGCTATCACTTGTTTGCAATCCCCAATGCAGAGTCCAGGCTGTCCGGGGTAATCAGGACAGTAAAAGTCGGTGTCCTTTCTCTGCCCCCTCCTGAAACAGACTCTGCATCTTTTTTGAGGATTCTGCTTTGCCGCAGTAGGGGGGGATTTTAAAAATAAAGTGAGTAGCCCCAACTCTGCTCTCTCCCATCACCGCCCGGGGAGCAGGTGCATCTTGGTACAAAATCCACGCAATGATCTGGAGCTGAAACTGTAAAAAAGTCAGTTTCATTCCGGGGTTTGCTTTTTTGAACAACAAGAAAACGTTGTGGGTTGCAATCTGCATTAAGTAAATTGCAACCTTTTTGTACCAGGCCCTTGTCTTCCGTATAATTAGGTAGGGCTGCAGCAGCTGATCTGCCAGATCAACCCCACCCATATGCCGCTTATAGGACTTGATGCACACTGGCTTCCTTGTGCTCGTAGCTTTGCCACGTACAGAGACCTCCACAGTCCTCTCAGTGTGGATGGTGGTAAGAAGGTACACATCCTTCTTGTCTCTGTACTTAACTGCCAACAGCTCCTCTTGGCGCAGAGCTGAGGTCTCCCCCCTTCGTAGCCGGGTGCGTGCAAGTTGTCCTAGAAAACCTGCACGGTTCTTTCTGATTGTACCGCAAGCTACTGTATCAAAACAATACAGTAGCTTGAACAAAGGGGCACTTGAATAAAAATTGTCTATAAACAAGTGGTACTCTTTGTTCATAAGGAGGAATATCAGGTCCCAGACAATCTTGCCACTGGTTCCCATATGTTCTGGGCAACCTGGAGGGTCAAGGTGGCTATCCTTTCCCTCGTACACCCGGAAGGCCTGAGTATACCCAGTCTCGCTATCACAGAGCTTATACACCTTTACACCTTACCTAGAGCACTTGGAAGGAATATAGTGCTTGAATTCCAGCCTTCCCTTATACTTCATCAGGGATTCATGCACGCATATATTCCTTCCAGGTTTATTAGCCTCTGCAAACCTGGCAGCGAAATGGGTAATTAGGGGGTGGATTTTATACACCCTGTCAAACTGGGGATGCTCCATAGGAGGGCAGAGGCTGTTGTCGCTGAAGTGCATGAAATGTATAATCATTTCATACCTTTTCCTCGACATACACTGGGAGTAAATGGGAGAAGAGTAGATGGGGCTACTGCTCCAGTAGGAGCGGATGGAGGGCGTCTTTATGATGCCCACCAGCATAGTCAATGTCCAGAATTTTTTTAATTCTGGCACATCGATGGGGGCCCATTGCTGCTTTGCCAAAAAAGAATTAGGCTTTGAAGCACGGAACTGATGGGCATATAAATTTCTTTGGGCGACAATGTTCCACCAATACATCATCGCCCAGAAACACCTCCATAAACTGCTGAGGGCTAAATCCTGCGACATCCACATTGATGCCAGGATTTGCGGTGAAGGGTGGGATATCTGGCCTCTGGTGATGAGGCGCTACCCACTCCTCAGCAGCACTGCCAGCTGGAGCAACATGTCTCCTTCTGGCAGGGGGACTAGCAGGGACAGATACATCATAACTAGATACATCACTAGCAGCAGACACTGTATCAAGTGATGTATCTGAGCACCTGGCAGGGTCAAAATAAGGGTCAAACATAGACGCGTCAGACTCTAACGCAAGGATGGCATATGCCACCTCAGCGCTATATAACCTTTGTGACATGATCACAATCACTTTATTTAGTGATCTGTCACAAAAAAAATCACAAAAAAATTAACCCCTAGAAAAATGCAGCAAAATAAGTGCTGCTGTGCAAGAGCCAGTGATCTATACAGTGATCACTGGCAGGATAGGGGTTAATAGCTCTGAAAAGTACCTTTGGGTCTCACAAAAAAAAAAAAAATCACAAAAAAATGAACCCCTACAAAAATGCAAAGACGGCAAAAAAGTGCTGCTGTACAGTGATCACTATAAATCACTGGCAAGACAGGGGTTAATGGCTCTGAAAAGAGCATTTGGAAACCACATGTCTGGAGGGGGGAGATTAATACATTTATTTTACGCATTTTTTAAAACTGGTTTTATTGATTCTATTTAAGCCTGCCTGATGGCTTCCGATGCTCTGCTACACTGCTGGGCACCACATGGGGCAACCCGGAAGTGATCGCTCCTGGGGAGCGATCACTCGGCGCCCCGGCAATCAGGAGAGGTATTTCAGGATGCCTTGACATCAAGGGGTTGCTGCAATACCCTTAGAGCGGCTGGTACCTTACTAGGTACGTCCGCAATCCTTAAGGACCGTTTCTTGTCGTTCGTACCTAATACGACCACGGTCCTTAAGGAGTTACAGGAACACTGTAATGTTAGGAATACAAAGCGGTATTCCTAACACTACCGTGTTCCTTCTGAACTTTTTTCACTTATCTGATTCACCTCTGATGTCAGCCGATAGGGGAACCTAATGCGCATGCGCGGAAAGCTACATAAACGTATGAGGCCTTTCCCATAATAAAGTATTGACTTAGTGCTTTCTTATGGGATTTTTCAACATGCTGAACATCATCATGCTAAATGTGAGGCTGCCCAGCATTGTTTCATGGAGTCAAACTCTGATACTGTGATACTGTGGAAAGCACACTAGAGGCATTCTTAACACTGCAATGTAACATTTACATTGCAGGATTAAGGGAACAGGGACACTGGATCCAGAACACTTCAATGAGGTAGTGGTCTGGATGCCTATAGTGTCCCTTTAAGTCCAAAATGTAATCTCTACATATAATGTGTGAAAAGCCCCTTTCCAAACAAGCTTGAACACATATTACCTCTTTAAAACTGACGTTACCTGATCTACAGAGAGCCTCAAAGCAAAGATGCTTCAAACACTAATAATGGTAACATTTCATAATATTAGACCAATTCCAAATACTAGAACCGAATTCATGCATAACGATGATCTTGTTAAGATAGTTAATCCAGAGAACATAAGTAATTGTTTTATGATTCTCTTTACAAATGACAATAGGCCTTCTGCCTACACTTCTACCTTGGAAGAAATGAAAAAAATCCTAAATCCTTTACATTTACCCAAAATTCCATTAGACCAAATAGCACTCTTACCTGTACTTTTTTCAGAAGAGGAGTAATGTAATGCAATTTATTCCTTGCCTCCTGGTCCATAAGGTTCTGTCCAACCTTTACTACAAAACACATCATTTTACTAACCTATTAAACCTGTGTACACAACAAGGCACTCTCCCAACTGAAATACTTGTAGCACACATCTCAAGCCTATTAAAACCACATAAGGTCCTAACTTCACACAAGGCACTGACTTCACGCCTGAACATTACACCAATTTTCTTACCAGAGGGTGACACTAAATTGTATACTAAACTAGTGACCACCAAAAAACCCATCCTTAAGCCATCTGTCAACTCTTTTGACCAGTCCATCACATCCTCTGGCTAGTTTTTGTCTTTGGATGTGGAGAAAGCATTTCATTGACCCAACTGGTCGTATCTGTAAAAACACCTTCTAACTTTGGAATCTTCAGCAAGCACTTCAACACTCTCACACTTTTTGTCACAAGCAGAAAAGGTCAGTTATTCACAAAGTTCCTGATGTTTTCCGATAGACAATCAAACCCTGCAGAAACACCCTCTATTAATTGATTCAATCCACACCATATGTCCAGTTTGCTAAACTTCAAAAGAACACATTACCGGCAGGCAGAAACATTGCTTTGTATTGCGCATAATGAAAACATAACATGTCTAGTTAATATGCTATCTTTAAAACGGTGTATCACCATTGCCTTTTCTAAAAAGAGGAAATGCAAAGGTCTTCATTGAATATCTCATTTCCAACATCTAGATCAGCAATGTCATATTACAAAACTGCTCTCATGTTTGATGATGGGTTGGATAGTAGATAGTTCATTATTCATATTTTAGTCATAGGTTTCTACAGGTTTGATTTTCTGTGAACAGCGTGCAATGAATCAATTCATTACAAGGCTAATAGCAAGAAAGAACTAAATGGTTTGGACAAGAAAAACCACGTTCATCAAAAAGTCAAACGTGCTATTACCGAAGGAAAAATAAGAAAGATGACATTGTTCTTGTGTCAGTGAAATGTATTGAGAAAATTATGCAGGTTGGAAATTTTCTTGGCAACAGCGGAAAAGAGAGATATATAAATCACTTTCAAACTTGTTTTATTTAAAAAAAAAAAAAAAAAAAAAACATCACAGAGGACAGGAACTGCAGTGTTTGAGTGCGTCGGTGGTCGGAAGGCAGAGCTTACATTTTTATTTAAAAAAATCCTTATTTTTTTCAGTGTCTGCTTATTTTAAATACGGTTGAAATATGGCTATTTTAACTCTAAAAATTGCAGGTTGGCTACACAGTTTTGATAAAAAAGTTTTTTTTTATAAAAGTGTCACATTTGATAATATAGGTTTTGATTTAATATTTTTGGATAAGCTTTCAAATTATTTAATATTGTTTTTATAATTTTTTTTAAAATACTTTTTTCCCCCTCAAAATATTAAAACAATATAACATTAAAATCTTTCCAAATATAGAATTTATCTGAAAAGTTAAGTCAAAAGAACAAGTGTAGGACTTGCGTGTCCATTAAAGCTGTAAGCCAACATCCTTACGTATACTGAAATATTGCATAAGTTGTGCTCATGTCGTCATTGTTGAGATGCTGATTGAGACCTGCGAGTCTCACTGATACCAGTCGCATTGATACCTGTTATTGTTTGAACTGCTAATAAAAGCGCTATTTACAAAAAAAAAAAAGTTTAGTCAAAAATCATTTGAGAAGCTTGTCCAAAAATATTAAACCAGCATATTTATGGATTAAACATTTCAAATAAATCATATATATAAATTAACTCGTTTAAAATATATATATATATATATTCTTAAAGTGTATTCAGAAATAATAAATCAAGGCCAGGATGTAATCATTTCTGATTCTGATTCAAACTAATTCAATTAAGATCATTATCTTTTGCTAATCCAAACTTTATGTAAATGATTAATTTTGAGATGACGTGATCCAATTTTTTTAAAAATACTATTATGTTTCATACACAAAAAAAGTCTTCTTTTTCATAACAAGTATCATGCTTCCTTAAACAGGTCAAATATATACAAAAGCTCACATTAAATGGCAACATTTTCGACAAAGTTGCAAATAATATCACTGGGATATTCACTGTTACGTCATTTAGTTTTCGATTAACACGCAAAACAGTGGTTCTGACTAAGAAATCTAGTAGGAGTTTTTGGAAAAACAAAAAAATAGGTCTTCAAGTACCCCAAAATTCAAGGGTTTTGTTTTTTATTTGCCAGAAGATGATGCCAGACTTTTATTTCTAAATATGCTTTTATCATCATAGTATGGAGATTGGTATAGAGACTGTTCCAACAATTGGAAACACACACCATAAAATTCTGGCATACGCCGACGACCTCCTGTTCGTAGTTACGAACCCGATGACCTCCCTACAAGCCATACAGACGGAATTCGAGACATATGGCCACCTCTCGAACCTTCAAATCAACCACTCGAAGTCGGAGATACTGAACCTGACCGTCAACCACACACTCAAACAAACGATCCAGAGGCAACACCCATACCGCTGGTGCGACCAACGTATGAGATACTTAGGAATCTGGCTCACTCCAAACCCGGCGGATCTATACGCACACAACTACCTCCCGATACTGAAAACAGCAACAGAAGAACTACACAAATGGAACTCATACTATATGTCGTGGCTGGGAAGGG
Source organism: Pelobates fuscus (assembly GCF_036172605.1). Lineage (NCBI taxonomy): Eukaryota > Metazoa > Chordata > Amphibia > Anura > Pelobatidae > Pelobates > Pelobates fuscus. The sequence continues at coordinate 133,750,340 of NC_086324.1, read as the reverse complement.
TGAATGCGGTTAAGATGACGCTACTACCCAAACTGCTATTCATATTCCAAACAATACCGATACTAGCCCCGCAAACGTTCTTCTTGACGCTAAAGACAGAAGTCCGCAGATTCATTTGGAAGGGCAGATCCCCACGTGTAGCACACTCCCAACTGATCCTACCTAAACTCCGAGGGGGCTTGGCGCTGCCGGATTTTGAGAAATATTACCACGCTGCACACCTTACGAGAATTATCAGCTGGTCGGTGTCTAGCGGCACCAAACCGTGGACCCAATTGGAATCGGACATGACCAAATGCGACCTCCGAACACTACCATGGATCCCTAAAACAGCGTACAGACACAAACACATCACCAATCCCTTTGTGGCGGCGACAATGCAAGTCTGGCACAAACAGGGCACGAAACATTACCTGACAACAGACGCGAGCCCACTCCTCCCTCTGAGGGGCAACCCGGACTTCCCAGCGGGAGAACTCGGCCCGACCCTGGGAGCGATAGGACAGAAACCAATCTTCCGCATGAAAGACGTCCTCCAACGCCCATTCATGATCCGCCCGCTGACTGAACTCTTCCCGGATCGACCACACACATTCATGCACACTCTGGCGAGAACACAAATAGCACAATACGCCCGATCCATCCCTCAAAAACCATCCCTCCTGAGAGACCCAACATCATTCGAACTCCTTTGCACACAGGACAAGGAACGCAAGCAGATATTTACTGGCGCCCCCCTGCATCAGAAACTGGGAGGAAGACATAGACGAACCCATGACCGAGGCAGAATGGGACAAATCCATCACCCTGATACAGAAAACACCAGGTTCTGCACGCCTACAGGAAAACTCTTACAAAATATTCACCAGGTGGTACCTAACACCGTCAGCGCTCCACGCGAGAAACCCAGAAATACAAGACACCTGCTGGAGATGCGAGGAGGAGGTGGGCACGTTCACACATATCTGGTGGTCCTGCTCCAGGATCCGTCCTTACTGGGAGACTATCCATAAAACGATACAGGATGTAACAGACGAACTATTGCCGAGGACCTCGGCCGCCTTCCTCCTACACCGAACCACCATGTCAACACAGACATACGCCAGATCCATCATTCCCAGACTACTTAACGCAGCCAAGGCAACCATCCCCATATACTGGAAGCAGACCACCACACCCCCACTGCGACGATGGGTGGAGGAGGTGGAAGCTACACGGAAATTCGAGGACCTGAAAGCCAATACCCCAACACAAAGGGACCGCTACATAAAACGTTGGTTCCACTGGACATAACACAGTAACCGCAGGAAGAGAGGGAGGGAGAAACACAGACCCGAGTGGGGATTCGGAAGGCCGCGGGGCGCGGTGAGCCGGAGCGGCAACGGGAGACAAGACATCCCCCCCCTCAACCCTCTCCCACCCCTAACACTTCCAAAACGGACCACACCCGAAACACGCTAAAACAAACACTACACAAAAAGAACACGCACACAAACACACTCACCCAACCCAGAGACCGAATATAAAACCGACGCAGAAAGAGGGACCAACATGACGAGATACACAAAAGACCCAAGGACACAGTACTACTAGAAAACATAGACTCCGCACCACCCACCAGACCCCAACAAACCCTGCAAACTCTACAGTAGTAAGCACGGCGAGAGGCCGGGACGAGCGGGACTACTGCAGGGGCAAACAGGAGAGATAACATACAGGAGATATGTCACACACAACTACACAACACTACACTCTCATATAACGGCCAACTACACACAACCATAAGTAAAAATCAACCGCAACATCAGCAATCCCAAAAGACGCGACGAATAGACGAAAACACTAGCACACGCAAAGCACACAGGGACTAACTAGACACAACAAATCCACAACAAGCTCCAAAAATGTACCTAGGTGCCCACCACAAAAAAAACAAACAAAAAAACAAAAAACGTGCACATCCAGACATGCACAAATCGCACAGTATGACAAATAATTACAATGCATAAAGAATGCCAATCTCGCCTCTGCGTAGGCAACCAATGGCTTATAACGCTGTATTGAGACTCATGCCTCTGCGCAGGCACCTGCATGCTATAAAGAAAAAAAATTTTTGTTAACCTAGCTTTTGACACGACTACAATAAAAATATTTAAAACAAATGGGCAAGGCATCCAACCTGACACAGAAGCTGGCAGGCAGGCAACTGCTCTTCTATTACAGTGAAAAAAAATGATTTCTTTAAAATCTAAAGCTTAAGCTATTGTTAAAACAGATATGAGTGGTGGCACTGACTGTGCAAATGGGCAAGGCATCCAACCTGACACAGAAGCTGGCAGGCAGGCAACTGCTCTTCTATTACAGTGAAAACAAATTATTTATTTAAAATCTAAAGCTTAACCAATTGTTAAAACAGATATGAGTGGTGGCACTGGGCAAGTAGGCACAGTATCCAATGTGAACCTCACACAGAAGCTGGCAGGCAGGCACCTGCAATTACATTACACAGGAAAAAAAAAAAAAAGCAGCCTGATGTTCTAGCCCTAAAAAGGGCTTTTTGGGGTGCTGTCCTTACAGCAGAGATCAGATGAGTCCTTCAGGATTGTAGTGGACACTGAATACCCTAGGCTAGCTATCAATTTCCCTATCTAATCAGCAGCAGCTAAACTTTCCCTCCTCTCACTAAGCATGCAGCTTCAGAATGAATCGAAAATGGATGCTGGGAGGGAGGTTGGAGGGTGTGGAAGGGAGGGAGTGCTGCTGATTGGCTGGAATGTGTCTGCTGACCGAGAGGCACAGGGTCAAAGTTTGCCCAATGATGACGAATAGGGGGCGGATCGAACCGCCCATGTGTTCGCCCGTGGCGGCGAACGCGAACACGCTAAGTTCGCCGGGAACTGTTCGCCGGCGGACAGTTCGGTACATCACTATTGCCTAACTCACGCTGGACGTCCTCACGGTTCGATGAGGACATCCAGCATCCTGCTTTCCTATGAGAAGGGCCTAATGCACTGACAGCACTTGCTCCGCATGAGCATTAGCGCCCCCTATAGGGTGATGTCAAAGCGGTCCGAGCACGCTGGAATCAGGTTAGTACAATAAGGGTTATAGGAGTAGGACCCTCAACTCCTCCTATATTTGTTTGTCAAATTTTGTATTTTCTCATATCTATTGTATCTTTTTTTTAATTTGTATTAATTATGCCCATGTACAAAGCTGTGCAATATGTTGACATTTTATAAATAAAGCATAATACTACTACTATTAATAATAAGAAGAAGCACTGAGCATTGGGCTATATAAATATACAACCATGCTAAATTGTTTTTAACCATTTTGGTGTGACCATTTTTTTATGTATACATTGGCACAGGCTAGGATCACAATAATGATTGATATTGCTTTAACTAAGCAGAATAATTACTGGTTATTCTGTGACTTGCTGAGAGTTAATGTAACAAATGAGTGTTCCGGTGCCCTTGGTTTGTCATAACATTAGCTGATAGAAGGAGTTTTGGTGTGAACAGACCACGGTCTGCATTAACAAGACATTAATAGGTTTTATGGGAATTAAACTAAGCCCATCCACAAGCTTTTCTGACTTTCATGAAAAATTAGCCATGCCATTGATACTTAAGTCTTAACTATTTGAGTTCCAAAAATGTCCAAAGAAGGATACAATTGCTTTTAAACAGATGAACAAAAACAAAATGAAGCCAACTGCCCTTTCCTGACTATTCCAGAGTCAGAAGGAAAGGAGTATCTAGTCCAGGATGTTGATAGTGCAGGGTTATGTTTCTAATTCACGGCATTCAGTAACAATGAACAGAATATGAGACAATTCACAGACACAGACAAGTAGCATTCAGGAATACCAATACTGCAGTCTGTAACTGAATTTCCCACAATGCCTTTAGCTCACTTAATGGTTGGAAAGAAAATATTTTGGAGGATTATATGGGAGGCGTCACTAAACCATATTTCTCCTCAAATAGAATATTTAGCCAAAAATAGTATTTTCTTCTAAAAAGTTTACTTACATCTATACAAAATTGAAGTAATATTAATTTTATTAAATAAGATGCTTCAGCTGGCAACAACATAAGCTGATGTGTACAAAATTGTACGAATAAAGTTACTTTGGAAAGCTGTGTTGCTACTTTATTGTACCGGCATGACTGGACGCTAAACAGAATATGTGTTAATGTATGTCAAAATTCAAACCACACTGCTAAACAGAATATGTGTTAATGTATGTCAAAATTTAAACCACACTTCACTTAACGCTGATTTTCTACACTTCAAACCAACAACCAATGTACATTAAATTATTAGAATTATTTTGTTGCAGTGTGTTTAACTGGTATTGTAGTCCCTTTCATGATAGGAAATGTTAGCTTATCCCTAGATTCTTAAACTGGCATTGTTACTTTTGAGGCTTTTATTAAAGGTAGGAATTGTATCACAAACACCTTCAGAGATACATTGTCTTATGATCATTTAAAGGGACACTATAGTCACCAGAAGAACTGCAGCTTATTGGATTTGTTCTGGTGTGTAGAATCATTACCTTCACGCTTTTTGCTGTAAACACTGTCTTTTCAGAGAAAATGCAGTGTTTACATTACAGCCTAGTGATAACTTCACTGGCCACTCCTCAGATGGCTGTTAGAGATCCTTCCTGGGTCATGGCTGCCTAAAATGCATCCAAACATTCAGTGTCTCCTCCCTCTGCATGCAGACACTGAACTTTCCTCATAGAGATTCATTGATTCCATTCAGCTCTGTGAGGAGATGCTGATTGGCCAGGGCTGTGTTCAGGGCCGGTGCAAGGATTTTTGCCGCCCTAGGCAAAAGTAAAGTTTGCCGCCCCCCATCCCCCCCCCCCCGATATGACATCACAATGCCCCATGTTAACCAACGCAAGTGCTGCAGTGCCACCGTGTTTACATTAAAAGGCCTGCAGGGACAGGCTATAGACACCAGAACCACTACATTAAGCTGCAGTGGTTCTGGGGACTAAAGTGTCCCTTTAATGTGAGGTAAATTAGAGATTAGTGCCACGAATAATATACTAGATTGCCTACTTACAATCAGATGAGGATGGTGATGGGCTCTACCTGCAGTCTGGCTCCACTGGTCTGGTGTAGAACAGGCTCTCTGGAGGCTGTTTGTGTTCTGGGAGAACAGGAAGAAGGCTCCATTTTTTTTAAGGCCCTTTGCACAGCTCAAGGTCTGGGCCCCAGGGTCCACCTTCATGTTCCACCAATTAGTTTGTTCACAGGAGTAGGGGATGTCCTGATATGTGTGTAAGGAATGCATTGTGTGAATCTGTGTTTGTATGTGTAAGGGCTGCAATGAGTGTTTCTGTGTATGTACGGGATGCAGTGTGTGCGTCTGTAAGGGGTGCATTGAGTGTGTGTAAGGAATGCATTGTGTGTTTCTGTGTGTGTAAGGGATGCATTGTGTGTAAGGGTTGAATTGCTTGTGTGTGTGTGTCTGTGTGTAATGCATTGTGTGTTTTTCTGTGTGCAAGGGGTGCATTGTGTGTGTGTGATGGATGTCAATCTCTCCCCCCTCCCTTGTCACTCTCTTCTCCCCCTCTCCCTCCCTCGTCACTCTCTTCTCAACCCCCCTTGTCCCTCTCTTCTCCCCCCCATGTCCCTCTCTTCTCCCCCCTCTTGTCCCTCTCTTCTCCCCCCTCCTCCCTTGTCACTCTCTTCTCCCCTGCGTGTCCCTCTCTTCTCCCCCTCCCTTGTCACTCTCGTCTCCCCCGTTGTCACTCTCTTCTCCCCTCCCCACTCTCATTCCCCCTCCTAATCCCGTCAATTCCCCTCCCTGTCAATTTATCCCCCCCCTTTCAATTTATTCCCCCCACCCTGCCTGTCCATTTATTCCCCCACCCTGCCTGTCCATTTCCCCCCCCTCCCTGTCCATTTATCCCCCCCGTCCATTTATCCCCCCCTCCCTGTCCATTTATTCCCTCCCCCTCCTGTCCATTTATTCCCTCCCCCTCCCTGTCCATTTATTTACCCCCTCCCTGTCCATTTATTTCCCCCCCTCCCTGTCCATTTATTTCCCCCCCCTCCCTGTCCATTTATTCCCCCTTCCCTGTCTGTCCATTTATTCCCCCCTCCCTGTCTGTCCATTTATTCCCCCCACCCTGCCTGTCCATTTATTCCCCCCTCCCTGTCCTCCCCCCCTCCCTGTCCATTTATCCCCCCCCCTGTCCATTTATTTCCCCCCCTCCCTGTCCATTTATTTCCCCCCCTCCCTGTCCATTTATTTCTCCCCCCTCCCTGTCCATTTATTTCTCCCCCCCCTCCCTCTTCATTGATTTCTCCTCCTCCCCTCCCTGTCCATTTATTTCTCCCCCTCCCTGTCCATTTATTTCTCCCCCTTCCCTGTCCATTTATTTCTCCCCCCCCCTCTTCATTGATTTCTCCTCCTCCCCTCCCTCTCCATTTATTTCTCCTCCCCCCCCTCTCCATTTATTTCTCCCCCCCTCCCTCTTCATTGATTTCTCCTCCTCCCCTCCCTCTCCATTTATTTATCTCCCCCCCCTCTCTATTTATTCCCCCCACCCTCCCCTACCTCTATAGTAGCGTGGCCGAGCTCTGTATCATGGTCCGCGGGTACAGGGAGCTTTTGTTTCCTGTACCCGGCGGACTGACAGGAAGTGAACACTAGTGTTCACTTCCTGTTAGTCCGTCCGAGTACAGGAGACAGATGCTCCCTGTACCGGCGGACTATACTGCGCTCGGTCACGCTACAGAGAGGGAGTGACAGGAGGGAGCGCTGAGCGCTTCCCTCCTGTCAGCCCCCTCCCTCTCCTCATGCTGTGCCCGGGCGGTGCACCCTCATGGACGCACCAGCCCGGGCAAAGCTGCAGCCGCCTGAGGCTCTCTACAGAGCGCTCGGGCGGCTGCAGCATTAGGGGGGCCGGCGCTCCTGGCGGCGCCCCTTCCCAAGGGGCGCCCTAGGCGGCTGCCTAGTCCGCCTTACAGGTAGCGCCGGCCCTGGCTGTGTTTGAATCATGCTGGATCTGCCCCTGATCTGCCTCTTTGTCAGTCTCAGCCAATCCTATGGGGGAAGCATTGCGATTGGATCAGGTTACCACTTCTGATGATGTCAGCAGACTGCTTGTTTTTTTTTTAAGCAAAGAGCATGCAGATCTACAGCTTCTGGCTTGAATACAGTAAGATTTTGCTATATTTATGGAGGCATGAGGGGCCCAGGGGGGGCTAGATGGTGGTTTTAACACTATAGGGTCAGGAATACATAGATTAATAATAATTAAAATAGATTAATTATACATAATACAAACTCATTCTGAGTGGTGTAAATGCCTTAAGTTGTTTGGCCTTAAAATGATAAGTAAGTCATTTACATCTTAAAGGCATTGTTTGCAAAAAACAACTCTATTTAACACACACATGAAATACAAACAGGCATACTATGTAAAGTGCAGTAATTACACCCAACAGTGTGATTTCATCTTGCATACACCATAAAATATTTTAACTGCTACAATGTGGCTCTGAATTGCTAAATTCCTTGCATGTGCTTTGAAGAGTATTGTACGCAAAGCATTTTAAAACTGCAAAGATATTATGAGACAAAGGAAACCTTAATACCAACTGTAGACCAGAGATCGCAGTAGTGTAAAAATAAAAAAGGCAAATGCTCACTGCAAAAGCCAACTTATGATTTTTTCATTGCTTTATTCTTTTGACGTGCAGTATCATTATAGCAAACTTTACAGGTTCTGCATTATTTTAAATAATGGAAACAAGGGGTCAGATTTTCAAACCAGACAAATGTATTCTTCACTAGAAAAACTTGTGCACATGTTTTATATTTCAAATACATCCTTAACTGTAAAGTGAGCCTTCTTCTGCTCCTGCTGTCAGTGATATTATCACTCTGATGGATGATGTCTTAAAGGACCACTATAGTCACCCAGACCACTTCAGCTCAATGAAGTGATCTGGGTGCCAGGTCCCCCTGGCTTTAACTCTGCAGCTGTAAACATGGCAGTTTCAGATTGTTTACATTGCAGGGTTAATCCAGCCTCTAGTGGCTGTCTTCCTGACAGCCGCTAGAGGCGCTTCTCCGACACTCAATGCGAAAATTGCATTAAGCACGCAGAACGTCCATAGGAATGCATTGAGAAATCCACTCGGGAGCCAACGTCGGAGGGGGAGGAAAGGTCACCAGCGCCGAGAGAGCCCGGCGCTGGATAAAGGTAAGTGGCTGAAGGAGTTTTAACCCCTTCAGCCCAGCGTGAGGGGGGTCCTGTGGGTGGGGGGGATCCTAAGGATTATATAGTGTCAGGAAAACAAGTTTGTTTTCCTGACACTATAGTGGTCATTTAAAGGGACACTCTAAGCAAAATTATCACTACAGCTCATTGCCCAGTCCCCCTGTTCAGTTCCCCATGTACTATCCTTCCCCCAAATCACTAACAAACCTCCATATCCTGAAAATTATTACTAGCCCCCTCTTACTTCCCAGAATCACAACTAGAGCTCTCAATACATGTCAAGTAGTAAAAGTGATAATAGTAGTGAAAGGATTATTAAAAGATAAGGCAGATAATGAGTAAAATAAGATGAAAAGGTAGACAGAAGTTTAAAAAAAATGGGAAAAAAAACAGGCAGTGTTTACAAGATAAAATATCAGATAAAACTTATTTAACTGTGTTTGTACCTGTATATGCCCATTAATTTCCTGGAAGAGAAGACATGTCCCCATGGGTTTCCAGGAGGGAAATCATTGGGTGGACATGCATGGGTGAATGGGAATTTTTTGCTCTGGTGGAGTTTTGTTGTAATTTTATTTTTATTGACATTTATTTTAGTTATTTTTGTTTTTTGTATGACATCAAAAGTGCATCAACATTAGCAAAAGAGGGTTGTACACGTAGGTACCTGTAGAAGACAAATAAAACAGTAATCTGGCAAGACTCACAGCTCACCATAAATGCAGGAAGAGATGCACATGTCTCCAAAGGTAGGGATTGGTACAGCAGGTACCTGTAAAAGTCAAGCAAAACATTAATCTGGTTAGAATCTGGGGTCACAATAGATGCAGGAAGAGACATGCAGGTCTCCAACATTGTGAGTGGTAGAGTCAAACCGGGGTGAATGAATATACATTGGCAAGATATCACATGGATCAAGGGGCCAGTGTGTCTGGTGGAATTTTGAGCCCTGGTGGCAGTATTAGTGTACACTTGACCTTTACATGCACTCGTTGCAATCCATCCCTAAAAAGCTTTGTCCTCCCAACAGTATGGAAACTAGAATGGATCAGATGTACCTCTGCATTAAATGTCTGTGTGGCTAACTTGTATCTGGAGCAAGTTAATGAAGCCTATGTACATTTCAGAAAACTAAGAACAAACACAACTTAAAGGACCACTATAGGCACCCAGACCACTTCAGCTCAATGAAGTGGTTTTGGTGCCAAGTATATCTAGTTTTAACCCTGCAGCTGAAAATATAGCAGTTTCAGAGAAACTGATATGTTTACACTGAGGGTTAATCCAGCCTATAGTGGCTGTCGCACTGACAGCCGCTAGAGGCGCTTCCATGCTTCTCACTGTGATTTTCACAGTGAGAAGACGCTGGAGGTCCATAGGAAAGCATTAAGTAATGCTTTCATATGGGCTGTTTGAATGGCCGCTCTAGCCACGCACGCGCATTCGGATCTAAAGTCGGCAGGGGGTGGAGAGTTCCCCAGCACAGAGGGAGCCCGGTGCTGGAGAAAGGTAAGTGGCTGAAGGAGTCTCAACCTCTTCAGCAAAGCAGGAGGGGGGCCTTGAGGGTGGGTGGGGGGGGGGGGGGGACCTAATGACCCTATAGTGCCAGGAAAATTAGTTTGTTTTCCTGGCACTACAGTTCTCTTTTAACAAGTTATTGTTATGCTTTCTAAGAGTTTTCAAAAGAAGAGCACAACGGCAGATGTGAGATTACAATAAAAGGGAAATACCTTGAAGTGAAGGTCTGCGGTTGCTGTTAGAGATAAGGATAATGCAGGTTAACTGTAAAATTGAAAATGATAAGATGTAGGCAAGTCAGGCTTAGCAGCCAGTCGATGAATCATGTATCAACAGAGTATCAGTCTTTAGTAAATAGTCCAGGTTACCTGTAACAGGAGAAATACAGAGAAAGCAGTACCTTCAAACAATGTATATAATATTGAAAGAATGAAGCAATTTGCAACAATGTGTACAATATCCGGAGAAGGCAGTACTTTCAACAATGTGTACAATATCCACAGAAGACAGTGCCTTAAAATAATGTGTACAGGGGGGGCGGAGCTTAGCAGCCACTGAGAGCGGTCGCATGTCTGCAGTGCTCCGGGCCAAAATCGACAAATCTCGACAATTACCCCAAAAATCAGCGGTGCCCAACCGATATCTTGCCAACCCACTTGCTCCTCACTATGGGAAAACGAGCCAAGAAACTAAAAGCCCACTCTGACGAGGGCACACGAAGAATAGGGGACATATTTCTGGCGCGGCCTAAACCCAAAATGGCGGCGACGCCTGACTCAGCAAGCCTAGCCTCGATAGAGGACCCGCTGGACTCCCCAGACGCCATCCCCGAAGCAGATGACCCATTCTCGGACATACAAATAGGTGACCTCGGGGCACCTGCAACCAAGGGAGACATCCTAGGCCTCCTGAAACACCTACGTACCTGGTTCCGCACAGACATAGCACTGCTCCGCGAGGAGGTCACAGCCGTGACAGACCGGGTGAAGGCTACTGAGGAGGATATCTCCTCCATAGCACAACAACAAACGGGTGCATCTGAACAAATACGGCAACTCCAAAGCTCACACCAGGCTTTGCAGGCCAGAATGGATGCAATGGACGACGCCAGGAGACGTACCAACCTCAAAATCAGAGGTATAACAGAAACGGTCACTGACAGGGAGCTACCCCACTTTGTTCAACGCCTTTTTTTCGGAGATTCTACATCCTAAGCAGGCAAAGCTCATACAAGTGGACGGAATACACAGACTCCCAAAGTCTCCAAGGGCACCTGCGGACGCACCCCGCGATGTCCTCCTCCGCCTCCAGTCCCCCCGAGACAAACAAACTGTAATGGAAGCCGTCAGGAACAAATGCCCGTTTTCATTTGAAGACTGCCAACTCACCTTCCTACTGGACCTCTGCAAGGCAACGCTGGAGTGGAGACGCTCAGTCAACCAGGTCACCAAGATCCTACGTGAAGCAGGCGTCCAATACAGATGGGGCCCATCTCACACACTAGCTGCCACTCAGGGTGAAACCACCCGCCGACTAACATCAGCAGCTGATGCCGACACTTTCCTCTGCAGTCTGGGACTAAACGGCCCAAAGAAGAAGGCTCCTACCCCTGGACACTCTTGGGATGTGCCAAATATAACCCCTTTTGTGCCTCGCAGGGAAGCGGACACAGGCTGAGACCCACAGGAAGGCCTGGACATACATTTACCTTTACTCTCTCATAGGGGAGTATGCCGAGAGACTGGCAATCAATATTACTGCAGCTAATAAGTACATCTTGGTCTGTTGATTATGTTTCTTATTATTATTATTAGTATTTTTATCTTGTTTTTCCTTGTTATATGTTACATGGTCTATATACAGTGCAGCTAATACAACGGTAGTCCTTAAGGACAGCCAGACCGACTACGTTCCCACCCCTCCCCAGGCTTAAGAGACGTTGAGCACTACCCTAACGCACTCTCCCCACATAGAAAAGCTGCCAGTGACCGTCTGCCAGGGGTGCGCCCAGAGACAAGTACGACTTAGCAGCCCTCCAACTCCGTAAGAGCAACACCACTATCTGCCTCTCCCACATACAACACCACACCTACCTACATCTTGCCCAGCCGGCGAGAAGAGAAGAGCTCTTACCACGGACGTACTCAGCAGCCAGTTATTAAACGGCAGTTAATAGCCCACAAGACTCACCAAGCTGTGTTACTGCACTATTCTACTTTAATAATATAAAAATCATATGCACACACTGTCAATGTTATGATATTGTCATACCATGTCTGAAAATGCAGGACTGCTCCGCTGTCGTGGCGAGACAGTCCCAATCTGTATATTCTTTGTGCAACAAAAATAAAGAATTTAAAAAAAATAATGTGTACAATATCCAGAGAAAACCGTACCTTACAACAATTATTACAATATCTAGAGAAGGCAGTCCCTTACTAGAATGCATATAATATCCAGAGAAGAGAGCACCTTGCAGTTCTACATGGATGACATCAAGCTGTAGCCAAGTGTGAGCGGGTCATTGACTTGTTGACAAAGGATATACAGCAAGGATATTGGAATAACAGTTCAGCCTAGAGAAGTGCAGTGGATAATACCAAAAAGAGGGAAGATGGCCAAGACTTAAGGAATTGAAATGCTAGAAAGTTAAATAGGAGATATAGAAAACAGCTACAAGTACCTGGGGGTAGCACAAACATGTAAAATATAAGGACAATGCAACGAGGACAGCAACATTCAAGTACCTACAGACAGTCAGGAAAAAACAAAAATCCCAGCTCAATGGTAAAAACAAGATCCACACCATCAAAATACATGCCCTACCAGTCATCTGGTACCCAGATTAAATACTAACTTCACCAAGAGAAGAGCTGGACATCATGGATCTCAAGATTCAGAAACTATTCTCTATGAATGGAGGATTCCTTCTGAACTCCAGTACCCAGTTAGAAGAATGAGGGTCAGGACTTGAGTGTCAAGGCCACAGTTCTGGATGAAACACAGAGCATCCACAAATTGGTCATGAAGGTGGCTCCAAAAAGATAAACAGCTAATTAAATGCCTGAGGCAATAGCAGTTTGATAATGCAGAAAAGGAGGAAGTTCCATGGCAAGACAAACCTCTCCATGGGATATACCACAGATAGTGGATGTGACTCACATTACAAAATCCTACCTGCGGTTGGAAAGAGCAGGACTGGAAGACAGCACTGAGGCACTAATCCCAGCAGCACAGGAACAGGCATTCAGCACCACATCAATAGATGTTGGAGTCTATGGCACAAGCCAGGACTGAAGGTGCAATTGGTGCAAAGAGGTCTCTGAGACAATCAAGCACATAGTAGCCAGGTGCATGATGTCAAGATAATAGTTTGTGGCTTTTATTTTTTGGGTCTAAACTAAGATATACCCGATCAATTACAATATGAAGTTAAACATTGGCCTTTACATTCTAATTTCTGGAATACTAAAATCAGTCTCATTCGTACTGGTTTTAACATACAATTTGTATAATAAAATGTAATATTTATCTGTGCAGTGTATGTCCAGGAAATTAATTAGACTGTAGAACTGTGTTAATAGTGTCTGAGTTGAACTATATTCAGGGTTAGTCACTCGAATCCTATTATTTCTTCTTTTGAGGAATTATGTTGTCAGATGATTATTGTACACTATCTAATGTTAATTCAATTTGTATTTAGTTTTCTAAGCACAGTTTGCTTGTACATTCTTGTAGAACAGTCTTATCACTTTAGGATGAGCCTTTATATATCCACTGCTGTCATTTTATGATATCATTCAAATGTCTGTGAATATCTATTCCCTTTACATGTTAATATTTCATGTCCATTCAAAGAAAGCCATCAACCCAGACATATAAAATAAACTTACTGAAAATAAACATACGATTATGTAAAATACAATAATGTAAAGGCACAAATGAAACATTACTATGGGTCAAAATAAGGACTGAAATAATCATAAATTCTACTTTAAGTTAGAATCACTTTTTAGGCCAATAAGCAGGACATCGCAATAATCAAGGCTGGAACCAATAAGAGCATGGACAAGCATTCTCATTAAAGAGAAAGAGAGATATTTTTGCTGTCACTAAGTTATAGTTACTTTGGTCAGGGCAGTGTCGATGGGGTAAGGAATTCATGTTCAGATAGTTTGTAAGTTGGGTATAAATAAGCCTTTCAAGGAGCTTGCAGATAAAAGGAAGAAGATAAAGTAAGTAAAGTAGCCAGGAAAAGCCTTTGGGTTAAGAGAATAGTTTTTTAGTATAGGTGTGATCTGTTCATGTTTGAAGGACAAGGTGGCAAATTTCAGAAGAAACAGAGAGGTAAAAGATGGGACAGAAAAAGATGAGAGAGATCAAGTAAAGTGCGAAGTAATGAGTTCAAGGGGACATGGTGAAGAAAACAGAAATGTAGAAACCTCCCCTTCCAAAACGGTAGAGTGGGAGCTAAGTATAAATGAGGAGGCCAGCAAAGGATTGGACAATTAAGGGAAGAAGTGAGCGAAGCAATGTCTTTTCACATATTGTCAATCGTACTAGTGAAATAGAAAGCAAAATTGTCAGTGTTGAGGTTAGTAGATGGCAAGTGATGTGGGGTGCATTAGTGAATTAAACGTTTGAACAAGGCATTTGGAGTCATGACAAAGGAGGGAGATGAGGCAGGGGAAATATGTATGTTTGGGCAGAGAGAGACCATAATTGTAGGAACAAAAAATAAATTTATAGTGCAGGGAGACAGCAATACTATGCACATACAAGCATATTGTGAACTTACCACCCTCAAGCTAAATATAGCTATACAGCCATCAACGAGAAAAAGTAGAACAAGTATATTGATAAATAATAATTGATATAATGCATTATTAAATAAATTGCTATATGGTTTAAGACACATAAGCATGTCCTTGCTTATGAACTCCAGGCTGACACATCTGATATTACTCTTAGTGAAATATAAAAATAACTTTTATTTTTATTTCTGGATAATAATTGTACAGTTGAAATTTCTCTAGCTTCAGAAGTTAAGTGAATTTTTCCACCTAATGCCACTGAGATAACTTACATACATTCTCATATAAGAGGATGCAGTATAATAATTATATGAGCATACAATATCAGAAATATTCCACAGCAGTCCACTAGAAAATGATCAGTTTAGTATGAACCACTTCCTAATATGATGTTGTTGGCACTGGAGGTAGACTAAATCCCTAAGTATCCTTTTTTTAAAACACAATGGAATAAAAAACAACAACTGAAATAACTAGAGTGTCACAGTAAAACCTTCAACTAGATTTATTAAGAAAAACAAAAAATGACAATGGGTTGCTGTCCTGGACCATCCTCATCTCACAGACTGTGACAAACGCTCCTTCCCATATACGTTTGCCACGGACTCCTGGAGGAGTGTGGAACTGGCCTCATGCCCACCGACTATGGTCTAGGTCTGGGACATCGTTTGGGAGTTACCCTGCCCAGTTACCATTAGTAGCTTGCTCTAGGTGCCCCTGATTCTGTACTTTCCCTTCATGCGAATGGAACCGATGGCTCTCTGGCATCCGTTTGCATGAACCAAACCCACGAATAGTCCTCAGCAGTACTTAGCCGCAACTGCTGTGGAATTATTTTTGGCATCAAGATTTTGTGGGTTCCCGATCACCTCAGAGTGACTTAGCCGCAAATATTATGGAACTGTTTTCGGCATGATGTGGCCATGCGGTTCCCGGACAACTTGATTTTTGAACCACTTTGAAATCCGCCAGGAGAGCGCTTTTTGGAGGGAAGGTGCCTGAGACTAAGGGGAACAAACGCTACCTAAGAGCCAGGCGGAGCACCCCCTATTGCGGCCGCAGGAGCCCCCTAAAGTTGACCGTCAGAAGCATCAAACGCCCTGGAACTATTTTGGGCATAGGACCACGTGTGCGGCCAGTCAGAACTTTAACATGGTGGCCTTTCCTCTATACTGCATGGATCTGAGTGCTTTTTGGAGAACTTGGGTGCTCAGATCAGTGTTATTTAAAGATGTATTATTTGTGGGGTTATATTATGTTTTTATTTTGTTTTGGGGTACTTTTATGTTTTTATATTTTTGTGTTTGGCTCTCTGTTCCTGGGAGATAATGAGCTTACCAGTCTTTAACGCAATTATCTTCCAGGCCCAGAGATTCATGGAAATACACTAGAGACCCCCCTGGGTCTCTGTATTAAAGGCTGAGTATGACTCATTAATATCAGTTGTACTCCCATAACTGTGTGTCGTCCAGTTACTGGGGAGTAGGTGGGCTATTTACTTGGCAGTATCTTGTTCCTGATTCTACTCTTGGTGATCCAGAGGAGGAAAGTTCCTGTCAGGACAAGGGGTCCACTAAATAGACAACCACCACTCTTAGGAATATTAGGACAAAAATTCCCATTCTATTCCAAAAATGTACACATTTGCTTGTGGAATGAAGAGATTTGCACATTATGGGCCTCAAGAATGCAACTATACCAATCAAATTGAAGGATGTTTAGATTAATGGTTCCTTCAAGGGCTCCTAATCTATGTGGTGCACTACATATTATATGCACACACATTATATACCACAGAATAACACTATGTGGACAAGAGGGTAAACTCCTAGAAAATGAATAAATCTCCATTGTTCTACCACTGCACACTGGGAAAAAAAACATAAAAAACTTTAACATGTCAATATGTAGGAAGGTCTGTAGTGCAAATCCCAACACAGTAGATAGTAGACTTGTCTAAGGCGGTAAAATGTGTTTCTGCAGTACCTTTTCATCCAAAAATATTTTACTTTTAAAATACAGCAGAATTTTACACATGTGGTGCTTTGGCCAGTCTAAATTTTATCATTTATTTTGTACCTTTCCGCCGACAAAGATTTTGGGAAAACACAGTACATCGATGCATTTTCCCACCATGTGCTTCACAGACCAAGAGTTAAAAAGTAACCAATACAAGGAAAAAGAAGAGGAACAGCAATATATATGTATTTATTTATGTATATATATTTATTAAATATATAACTTTTAATTTTATGAATATATATATTTTACTGCTTCTAGTTTTTTCCCTTTATTAAATATGGCTAACTTAATCTGTGAACAAAATCAACATTTATTGACTGTCCCCTAGCCATCACTCATCTTTTCCCCAGTAATCAACTCTCTCTTTGGCGCCACAGGCAGAAACCACTCCAAATCACAAATCAAACATACTTAGCCATTGTGCAAGTAGTTTAATTAGTCTACGTGAGGGAATCGGGAATTCAGACAATCACATGATCTGCTTGAATTTGGACAAATTGCAGTTTATAATGGAATTAATCTCCAAGTCTAGTAGATAATATACTGCGTGGAAACTTAATGTATAGGAGCATATAGGAATACAGTATAAACTTCTGATTATGTTGGGAACTTTGAAATGAGACCTCAAACTAGTAATTGGATCTTAAGTCACTATATGATAATATACGTATGAAACTAACCAGTGTTCACTGACAAAGTATCAGACTTACTGACTCTTCATAACTCTTCACACCTTGCTCATTTATTTATTAAAGGGACTCTCCAGGCAGAGTAGTTTACTCACCTGGTTCCAGCGGCGGGAGCCTCGTGAAGCCGCGCCCCCTATTTCGTAAAAATGACGAAATAGGCGGGAGCGAGCAGGGAGCAATCAGATGCTTCTATTTGGAAGCGTCATTGCTCCCTTGTGCGCATGCGCGACTTCGCCGAACATGCGCACATACTTCATAGGGCGGCATTCATGCCCTCTGAAGTCCTGAGCGCACTACCGCGACTGACAGCTCAGCTCGCGGTCTTTGCCCGCCCCCTCTCCTCTGCTGACAGGCAGGAGAGAGAAGGCGCGCACACAGTGCCTTCTCTCTCCTGCACACGTCAGATGTATCTTAATACGTCTGACGTGTACAAGGCCTTTTTAGGGCCCTACATGACCGGAAGTCCCTCTGGTGGCCGTCTAAGTGACGGCCACTGGAGGAATTCCTATCAATCAATGTAAACACTATATTTTCTCTGAAAATACAGTGTTTACATTAGATTGCCTGCAGGGAGCTATAGCTCTCACCTGAACAAATACATTAAGCTGTAGTTGTTCACGTGACTATAGTGTCCATTTAATACCATATACCACATTATTCCAGATTTATTTGTAAACTAAAGGACCTTAGAGTCCCTCTAATTAAAAATAATAACCACAACATTATTTTTTTTCATATGTTTCGAGGTTTTATAATATACAACAAAGTACAGTACATGAAATGTGTTTGTATATATATATATTTGTGTACGGGGTAATTCAAGGACGTACAATTAAAGGTATATGGTTCGATAAGGACCAAAGTCGGTTGAGGTGTGCCGAAACCGACGAGAGGTCAGGCCTGCAAAAGAGGGCCCACCTGGTATTTTGATGTAAATAATAAAGGGTGAGGTGGGAGGGGAACTTCAAAACGGCGACGATAGGTGAGCTGGGATTTGCTGGGATTTAAATAGGAAAATAAACCCCTCCCACAAATTCAGGCATTTTGCCTTCCACTTGTGTACGGGGTAATTCAAGGACGTACAATTAAAGGTATATGGTTCGATAAGGACCAAAGTCGGTTGAGGTGTGCCGAAACCGACGAGAGGTCAGGCCTGCAAAAGAGGGCAAAAATATAAGACAAGATTAAGTTCACAATTAGTAATCATTTAGTCATATTATCGAAAGACCGTCTGTTTCCTGGGTTAGGAATGTTCCTATTGTATGCCAACTTCCCATATTTTACTTATGTGTGTCGTAACACGCCTATTAGAGGCTGCTGTTGTATAGACATGGGATGCGTGGCCCGAGTAGGAGGATTAAGGCCTGGTGGAGTATTTAAAGTAACAAATATCACAGTTATTAAAGATAGTAAGGGATAGGTCGGGACCTGGCTAACCTGATCTAGTATAAATTTTGAACCGGGCACAATTTAAATTGCCTGACTGATGAGTTCAGGTATGAAGAGTAGATATGTAACAATTGTTGATTTCCTGAATTCTTGGTGCACGGGTAAAGGTCAAATGTTCCCGACAGTAAAATACTTCTTTTGGACTCAAGAAATCGTAGAGAGCCAAGTAAGCTGCTGACTTAAATTAGTAGTTTATAAACGGGAGGCTTAATGTTAATTTGAAAATTCCACCATAGATTGTACTGTTGATAGGACGTGACTTGGATGATTTGTTTGGAGTATTGATCTCTGACACCTGTCAGCGCTTTTACTGACTAAGAAAGAAAATGGGAGCTGTTGGGAATTTGACTACAAGTAATGTTAAATTCCTGTAGGTATAGTTTCAATAGTATTGTAGGCTGGTTTCAAAGAGATGTGGCAAAAATTGTGCAAGCAACCATTATAACTGTAACACATTTATTATCTTAATCATATACCATACTTACCCATCGTAAGCCGAAGAGTATGTTAGAATTAGTATTCGTAGACAAAACTCACCTGCGTACAAACTCTAATCTAAGGCATGATTAGATCTTATAGACCTGCAGAGCATCTCTGGACTGTACGGTCTTTAAGCTCGACCTACAACGTTTAAGCAAGGTCGGACTTCAGGACTATAGGAGTGGCTAGGGCGGGGGACTTGAGAAGATAGTACATTACCTAGAGATATTTCTAGTAGCATGCTGTGAGGAGGGAAGAAACATATATATGTTTTAACTATGCAAACTTCGATGCCTATTGAATATCCCGTATAGTAGAGCTTCTTGCGAACGAGTACTGATAGGTGAAGATAAGGACTATGCCGTGATAGGCGAGGCCCTACCATTCGCCCTGTGTCTGGGAGAGGCCCTACCCTTGATTTGGCTTACGTGGACTTGTATCTACTACGCATGGCGAGTTGTTAAACTGTTGGTGGCGGTAAAAGAGAGACTATACTTGTGGTCGTGATATGTGAGGCCTATCCAAGACCTTGCGAGGTACCAACTCAGAGTTGGATCGCCGGTAGGAACCTCCGTGTTGAGGTGAGTAGATGACCTCATGCAAAATTATTTGACTAAGTTCAGAACTTCTAACCCTTGGCAGGCTTGTTTCTTGTGGACGAGCGTTAACCTAACCTGTGAGTAACTGGATAGAAGCACTGTGAAAAGGACTGTAAAAAGGCACCCGACGAACAAGCTGTTGTGATGTGAACCGAAAAATAGAATGAAATGCCGTGATACATAGTAGGGAGAAAGTGTGCACTTAAGATAGGAAGCTGAAAAGGAGCTTTGATTGTGGTTTAAGCTTAAAGATGATACGTGATTGTATAATAAATACCCTATAATCATACTTGATAGGCTTGGGAATGTAAATGTCTGTATTATACAATGCCTATGGTGTAACAGTAACAGATAGCATGACCGAAGTTAAATCTGATGGACCTCTTGAACTTAAATAACATAGTGAAATGTATGCAATATTAAATAACATGATGAATGAATTGAATGCGCCTGGAGAACCCTGCAAATGTCAAGCGAGCAGAGACGAGTCTCTATTAGTTGTTAAGGATTTGAATGTTATTTGTTCGTTCGTAACGACTGACGAATGACGTCTCGATATTCGATATGAACGAGTGGAAATTCTGTTTACCCTGTTTTTATTAGATAGCTAATGTTTAACCTGCATAGCTGGTAAAATTGACGTGGAGGTTATAATTAAGCGATAGTATGAGTCAACGTAAGTAATTTAGAACTCAATATACTGTAAAGCCCCTAATGGGTTGCAAAGTAACAATAGTATATCTGTAATGCATAAACTGTAAGCAGTCATTATATGTACTCAAGTGTCTTGAGGACCTGACGATGGTCCAATGCAAGTCCTAAACCTGTACGATGTGTAACATAAAGGCAGCATGAGGCCCAATATACGTGTTTAACTGAGAATATATGTAATAAAAATGCCTGAAACAAATTGTTGGAGGAAACCGCAGATCTTGGTTTCTACTAGATTGATATGCACCTAGTGTATGTGGTATAATGGGATCACAAGTGAGTGACACATTAGGGAAATATATATAACTTGGGTATCCTTGTACTGCTATATCTAATTATCTAGTAGACCCTTAGTCCATAAGTGATTGACGTATTGAAAGCATGGATTAGCCTTGTATGACAGTTCTGGCATACTGTTTGTAATACTGTAAGGGTAAATGAGCTCCCAAATGAAACTAAGCTATAACGAGGCGGGGAATAAACCGCTAGGAGACCTGATCTGATCACCGGATCTGAAACCTAGTGGTTATGTGTGACAGAGTACTGTAGGATGCCGTCCCCCAACTGTGTGTGTGTGTTTGAGTGCTGGCTGACTAGCTAGTGCCAAAATGCGGCGAAACGATTACTCTTGATTGGTGACAGGTGAGGCCCTGCTATTTGCCAAGCGGCTTGAGAGGCTCTATCTATGCGTTGGCGTGAGGGGATAACGTGGCCACTGAGCGTTGTGGCGGGGTGTCGGCCTCTCGGTGACCGTTAAACATAAGATAGAATGGGAGTGACAGGTGAGGCCCTTTCTATGCCACAATGCGAGGCGACTAACTATGATTTGGCCCGAGGGGCGTAGTACCTCCGAGTATGAGGATGGGTGTTGGCCTCGCGGGACCACTAACCTGAGGCGAAGAAGCCTGGGGGAATAATAACTAGTGGACACCTAGGAACCTGACAGCCAGCCACTGCTAACTAAGAGGGAAGGTTAGTTAGTGAGAAAGAGGACATACCATGGAACGAAACGTGGGTGGTAATGAGTTAGGATCGCAAGGCCGACCGAACTGGAGTGCCCTTGAGCACGTCGGGGTCCAGGATGGTCGGTATGTATGAACTAGAATGCATGTATGTACGGCCCTCGGGGCGCCAGATTTTTTTTTTTTTTTTTTTTTTCTGTATAGAAGCGGATCTTGTACATAGTACTGTTGCAACGTGTACTCGCCTTCGCCGAGGCTTGTTCATCAGAACTGCAGATAACGTGAGTGTGAGCTTAATGCACTTTGTTTAGAAACATATGTGCTTGTCTGTGCAGAGGTGTACAGGTCAAGGTAATCAGGCTATGATCGGTCTTAAATGCGAAGTCTGAATCTTTATATGGGTTTAGTAATGAAATGTGCAGGCGTAATTGTCAAGTATGTATAGCTGTGTTTATTCAAAGCGTCTGCTGATGACTGTAAGATGTGCATAACAGTCTGCGTTATACTGAGGTGTAATATATCGTGCTGTCGCCAGGCTAGCACAGAAGCACTAATAGTCTTCCTATACCACATGTTTACTTTGCATTAGATTAGACAAAATGTAATAATCCTCCCACTGACTGTGTTTAGCAAGGTAAAATATTTATTGATGGTAAACACGCTAGGAAATGCAGTGTGTAGGCATTATGGATAACAGAAAAGTGTATGCCTCTAAGTTAAGGCACAGTAATATATATTGTAGCAATCAGACAACTAAGTAAGCAGCATTAAACCACCGTAACAGCGTATATATATTGATTTTAAGAAAGTAAATATTGTTTTACTGGATATACAATGAATACCCAGGTTGCCCAGTCTGTTTTACCTGCAGCCAGGAGGTTGCCCACAGTGTCAGTTAAAAGTGCCCGGAAGTGTAGCCGTTGCCACGCGGAAGTTGTTGGTTGCTATGCGGAAGTAGCATGCGTTAGTTACGGACTGGCTTCCATAGCTCAGCACGTTGGAACGCATATGCGTTCCACTTTGCCCAACAAGCTTCAGGGTTCAGATTTGAGACGCATGATGCGGCTAGCGATTAGCAAACATGACACCGCAAACGAGAGAGGGAGAGACAGGGAGAAACAGTAGGATTGACATTTAAGAATTAATTGTTTAGGAACCTGGGTAAATGTTCAAGGTTTACAGATTAACCTTCTGTAGATTAAATAAATACAATACACCCAGCACATTGTGTATGTGGTGCTCGATACATATCCATACTGTGTAAACAAACATGTCATGACGAGCTCGCACTGACCCGTAGTACTGATTTACAACTGACTGTGGAAACACAGCTGGCAGATCAGCCAGAAAACGCAATTCACCTGTATGATCACCTCAGCTGTTGTAAGCTAGCAGACCTTGTGGTGTTAGTTCTGTGTGAACGTGGCTTGCAACGAAATGCCATTCGTATGGTTGAATGAATGTAAGATTCTAGGTAGCCGGATGACTA
Organism: Pelobates fuscus; assembly: GCF_036172605.1. Lineage (NCBI taxonomy): Eukaryota > Metazoa > Chordata > Amphibia > Anura > Pelobatidae > Pelobates > Pelobates fuscus. Next base: position 133,727,341 of record NC_086324.1, on the reverse strand, counting down.
AATGTACGAAAATTTGAACAAATGGTATGGTTTTGTCTGTATGAAATATGTAGGATTTGAATTGAGAAGGTTTCGAACGGCGAGAATAGCCCAATCGCGGCCATTCTCGCCGGTTACCTGGTGTTCGCATGTTTGGCGGTTCGTGTTCGTCGGTTTGAGTTGCGAGCGTCTGAGCGAAACGGAGGCTGGCGGGAAAGCCGCAAGGAATGACGGGACCGGAAGCGTGCTGTAGAGGACCGGAAGTAGTGCTGACGAGAGGGAGGCGAGCAGGCCAGAACTTCAAAACGGCGACGATAGGTGAGCTGGGATTTGCTGGGATTTAAATAGGAAAATAAACCCCTCCCACAAATTCAGGCATTTTGCCTTCCACATATATATAGACTGTAAGTTCGTCTGAGCAGGGCCCTCTTCAACCTATCGTTTCTGTAAGTTTTCTTGTAATTGTCCTATATATAGTTAAATCCCCCATCTAATAATATTGTAAAGCACTACGGCATCTGTTGGCAATAATAATAATATTAATAATAATAAAATATATGACCAATTATTAAATAATTTTACTATAATAAACCAGCCTTTAATGACCCTTCATCAGAAGGGAATAAACTATTAATTTAATGATGACAGGCTATGTAGACAATAAACAGCTCACCCCATGCGGGTGAATAAGTATTTTTGGATCAGATTGTATGAACTATTGTAATTAAGGGTTAAAAATCAAAACATTTAATAGTCTTTTAATGGCAATCGTGGACATGGTTGAAATGGAGAAATTTGTCCCTAGTCTGACCAGGAAATAATGGATAATGGAATAAAGAAATAAAATGGCATAGTGACTAATAATGCAAAGAATTTAAAGTGTATCATACCCTTGAAAGACATTACTTGTAATATGCTGCCTCTCAAATGGCTAAGATGTTGCAATGTGAATTTAACAAAATTGCCTTTTTAACGGTTTCTTCTCGTTTTCTTATAACATCAACTATAAGCTGCGTGACATGAAGTTGTCCAACTCATTAGAAAAACAAGTGATCAGTCATCTGAAAAACTTTTTCCAATCTATTACCGGACAGATTCTTTGAAGTTGAAAGTACGTCTATCAAGCAAACATGCTTACAAAGAAAGCAGGAGAGGAAAAGACAAATAGACGATAACAATTTCATGCTGCTGCTAAATTCAATTTTAGATTCACCTAATGAAATGCACCAGCTGCCCACTCTAAATTTTGTTACTTATCAAATGTTCGATCATTAGGCTGCCATATTACCGTGATTTTATGGAACTAGTGTTCCAATGCTTATTATATTGTATTATTCATTATGAAGGCAGTGGAATTTCAGAAAACAAGCAGCATCTAATGAATACTGTGCTTTGTGAGGGTTTTTGTGTGTGTGTATTGTTTGTGACATCATTAATCTGTTTGTAATTAGACTAGTTTGTATCGGGAGTGCTGGCATTAAAATGAATAGGGTAAAAAGCTAGAGGTTTAATAAATCATCAGGATAAAATAAATCAGAAAATAGGAATCTATGTTTTCACAGATTACATCTGGTTGTTAATTTACTAAACTTTAAATATTAAACCAAATTTGTATATTTACCGAATGGCAGTTTTCTGTTTATTCTGCTGTTTGCTACTGTATTGGTTCAAGGCCAGATTTGCGGGATTAAGTTTAATGTTCGAACTACGGACATAAACTACGGACATGAATAAATACTATACCTACTGGCAATTTCCAAGCAGGCAAATCTAACTTAAAATAGAAATGAACAAATAAATGGTAACATGAGGTTGCATGACATCTTAATAACCATCAATGACTCGAGATCAACTAATTTATTTTCCTCTGTAAAAATGTAAGTCCTTTCCTCCATCGCCTCCTGAATATATTTGGGGATTGTCTTTCCACCTTTAAAATAACCTTTATAATAGTGACTTGTTTTTGTTGCTTAAAATATCTCATCTTCTGAATAAAAAACTGGGATATTTGACATAATGAGGCTTCAAATTATATTTTAAAAATGGTTACGAAATATATATTTTAAAAATATCTTCATTGTTGAAAGTTAAAAAGTGATCTGCAGAGGAATCAGGGAATTAGCAATGTAAGTGATTGCGGTGCCCCCTCTGCATACAAGGTCAAGTTAATAGGGTGCAGTGGTGGCCTGGAATATCCCAGAAAATGCAGTTTTCTAGTCTTCCCTCATAAGTAATGTTTTCCATACCACTTACTAATTTTGCAGCTCACCTCTGTACTTTTTGTAGCTCTGCAGTATCCTTCTTTAAAACTGGTGCACTGCATATTTAAGGTGGTGTCTTAACATTGATTTATATAGAGGCTACGTTAGTGAACTCATACCCCCTTTTATACGATAGCACATTATTAACTTTTGAAATGACAGACTGCCATTGCACACTCTTGCATAGTTTGTGATCTATATGTCATGACATGAAGGGGTGCTGCCCTGCAACAGCACTGTCCCTTTAAGTGTGGGAACCAACTTAGCAGAGAAATAATTCTAGGACACGATAAATGGAGTAATAAAGAAAATGTATTAAGGCAAACCAAAAGGATATAGATATATATATAATATATACAAAACAAAATATGACAATGCCACAAATATATAAATATATACAATAACCCAATATATACAATAGAGCAGGCAGAGTCCACGATAGTCCTAGGCAAAGGTAAAGGCTTAGTCAGGTGAGTGCAGCCACCAAGTACAAAATGAACATCAAGGGGCAAAGTCCTAAGCAGGTCACACAGAAATAATGCAGCAAGGTCAGAATCACTGGAGAAGGAGTCTAGACAGGAACACTGCAGGCGAACACTGGAACAGGAGGCACAGGACACAGGACCAGGCAGAGACAAGAACACAGGACCACAAGGACATCGGAACACCGGATCAGGAAACACAGGATACTCAGGATACACAGGAAACAAGACACAGGAGACAGGAGCCAGAATCACGGGAACCAGGAAACAGCAGGTACAGGGTCAAGGATAGAGGATAATGATCTGACCGGGAGTGAGGGGAGAAACCAGAATATATAGGTGCTAAACAAGGGCCAGGTGTAGTGCCTAACGAAAGGAAATGAGAAACAGTGCCAAACAGAAAGAGTGGTGAGTGCGAGTACTGCACGAGGGCATATTGACTAAGGAGTGTCGTGACACTATAATTGTTCCCAAGTCCTTTTCATTTAATGTTATCTCTAACTCAACTCCATTTAATGTATAAGTGTGGGTTCCTTATTCCAAAATGCATAGTTTGGTAGAGATGTAGGAAAGCTTCCCTGATTTCTAAAAAATAAATAAAAAATTAGTGTAAAGTGACTATGATTTGTTCAGGTAATACAAAAGTGGGCAAAACTTATTTTACAACCTATACAATGAATGCTAGGTTCAAAAATGGAAGGTTAAGCTGAGTGTAAAGTTGAGTTGTGGCTACCATGTCACCCATGATTAACTGCTTTAATAAAAAGTCCAGCTGCTCCGATGGTCATACATTTTCAGCTGAAACCAGTGATTGAACCATGCTTGAAATGGAAGAAAAGGCAGTTAAATAAATAGTGTAGCGGATCACCTGGTAACCCGACCGGTTACCTCTGCTAATTCCCTTCCTTCAGCCGATCAGGCACCATGTAAAATACAAAGAGAACAATTTCCCCCCCAGTAACTGTACGAAGGTACAACTCTGACAATCTTTATTGAAAACAGACTTATTTTATGCACAGACCCCCACATGGGGTCTCCATTCATTCGGTACAAATTTCTCAGTCCCAGGCTGGTGAGGGATGGCTTACAGAAGATAACCATCTCCCGCTCTGGGAGATATCAACAATAGTTACACACATTAAAACATAGTACGCTCCCAGGGAAGGGGTCACACATATCAGACACATATCACTGGATAGCCCCAGGTCCCCTCTGGAATCCCTGCAGATAGCGTGGCTATCGGATGGCTCTGTACATCCCCGAAATTAGTTCCATGGAGTTGCTTGGTTTAGTCCAGTGAATTCAAACTTCGTGCCTAAACCAAGCAACAACCAATCAGCTCAAAGGGCGCAAACCAAATTGCGCCAATCAACGTTCGGGGAGGAGAGGAGTTTCACCGCCCAATCCGAAAAAAGGGTGCACAACTTGGTTGCACCAATTGGCCCTCGGGGAGGAGAGGAGGTTCGCCGCCCAATCAGACGAAAGAGCGCAAAACCCCGTTTTGAAGGCACTCCTTCTCTGATTGGTCACCTGCACGCCTCAGCGACCAATCAGTGCTCCCTCATGTCGACCAATCATAACCTTCTCCCATTGGTCAGCACAGACTTCCAGGCAGCCAGCGGGGACTCTGCAGCTGTGAAGCCGACTCACAGCCCCAGGGTCCCCACTGGGGCTCATGTCTCTCCCCAGTGGGAGCGCTCTTTGGGCAACTACCAGCCTGGCCTCGCAACCACATGGTAGGGGAACAGTGATCATGGCTCCTTTAGGAGTAGGTTAGGGTGATTTGGACCTCCAGTACCACAGAAGATATCCCCACCAAAATCAGGTACCCGTCCCTGGAGTCCCAGTGCGAAGCCCCGCAAGGGAAGCATTCCTCTTCGGGATCCGAACGCTCTCCCTGGTGGTCACCCAGGGGAATGCTCCCCCTGGTGGCCACCCAGGGGAGCGCTCATTAATTACTTCCCTTGCGGTTTCACACCTATGTTGCAGGTACGAACGTTCTGATTAATTGGTGGGAACGTTCTAATGGGGCACCGGGGTAGTCCTCGTTTGGGAGGCGCACGTGCTCTGTGCGCCGGAGCACCACCGCGCGGTCAAAAGGCATATTACACAGTTAAATTAAAAGTACACGGGGAAACAAAAATTTTCGAATGGGGAATCTATTAATATAGAAGAGGGCAGCGGTCCCGCCACAAATAGTTTAATAAATCCACCTTCACTGTGAATGTAATGAGTTACTTAGCACTTCAAGGATGAGTGAGGCACTTGTGTGATGACAAGAAGGCCTGGATGCTTGACTTCCAACTGCCCTGATTCTAGTGAGACAGTGTCAATATTCAGATCCTGTCCCACAGTCCAGATTTAGTACCCTGGCGTCCCAGGGAATGTTCCGCAACAAGCATAGTGTGAGCGTATTATAAGATGTTTGTGCGCTATGTTGAGGGTGATAAGACCCTGCAGGGAGCCGTGAAACAGAGCTCACTGCAGGGTCATCCCCCAGTTGGCTCACCCAACATTATGGGCACTTTAGGCAAGCAGCCTGGTGTACCGCCAGGCTGACCTGCCAGTTAAGGGGTGCATCCTTTTTGGGCAGGTCTGGCCATTTTGAGGGTGTTGCCAGTGACACAATTACACCACTGGTCTGCCCTCCCTACCTCCTCCCATCTAGATAGATAAATAGCTAGATAGATAGCTAGATAGATGTGTAAACTATTTATATATTTTGTGTAAAATATATATATAATGTTTGGCTAGAGCAGGGGTGACATCACTAATTTAGAACTGGGAAACTCAGGTACGAATCATGGTCAAACCACCTCACACAGTAAGTGTCCTTGAACAAGACACCTATTTATATCGCCTACCTCAAATCCTGATAGACCATAAGCTTGCTTGAACAGAACCTTCTTCACACCTAAATATTCTTTCTAAACCATTGCAGCACTGAAGAATATGCTGGCACTCTATAAAAACCACTACTACTACTACTAATATTAACTATTTCCAAATTAAAAATGATTGCTTAATTGTAGATACCAATGAAATCAATAGCGCTTAATGTACATTCACTCTCGTAGCTCCGCCTGTGCTAAACAGTAGTCCTCTGTGGATATAAATAATGCAAATTTGTCAGGCTCTATCTAAATCTTTTGGATCTCACTTGGAGAAGAACAATGAGTCACATCCTTTTGATAAAGTACATCCTACCTCCATATTATTAACAAATCCAGTCAAGTGCATCGGCCTGCATCTGCCAGAGAGAATAGAGATGCTTGTTTAGAGGACAGCATTAGATAATTCCTTTCCCAGCATGTTGTGTTTATGGTTCAAAAACCAAAGTACAGATTGGAGATGTGTCCCAGGTCAGTGTCTCCTTGACAGCCAGTGTACGGTTGCATATTAAATGTGTGTGTATTAAAAGTTTGATAACGAAAATAAACAAACATCCTCTCTCGGGTACGAGGCAAACAGTGATATCATACACCTTCTCGGAATCTGTCTTTCAGTTATACAGCTGAAAACCAAGGGAAGTAAAGATGACAGAATGATGAATAAGCCACAAAGGTGCAGTAGCGGCCAAAAAGGAAGAGTAGTTTTGTTAGAGAAAATGCAGACTAGCGATTAAATGAAAAAACTTTGTATTGAAATATCATTTTAATGTAACGTAGGTGAAAATAAAGAATGAGATTGAATATCATCTTGGTTGTTATTGTAAAATAAAATTAGTAGGAAAATATTCCTTACATTACACTACCCTATATTTCTGTTTTATTATAATTTGCAGTATTACTATTGATAATAATAATAATTTTAAATTGATATGTTTACATAAGGTTGAGCTGCATGTTAATATGTACATTCTGTGCAATATATATATTAAAGAAAGGTATTTACAGAAGTACTCTATTACCAGTTAGTAAAGTAGTAGAAAGGTAGAAGACGTTATCTTATACGAAGAGGGACAAGGTAATACACAGACAAAAACATTTATTAACTACTTTATGGTAAAATTAATTACCCTTTTTTTATTATTACACTATTTATTACACACTTTAAAGGATAAACCAGTAGAGCTGGTTGGAACCTAGTCAGGTAAAATGTTTTTTAATTAACATTTCAAGCACCACAACCAGTACAGCACATAGCCGTTCTTGTCTCGTGTGGACCGTTTGGGTGCTTTGTAGATAGGCTGGGTGCGCAGTCTTAGGCTCTGCCCTGCATGTAGATCCCACCGCCTCTCATTAGCTTCTACCCCTAAACGATTGGCACAGGTTGATAGAGGGGCAGGGCCTAACAAGTGGGGCATGTCTACATGCGGGGGCAGAGCCAAGCGCTACACACCCTGCCTATCTTCAGTGTAACTGGGCAATGCGAACACACCCCAAGATTGGCTCTGGCTTGTTCTGTGTCATAGAAATCAAATCTAACCATTTTAGTATGTGTGACAATTTACCCAGGTCCCACCAGATAACTTTAGTTTTCTAAAAATGTAAACTCACCCCTGCTTTCAAACAGTACAGGAAGTGTCAATGGGTTATATTATTCCTACAGTAAGAGGAGAGGGATGAGTGAGTGGGCTCATTTCACTATTACTATAACATTAGCATTCCAGATATTGGTAGATATTGCTATAGCAATAAGGGTAAGTGAGGCTTTAACCACTTCACTACCCCCCGCTTTCAAACAGCACAGAAAGTTTCAATGGGCCATTTTATTCCTGCCGGCAAAAGTGTGGGGGATGAGTGAATGGAATAATTTCACTGTTAGCATAACATTACAATTCCAGAGATTGGTAAAGATTGCTATGGTAGATTTGAATACCTTTATTCTCGAAATGTATGATTTAACTGTATTTACTGAATACGGGCAAATTCTGTTGCCACCATTTTTAGTAAGTTGTACTGCTAGTAATGCCTCACAAATACATATAAGCAAGATCTCGGACTGCTGGCGTCAGACATGGGTTTTGCACAGAATTAATATTATCCATGGCCTTATGATACTCTTTGAGGTGGCGTTCACCTCTGGTATCAGAGTGGTTATTATCTGTGCAGTGTTTCAAAGCAAAATGCTGCATATACAGACTTCAGGCACAATGACCACTTCAAATCAATAAAGGGGTTCTGGTGCTTAGAGTAAGCCTTTAAAACCCTCCAACCACAGCAATACATGCACACTCTGCTGTATAGGTAACTCCAAACATGGTGCATAAAAGGGGCATTGGCACAACTTATGCAATTTGAGGCACTAGTTCTCTCAATATTACATAACTCAGAACTAACAATGGCTTCCACCTTGATTGAATTTCTTTGAATCAGATAAAAAATTGATTCCATTCTGTTACACAATAACTTTTCCAATTCCCATAGCGTTTAATGATGACTTCTATAGACAATAATTTGAAAAATGTTTTTCTTCCACAAAGGAATAATTTCTGATTCGGATTTAAATCAGTTAAATCAAGGCCATGGTGCCACAGCCCATATTAGCCCCCATATTAGTCCCAATTGATCACTGACAGCCTTAACGATCTGTGTCAGCCATTTATCTGTATATTAAGCTACATCTATTTTCCATTAATGCAGATTTTTTCTCAAACTTTTATCCCAGAATAAGCTGATTAATTACCATTGCATTGTTGTTAATTTTTATTAATTTCATAAGCGTAAAATGCGATGACAAACTCCCCCCAAAAACTAAAAGCCTCTTTACCGTTGAGAGCAGTTTATAAATATTTAATATCTAAACAGGCTATTAACACTATATAATTAGTTTATGTCTGTAAAATGTAGATCAATCGTCATAAACACATTGTAAGGGTTATACAATATTTGTCTCTGAAGCCCATAAGTACCGTACTTAGATAATAATTATCAAAGCCACATACAAATAATCTCTTCATTAGAGGGTCAGTAATACCTTGACATGAATTGCTTTTATATGAAATAGCACACTAACAAAATTAGATATTATGTTAATTATTATGGCATTCTCCTGCATAATATTGCTGCATGAAACGCTTTGTCTTAGAGAAATTCTGCAGGTTACCAAACATATAAAAATAAAAAAGTGAATTAAACATTTTAAATCAACCCTAAATTCGGATGGGCTGCTTGGGACATGCAGCCAAACTATTGGTCCAATTTTTATATAATGAAGCTATCAGGTCCTAATCCCCTTACTCACCTACCTCGTGCTCCCACGCTGCGTCTCTCACTCACTCCACGAGGACGCCGTGTCAGAGCATGACCCTCCAGGCAGCGCTGTCGGTTCAATCACACACACTGACCGCTCACGTTCATGCAAACAGCACCTCTGTTAGCACGAATGCCACTTACCAGATACAGAAGGAAGAACTCCATGCGTACAAACGTCACCTCTGTTCATGCGCATGCTACTCACCTATACTGCAGACAGAACTCCGTTCATACGAACGCCGGCTCCCGAACACAGCAAGAACAGAAGTCTGTTCATGAGACGCTGCTGCTTCCACGTGCGACCACACAGAAAGAAGAACTTCAGGAGAATCAAAGGGTGCGCACACTGACACAGAGCCTTTTGAAGGTACAGGATGTGGAGACCAGGGTGGAACCTCAATTAACAAGACCACCCACTTTCCCAATTTAAGTTGCACACACCCTTCACTCTTTGCTCAGTTGTACTGTGCTCCTGATTGTGTAAAGACCTTCAGAGACTCTCCTATTGTATCGTGATTCTGATTCTGATCCTGTTCCTAATTTTGACCCTTGCCTATATCATCACTTCTGAACCTGTGCCGCCTGTCCTGACATTTGGCTTCTCTGACTTTTCTCTTCGTCTAATCCTTTGGTACTGCAAACTTGGTTCTTTGCCTTCAGCATCTATCTGCATCTTGGGCTCCATCCACTAAACTGTGTTCTCAACAGAAGCTTATTTACTGAACTTCAGCTAGCAGCAAATTAAAATCCAAATTACAAAACTAAGGCAAACATAGACAAGATGAGACTTGAGCTGAGTTGGATGTGTCCAGATCAGTTATTTTAGCCTATGTTTTGCAACTGAGATTTCGGTTTGCTACAAATCAAAATTTAATGAAGATTCCTGAATGTGAATTTAAATTAATGTTTAATTAAAATAAGGATACTATAAAATAAATGTAAAAAAATTAAAATAAAATTCAGAAGGGCTGTAGAGTGTTTGAAACGCATGACACTACATTATTTTTTTACATTCTTAATTTTTGCAGTGCCTAAAGATAACACAAAAACTTGCATTGCCCCAACAGCATAAGCAAGCACAGCATAATACACAAAATAAACAAAATAAACAGCATTGTGGCAATCAGGAAAAGTGCACATTTGAAAAAAATTAACTTATACAGGCTATACTTCCATGTCCAATTGTTGTTCAGGAACAATGCAGCTAACCACGTGTATGTAATTAGACCAGGGGTAGTCAACTACCCCTTTTTCTACCTACCGCCCACCCTTGCATCTTTCTTGATGGAAAAATTTCTTTACCGTCCACCAATTTTCGCGCAAGTGCAGAATATTTTTTAGAAGGAGGGTGTTTGGAATTTTTTTTTTTTTAAATGTACGTACATGTATCTTTTTATTTCTACTTTATGCATGTTTATAATGTTTTTAACTTCATAAAGTTTAATGAGAAAACAATAAAGTAAATTTAAATTACATTTAACTAGTGATTAATGAGATCATTGATGCTGTGAGACTAAATATTTGATATCTGGTTCTATTTTCGTAACGAACAAACAAAGGTCTCCTCTTTCGGTGATATTCAGACGATTTCTCTGTTTGCTCATAATATGATTTCTCATCCGTGCATCAGTTGCTCCCCTTCCCTCCTCAATTCCCCCGCTCCTTTTTTCCTTTTTTCTATTTTTTTTACCTTCCTTATAGAGAAAGGCTGAGCTAGGTAGCCCACTTATTATTATTAGCCAACAATAATTCTCTCCTTTTCCTTTTTATATTTTTTATTTTCCTTCTTTTTTACAAGTACTCTGCTCCTTCTTTCTCCTTTTTACAAGTACTCTGCTCCTTCTTTCTCCTATTCTACAAATACTCTCATCCTTCTTTCTCCTTTTTTACAAGTACTCCACTCAGTGCTATCGTGCTATCCCCCTAACTACTCCAACTCTTCCCCTTCTTCTACCTGCGTGTTACACTGGTTCACGAGCGCACGCGTATGTACGTATGTACGTGCGTATGCATGCGCGATATGGGCGCACATGCGCGTTCAGGCACACACGCTCGCGCTTTCATGCACTCGCATCTGCAACCTCACACTTCCTGCTTACCATTGAGTGCGTGAGAGATGAATAGAGCGTTCATCTCTCTGGATGGAGGGAGGATTCTGCTACCGCCCACCTGAAATCCTAAAACATCCTCTGGTGGGCGGTAGGGACCAGGTTGACGACCCATGAATTAGAAGGATAAACAGGCTTTAGCATTACATGAGTACACTTAAGAAATAAATGAGGTATTAACCACTGGGTTGTTTAGATATAACGCAGTATGGTATCACAGACAAATAGTGTAATGGTGGAAACTATACCAGAGTAAGCCAGGAACACAACTGTAGACGTGGAGAAACTGCGGTCTCCTCACAGGACGGCTCAGCCAATACTAGTAGATGGGTGGCCACGGACACAGCGGTTCAAGAGTCCACCCGGTCATGGATGAGCACCGCACCAAATCCAAGCGTGGATGCAATCCAGCATTGCATCTCCATTAATCAAGGCATGGTCATCACCAGGAGTAGGGCCTCTGATCCATCTCGGAGCATGCTTTAGGCCTTGCTGAGCAGGAGCCTTCTGACTGCGCTGTTTGCGTGCATTGCTTTGGCCCTTTCTGGAGCGTATGGTATGGACACGGAGGGATATTTTTGGCAGGTTTAGGGTGAAGCTGTGCCAGTTGTGGCCCTCGCTGTTTCCTCCTAATAGTCAATGTGGTATACGATACACTCTGCTTGGTTCCGACGTTTGAGAGACTCAGTCAGGACTGTCTTGACTGGACCCACAGGTATAGTATGCACTGTTCAGCTAGAGATCTTTTCCCAGAATCTGGAAACAAGCGATCAAACGCTAGTGTTAGTGAATCCACTTGGGCAGGCTTCTCTAAGTAGGCCATCATGGTATGCAGGCCTCTGGCTGCCACTGTGAGTGTAAGCTAAAAAGTCCAGGTGAGGAGGCCTGCCAGTCCAAAAGGGGGGGGGGGGGGGGAGGTACCTCATCCGGCCACCTCATCCGCCTCAGATTGCCCCATAGGCCGCTAAACCGCCCGGAAGGTCAACAACCGCTAAAACCGGAAAAGCTCTGGTCACTCAGCTGAGTGGTCCACTAATCATATAGTAGCTGTATCAACGAAAATGGGGAGATTTTTCAGGCAAATCAGCAGATTTTCAGCTACAGCTGAGGAGCTCCAGCCATATGCGACCTACTCAAATAGCTGCCCTGCCTTCAGGGGCGTACCTAGAGCATTTGGCACATAAAAATCCTGCACCCACTTCAAAAAGTTCATACAGCCCCTACACATCAAATTCTGCACCCCCCTACACATCAAATTCATACACCCCACCCTACACATAAAACCCCTGCACACCCCCTTAATAAAAAAAAAAACCTGCACATCCCCTTAATAATTTTTAAAAAACACCCCTTTCGGCCCCCTCCTTAGTACGCCTCCCACATGAGTTTACATTTAAACTGGAATTCAAAACTGTATTAAACATACTAAATTTATTTAGTTCTACATTCCTCCGTTTACCCTTGAAAAGGTCCCCTGATTTGTACAGAAATATAATGCAGTAATACAGTTATGAAAAGGTCAACATAAATAGTCAAAGCAGCTGTTGAATATAAACACACATCCAAAACACAACATAAACCAAAATGTATTCTACTAATTCAAGATAATTATTTCACAGCATTTTATATATATTATGTATGTAGGCATCTATATTATACATATACACGTAGCAATATTTTAATCTCGTTCTATCAAAAAGCTGTCAGTAGTGCTGGTTGTTGTTGCATTTATAACTCTGCATCATATGTGCACAAATTTATTTTAAGCGATTTTTCCGAATTAAATTCCAGGCAATCGTTGATCGAATCGATTACGAAAAACCATTAAGTTCACAAATGAACCGAATCATAATCAACTGAGTTAAAATCCTTTGAAAAATTATTTATTTTAAATGATAGTGATTTGGTTTAGATGATTCTGATTCGATTTGTTTGTGAATTAAACAAATTTCCGGAATCGATTTGTTTGAAAATGAATTTGGTCGACTCACTTAAAACTAATTTTTGTGCGTCTCATAGTAACATATTGCTACACTATGAACATATCCCACATTAATAAACTCAATACATTGTATAACTCGTTCTGCCGATTTGTGCTACAATGTAATTACAGGACCCACCATTGTGACATGCTAAAAGAACTAAACTGTTTGTCGCTGGAATCCAGAAGCACCCTTCATCTTTCCAGCCTTGTGTTTAAGAGCTTTTCTGGTAAACTCCCACCGTACCTGAGAAGAATGCTCTCCTCGGCTGGTCCCACCTCCTTTAACCTCCGATCCAGTACCAACACTTTATTTAGTCTACCTCAATACAAAAAGAAAGCGGCCCGATCCTCCTTCTTCTACAGAGCGCCACAATTGTGGAACGACCTCCCACACACTTTAAAATCTTCCCCAAGCCTAAAGTCCTTTAAGAGATCCCTCTCTACATACCTCAAAACAGAATGCACATGTCATGGTTGATTATATATTTCCTACCTGTTCTATGTTAAAATTTGTATATATTGTGTATTAATAAATATTGTTTTTGTATTTTATTGTACCATAATGTATCAATGCAATGTTTTGTGGACCCAGGACATACTTCAAAATGAGAGAAATCTCAATGTATCTTTCCTGGTAAAATATTTTATAAATAAATAAATAATATAAGGGAAACAACAAATTGCTGATATAGTGAAACTTAATTTAACACATTGAATTAACACTAACATGGTGGAATATTGCAGTAATATTTTAAAGGGTACAGATGTAGCTGTCATCAGCACTAACCCCTACAGTAGACATAGTCATCGTTCACAGGAAAATGTTCTTATCTTTCTACTCCATCCATAATTATGGAAATGCCTTCCTGCCCATTGGTTGGAAATGTGAGATTCTCTTCTGGTGAACGTACTAAAACTTGATTCCTAAATAGCATGGGTCATATTTGGTCCTCTCACTCCCAATTTGAAATTCCTGTTTTTGAAATTAGTTTTTTTCATAAAGAACATAGGAAACATTCCAATTCTGAATACGACTGAGTATACTGTTTTATGTGCTCTGCCTGTTAATATTTTAATTAGAATGCTATTTTTATAGACAGGGTAATTTATGTGCAGGTGTAAATCAGGAGATGCGGTATAAAACAATGAAGTAAGTAGCAGTCGAGATTCTAGGGGTGTTGTAGAATGTTCAATGAGAAACAGGTGCAAAGTGGTCAGCAGTATCTACACTGAATGAAATTGGCAGAGCAAACATGTTCCAAATCTCTTCTTTTAGAAAAAAAAAAGGGCATTTCAAATATGGATAGAGAAATGAAATAGTGCATCTGTAATGTTTGTTGATACATTGTGGCTCGGTTTCAAAATCAGTCCTACTATGAAAATGCAGACACCTGTAGAATAAATTGAGACTTATCAAGTTTGATTTCAACTATTTTATTCATGCAGATATCATTTTATTCTGTCCATCATTAAATTAGCAACATATTGTCAAAAACTATTTGATGAAATATCTTCATTTATTGAAAGACAAATTTTAGAATTGTGGCCACCATTTTTAAATGTATATAATGTGATATACGGCTATTAATTTTTCTTAACTAAATGGTAGTTTATGCAATGTGAATTTACTATAATAGCTATAATTATAGTTATTATATAACCAGAGTATTGCAGTGTGCAATGATACATTGATCCAACATAACCCCCTTGCCATCTTTAACATCCCTTGTTTTAAGTGTTAAATTCTACCATATTGATCAGCATTGCTTCAGACCCGAGGAAGGGCGGAAAACTCTCAAAATCTTGTTTTGTTTTTACATTTTTTATTTTTGTTGGCAAAAGAACAGAACAATGGTAACAATATATATGCCAACAATATGCCAGAAACATACGAGTTTCATATATGACAGATAGTGCCCATTTTGAGTTAGGATAATATAAGCAGAGATGAAACAGAAGCAGTTGTTGAATTAAATGTAAAAGACAAGTCATTCTAGATATTCGCTGTCTGACAGCCTAATATGCTAATATGCTAGACATAACTGCTAATGTATATGCTGTGGATAATGCTCCATGACTCTGAGCTCGGGTTGGGAGGGGGATGGGTTGCTGGGTAATATTATGCAGCTTTTCTGAAGGCAACATCGCACAACCTGAACCACGTCTTTCAGCGATACTCTCTATCGTAAGTAAATCACAGTTTAGCATTTTGTAATTTAGACACGTGTATATTATCAGGTATATCTCACATAACAAAAAAAAAGAAAAGAAGATAAATAAAAATAAATCTAAGACACAGAGTCATCTCCTATAGGAGCAAAGACAACATGTCGATAAATAAGAATATTACTTGTCAGGGGCTTCTCATCGAATGGTGGACCAACACTTGTATGAATCAAGACAGAATACAACATATATAAAATAATGACAGCACCTTAATGGGTGCAAGGCTAGGAGATAGGTGAGCCAAATCCCTCCCCATCAAGTAAAAGTAATCACTGAATGAAGCTAAGTGTTTGTAATGCATCACACGAAACTAATGAAAACAATAACATAACCTCCCAAAATCATAAACTCATCCCTGGGAAAATAAATAACATCCAGCTAGCCAAATTCCTAGCCAATCTTCTCAGGCACCTCAGGTCTTTGTTGTAAGATGACTTGCCTTCTCTGGGCTAGTTGAGGTTGATGGAGCTATAGAGGGGCCTAAGCCCATGCTGAGAGACTTGAATGGCTGAAAGTGTACAATCTTGGACGAGTTCCCGGTATGTGAAACCTTGTGTACACGTTTAGGGGCCTCCTGCTCAGAAATTAATGACAGTCTCAGAGACATTAGAGCTTTGTAGAGTTTTACCACCACTAATAATAACCAGGCTCTTCGGGTGGGCCGATATATATGGTATAGAATGTGCACGAAGATTGGTGTTTTGAGGTCTGAAGAGGCTTCTCCAAATTAAAGTTGGTCTGGATATATCTTAAAATAAAGTTAAGGCAGCATTTCCAAATGAGTAGGAGGAATGTCCTCTCACTTGTCATGAAGGCGATTTGCACCGACTTGGTTTAAAACTGGATAATGTAACAGTCAGTGGGTGCTCTGGTTACTTTAGGGATATCGAATATCCTTTCTACCATGGCCTGTTTAGCCTGCTTGGAGGTGAATACTGTGGTTAACATTCCCCTGATATAATGTCGCAGCTCTGCTGGAATTATAGCCTCAGGAATCTCCATGGCTTTTACTGTCTTTCCTAGCATCCAGGCAATGGTTAAATAATGTTTGAGTTCAGTGAAGCTCTGTTGTCAGCATCTTTGGTAAGGTGTATCATGAATTAAGGGCCTGATATTCTTCCTCCACCAGCCTGACACTGCCCTCAAAAAGTATTAATGAATTCTCTCACTCAGTGCCTGACTGGCCCACCGGGATACCGGGACATTTTCTGATAGGCCGTGGCACATGGGGCAGGGCAGACAGCCCAAGTCATGAGGCTGCTGTCAATTAAATGATTTTCCCCTTGGACTGTGCCAGCCTGTTTCAGTCAAAGGGGAGTAAAGAGGGTAGAGGTAGGGGCTGGTGCGGCCGCAATTAGGCTGCTGGTGGCCGGAGGGAGACCTGTCAGTCTCCCTTCAATATTTACCTCAATTTCAGCCGCATGCCCCACCCTGCAATCAGGCCCCACCACCAGAACATAAACTCCGCCTCTCTCACGCACGCACGTTGCTGACCTCTCTGGGAGAAAGAGGTCACAAAATGGCAACTTCACCTACCAGTGCCAGGTAAGCTACTGAGTGAACTTGTGTGTGTGTGTGGCTGCTAATGAGTGAGTTGTGTGTGTGTGTCGCACTGCTAGTGAGTGAGTTGTGTGTGTGGCTGCTAGCAAGTGAGATTGTGTGTGTTGCTGCTAGTGAGTGTACATGTGTGTTTGTGTTGCTGCTAGTGAGTGAGTTGTGTGTGTGTATGTGGCTGTTAGTGAGTGAGCTTGTGTGTGGCTGCTAGTGAGTGAGCTTGTGTATGTGTGGCTGCTGGTGAGTGAGCTTGTGTGTGGCAGCTAGTGAGTGAGTTTGTATGTGTGTGTGTGTGCCTGCTCCTAAATGAGCTTGTGTGTGTGTGGCTGCTAGTGAGTGAGCTTGTATGTGTGTGTGCTCCTGAGTGAGCTTGTGTGTGTGTCTGCTCCTCAGTGGGCTTGTGTGTGTGTCGCTGCTTGTGAGTGAGCTTGTGTGTGTGTGTGTGGCAACTGGCAGTGAGCTTATCTGTAGTGCGCGTGTGTCAGTGGGCTTGTCTGTTGGTAGCATGTGTGTGTGTTAGTTGGCTTGTCTGTTATGAGCACCAATCCCAGTAACTAGAGACTAACATGGTGTTGCTTAACCCTTTCACTACTGCACACTGTGTGTGTTAGCTTGTCTGTAGTGAGCATCTGTGTGTCAGTGTGCTTGTTTGTAGTGAGCCTGTGGGTGTGTGACAGTGAGCTTGTCTGTAGTGAGCATGTCGGTGTGTGACAGTGAGCTCGTCTGTAGTAAGCTTGTGCGTGTCAGAGTTTTACTGTACTAAATTTGTATCAATAAGCTTGTCTGTGTGTCAGTGAGATTGTCTGTCAGCGAGCCTATTTGTGTGCATCAGTGAGCTTGTGTTTTTATGTCAATGAGTGTATGTATCAATGAGATTGTCTGTCTGTGAGTCTGTGCATTAATGCGCTTGGGTCAGTGAGTTTGTCTGTGTCTGCATGTGGGTATGCTTATTGTATAATTAAATGTTTTACTCTGAAAGGACCAATATTTTGAATTAGAAAAATAAATATACCAATAATATGTAAGGCTATGTCTTGCCACCCCAGATGATTGAGTAATATATAAGCATGCACAATATTATATATATACACACATATATATATATATATATAATATATATATATATATATATATATATATATATATAAAAAAAAAATATAATTGATGAGAGCACTCTGGGGTCTTTGAAGAAGTGAAGAAATGATTTTATTCAGCACAACACATACATACATTTTTCAGTCATAGAGGACTTTTTTCAAGACCTTTTTTCAAGGCCGGAACTCCAGCGTGTTGGGACCGTGGATACACACACACACACACACACACACAAAAATCAATGTTTCGACCCTGTCGGGTCTTTTTCAAGATAATATATATATAGTGTAGATTGGACTAGCCGTATTAGTCCTGTGGACAAGATCTTTTTTTCTGGCTATTCTCAGCCAACTTGCACCTTTCACTTTCAGGCACATCTTCTGCTATTCATGACACCCCCCCCCCCCTCGCCCTGCCCCGTCCCTCCTCTTCTCTAACATCAGAAAGTTCAGTTAAACTCTTTCAGATTGATCAGTATTGCTTCAAACCTGAGGAAGAGAGGAAACTCTCGAAAGCTTGTCTTTGAAATATTATGTTAGTCCAATAAAAAAAAAAGCTATCATTGCATACTCTGGTATTTTCTTCAAGATGGTTATTTCACCCAGCACTGTACCCTTAAGTTTTCGCTTTACCATTAATATTTAGAACCACCAATCCTAGTAACTAGAGACTAACCTGGTGTCACACTCAGAGGGGGCCGGCCGGCCGCCGCATTCCAGGCTGGAGCCGCCGGGCGGCAGTCTCGCTGGTCCGGCGGCACTCCTAATGCTGAGGACTGAAGGAGGAGGGAGCATGTCTCTCTACCATGCTCCCTCGCGGTTCCCACAATCCCCAGCACAGCACTGTACCCTTAAGTTTTTGCTATACCATTAATATTTCGAACCACCAATCCTAGTAACTAGAGACTAACATAGTGTCAGGGCCGGACTGGTCCACCGGGATACCGGCAAATTTTGGTGGCACACTCAGAGGGGGCCGGCCGGCCGCGTTCCAGGCTGGAGCCGCCGGGCGGCAGTCTCGCCGGTCCGGCGGCACTCCTAATGCTGAGGACTGAAGGAGGAGGGAGCAGGTCTCTCTACCATGCTCCCTCGCGGTTCCCACAATCCCCAGCACAGCACTGTACCCTTAAGTTTTTGCTATACCATTAATATTTCGAACCACCAATCCTAGTAACTAGAGACTAACATAGTGTCAGGGCCGGACTGGTCCACCGGGATACCGGCAAATTTTGGTGGCACACTCAGAGGGGGCCGGCCGGCCGCATTCCAGGCTGGAGCCGCCGGGCGGCAGTCTCGCCGGTCCGGCGGCACTCCTAATGCTGAGGACTGAAGGAGGAGGGAGCATGTCTCTCTACCATGCTCCCTCGCGGTTCCCACAATCCCCAGCACAGCACTGTACCCTTAAGTTTTTGCTTTACCATTAATATTTCGAACCACCAATCCTAGTAACTAGAGACTAACATAGTGTCAGGGCCGGACTGGCCCACCGGGATACCGGCAAATTTTGGTGGCACACTCAGAGGGGGTCGGCCGTCCGCGTTCCAGGCTGGAGCCGCCGGGCGGCAGTCTCGCCGGTCCGGCGGCACTCCTAATGCTGCGGACTGAAGGAGTAGGGAGCATGTCTCTCTACTATGCTCCCTCGCGGTTCCCACAATCCTCAGCACAGTATTAATTTTGTAAACCTGCACCATTTTATTGTCCACTTATTATGTTAGGTTCTATAAAAAAATATTTGGGAAATAAAAAGCTTTAGACAGTATACAGTGTTGTTAATCTTGCAATATTGTACACAGGGGGTGAATGAAATGTTAGTATAAAACGCCAAAAATATTTTTTATTGCATACAGCAGGTATGACAAAAAATGGATAACTAAAAGTGGTTAAATACCTTAATATGTAAGGACCTTGAGGATATTACTATCAAAACATTTAAATAAAAATGGCAAGAGAATATAAAAAGAATGTCTTCATTTGAGCTTAATGCCCATATACAGTGAATACAGTTAAATCATACATTCATAAAATAAAGATATTTAACACTTCTATAGCAATTTTTTATCAATCTCTAGAATGCTAATGTAATGCTGACAATGAAATGGTAGAGTCTATTTACTTCTTATCCTCACCGACCGCAGGAATGATATGAAATCTCCTTTATTTTTTTAGCAGGAGGTGAGCTTAAATTTTCCACACAATTGCAGGTATTGGTAGCTCTAGCAGAAACATTTATTCTTTTACAGGATGATAATCATTCCTAGAATATAAATGCGGGAAAGTAAGACTAAGACTAACGTGAGAAAGTAAGACTAAGACTTTAGTTTACTCTGCAATATACATGATAGTAAAAAGCTCATGCTTAATTCTGGTAGTAAAATTGTTAAACCCTTGTTGTTTTGCAAATATTACTGTTTGCTCTTGAAAGATTCCACCAAATTTATAATTGCCTGACAGTAACTTTGAGAAACTGGCTGTCAATCAAACAGCTACTAGAGGCACTTCCTGGCTGCTAATGGACTCTTGGTCTAACTGATGCTGGATGCTCTCTGCTCTGCATGAGGACATCCAGCATCAGTAAAATCCCCATAAAGCATTGAAGCAATGCTTTCCTATGTGGAGGGACTAACACTTGTGGTGCTTGCTGTGCATGTACATTAGCCACCCCTGATGGATGACATCAGAGGAGGGCCGATGCAGCACTGAGAGACATCGGTGTTGGAACCGGGTAAGTGACTAAAGGTTTTTTTTTAACTATTAACATGCTGGGGGAGGGAGGTGGCCACTAGGGAGAGAGGGACCAGAAGGCTCTATATTGTTAAGAACACTATAGAATTCATTTAAGAATTGGGTATTAAACAAAGGAAGGGAGCAGAGCATTTTAGAATAATACCTTGTCATTCTCCTACCTTAAACAATATTAAACTAATATTGTTATTTTGGTTGATTAGAATTTGTTTCAATTTAATTCTTTAAATGTGTAGGGAATTGTATATTAACGACACCTTAATCAATTGCTATTGTCTGCTTGTAAAACATTGTCGCTTTCGATTATGTCATTACCAGTTAAAGAAGAAATACTGGAACCACTTATATTTGAATGTACCTTGAGAACGTTTCAAAATAAACAGCTGTATAAGCACTATCATACCCGTCTGCTGAAATGGATATACAGTTGCAAGAAAAAGTATGTGAACCCTTTGGAATGATATGGATTTCTGCACAAATTGGTCATAAAATGTGATCTGATCATCATCTAAGTCACAACAATAGACAATCACAGTCTGCTTAAACTAATAACACACAAAGAATGAAATGTTGCCATGTTTTTATTGAACACACCATGTAAACATTCACAGTGCAGGTGGAAAAAGTATGTGAACCCCTAGACTAATGACATCTCCAAGAGCTAATTGGAGTGAGATGTCAGCCAACTGGAGTCCAATCAATGAGATGAGATTGGAGGTGTTGGTTACAGCTGCCCTGCCCTATAAAAAACACACACCAGTTCTGGGTTTGCTTTTCACAAGAAGCATTGACTGATGTGAATGATGCCTCGCACAAAAGAGCTCTCAGAAGACCTACGATTAAGAATTGTTGACTTGCATAAAGCTGGAAAGGGTTATAAAAGTATCTCCAAAAGCCTTGCTGTTCATCAGTTCACGGTAAGACAAATTGTCTATAAATAAAGAAAGTTCAGCACTGCTGCTACTCTCCCTAGGAGTGGCCGTCCTGTAAAGATGACTGCAAGAGCACAGCGCAGACTGCTCAATGAGGTGAAGAAGAATCCTAGAGTGTCAGCTAAAGACTTACAGAAGTCACTGGTAAATGCTAACATCCCTGTGAGCGAATCTACAATACGTAAAACACTAAACAAGAATGGATTTCATGGGAGGATACCACAGAGGAAGCCACTGCTTACCAAACAAAACATTGCTGCACGGTTACAGTTTGCACAAGAGCACCTGGATGTTCCACAGCAGTACTGGCAAAATATTCTGTGGACAGATGAAACCAAAGTCGAGTTGTTTGAAAGAAACACACAACACTATATGTGGCGAAAAGAGGCACAGCACACCAACATCAAAACCTCATCCACACTGTGAAGTATGGTGGTGGGGGCATCATGGTTTGGGGCTGCTTTGATGCGTCAGGGCCTGGACGGATTGCTATCATCGAAGGAAAAATGAATTCCCAAGTTTATCAAGACATTTTGCAGGAGAACTTAAGGCCATCTTTCTACCAGCTGAAGCTCAACAGAAGATGGGTGTTGCAACAGGACAATGACCCAAAGCATAGAAGTAAATCAACAACAGAATGGCTTAAACAGAAGAAAATACACCTTCTGAAGTGGCCCAGTCAGAGTCCTGACCTCAAACCGATTGAGATGCTGTGGCATGACCTCAAGAAAGCGATTCACACCAGACATCCCAAGAATATTGCTGAACTGAAACAGTTCTGTAAAGAGGAATGGTCAAGAATTACTCCTGACCGTTGTGCAGAAATCCATATCATTCCAAAGGGTTCACATACATTTTTATATATACAGTTGCAAGAAAAAGTATTACATTGCAAATTCTAAACTGGGGCATAACAATATATAAAAGCAAAATAATTTGTGAGCCAATTAAGGAATTTGAGTGCCAGCACCTTTATGAAAAAATGTTTACCTTGTGTTTTAGAAAAATTATTTCTGTTAGTTACGACTTTCTTTCAATAAATATAAATTAATAATGAGATATTTTAGTGCAAATAATGGAAATTACATAATTTTGATTAAGCAAGATTATATTCTAAAATATATTATGCCATTCTAATGCTACAAAGGAACAGTTTTTTTTTAATAAATGTTATCGGTCAGAGGGTATTAAATTAAATTCACCAATTTCATAACCATATTCCACGTGAGAATATCAAGGTAGCATACACATCTATTGATTCAGTCCCCGAGGCTACAATACAATATGACAGGTATAGAAATGTCAACTTGGCAGTTATATGAAAGTCAAACATGTTATTGACTGCAAAGTTATTTTCTTTTATTCTGTAATTATTAGTAATTATAATCCATTGCCCTTCAAGAAAATCATTTACTCTGTGGAATGAATGTTGACAATGCTGTATCATGAATCAAGCACCTGTGACCTTTCTGTAGCTTAGATTTAAGGATAATGAAAAGACTCAATTTAAAACACATCACGGTGTTATTGTTTTACTCCTTCATATTTAACCATTCTTTAGCCAGCATATATTATTATACTGCGCTAAGTGAATTACATTTTTTCATTATTCTTTTTAGAATGTATCCGTTATTCCTTCCCCAGTTCCTCCACTATGGTAAAAAAATAAAAATATTCGTATTGTGCAATCACATACAAACAGACACTCATTCAAATGAACACATGTCAACACACACATACAAATATTCTTACGGACACATACTGACACAGTCATGGCAAAAAGACACACATAGCGACATCCTTGCACAGACAGAGGGTGGATAACTGGTAAGGTTACAGTGAGTACTTGAGGCTTTGAGAGTACCCCAAATGACATTGCACATAAAAGTATAGCTGAGTTTGCAAAAAGCAGGGGTACTCTCTGGAAGGAATTCATTCTGGAATACCATAGGTGACAATGGGTTTAGAGGACTACAAGTAAGCTAGAGAGAGCCCTGGAGAGTGTAAATGGCTTAAAAGAAGATTATAGTGTTAGGAATACAAATATGTATCCCTAACACTATAGTGGTGGACTATCTTTTAGGGTCTTGGCCCCACTCAGGTGATTAAACTTACCTTTTCTTCATTGCCTCCAAGGCTGAGATCATCAATCCAGATGATCACAGCCAATCCAATGCTTTCCCCTAGGAAAGCATTGTGAGGCTATTGTGCCAATCAGCATCTTCTCACAGAGATGTATTGAATCTATTCATCTTCATGAGGGGTGCTCAGCGTCTCCATTCAGAGCATGGAGGTGCTGAACGTTGGTCTAAGAAGCACCTCTAGTGGTACTCGTCCAAAAATGGTCCATAAAAAGAAAGTCAATGGAAGGGGGGGGGGGCGGGTTTACAACAGCGAGCAGCCACAGGCTACCTCCTTGTAATAAACTGAACGAACAAACGGACACCAATATTCAGTGTTTGTTAGTTAGTCTGAAATTTCTAGTCATTCCTTTGTTTTTCTGACGAATGAATTAATAGACAAAACTCCCGTCTGAATTTCGGACAATAGCGAATGAAAGTTAAAAAGTGTTTAACTGGGCATGCGCGGGAATGTCACATCGCTATCTAGTTTGGGCAGATGACGTGTCCCACAGGGACATCTACCCACACAAAGATGGCGACACCCAGGACCTAGGTCCAGGCACGAAATAAAGATAAAGAAATAGGTAATATGGGGGCCCTAGGGGCATTTAGTTGTGACTAGGGGGACAATTAGATGTAGTGGAGTCAGGAGA
This sequence comes from Pelobates fuscus, assembly GCF_036172605.1. Taxonomy (NCBI): domain Eukaryota; kingdom Metazoa; phylum Chordata; class Amphibia; order Anura; family Pelobatidae; genus Pelobates; species Pelobates fuscus. The sequence continues at coordinate 133,703,006 of NC_086324.1, read as the reverse complement.
GGGGTTAAAAAAAAAAAACTGGTTTGGCCATGACAGTGCCGCTTTAAGGAAACTATGATGATTAATAATACAAGATTCTCTAAAAAGTTATGTTTACCTATTCTGTATGTTGATATTTGTGTGTATAAATATGCTTCAACCCTTTGCAGCCTGTCTTTTAAATCATTCATTTATTTAGTGAAGTTGAATTGTACTGAAATCACCCAAACATTGCTGAACGTTTTAGGATATTTGTCATTTATATTCCTGGTTTCCATGGTGCTTAAAATTCACAAACTGCTGAAGTCATTTTTAGTTTTCACACTTGGTATCTGTTCTCATGCAGAGATCAATATGGTGCTAAATATTTCAAATCTATTGCCATGGGGCCCCTGTAGTCTCTTTTGACCTATTCTCCCAGCGTGATGGAATCTGCACAATGTGACTATTAGATATTGAAAGAATAGAACATTATGTTATATTTCAGTCATTATAGTAGTGCTTTATCACCTGGTATGGGATATTAGGGAAACAGAAACGGCTGTCTCAGTCTGCTTCATCACAGAAAATCAAAAGAAAATATTCATCCGATTCACAGTCCAGTATATGTAAGAAAGGTGATATACATGGAAATGTTTCTTTGAAAGGGACACTATAGTCAACAGAACAACTACAGCTTAATGCATTTGTTCTGGTGAATATACTATCTCCTTGCACACTTTTTAATGTACACTGCCTTTAGGAACACCTCTAGTAGCCACTCCTCAGATGGCCACTAGAGATGCTTCCTGTGGCAGTGCTGCACGCTCTGCATGGAGACACTGAACTTCCCCCATAGTGATGCAACACTGGAAATAAGGTGAGTTTTTACACCATTTAAGGGGAGAGAAGGTGGGTAAGGGGTGGTAAATAGTGATTTCCACACTGCTGTGACACAAATACATGTTTGTTTTCATGACCCTGTAGTGTTCATTTAACTACAATATACATATATAGGGGTGCTACATTATTAGAATGTATTGTAAAATATCAAAAAGGTCAAAATCTGAACTATGCTTTATGATAGCTGGAAGAAAAATAAATCTGTATCCATATATACACTACAGACTACTCCTTCATTGCCTCTTGGCAGAGGAGGAGTAGCCTATTGCTAACTGTCTCCCTTTTACTTTCTAAACAAAACTTTCTGAACAGACCAACCAAAATACAGGTAATTATTTTAATGAACATAAATTCCCCTGATTTTATTCTTGAATGTGTTTGCATATGATAACACTACAGGCCGTCTTTAACATCAATTGGGCCCTGGACAAGAGTTTGCTGATGGGCCCCCCACTCCTACCAATGACAGCCAGATACAAACACACAAATAAATACACAATTAGACATATGCACACAGACATGTACACGCACAGCCAGAGATTCACACAAACAGATGCTCTGAAATGGTTACACACAATGTCACATAGATACACTAACTACATAGTGCATGCAGGATCCTATTGGTGTATTCTCTAAATTATCAGGTTGGTGTTTTAATTATTTAATTGTGGATCATAAGAGAGGGGTAGTTTTGTGTATTCTGCCCAGCTGATTAAAAAACTATTAGATATGCTTATTTACTGTATTTGTGTGTTTATGTTTGAGGTACTGCTGTCATTAATTAACACGATTTAAAAAAGATAATTGTCATGGATTTGTCACTTAATTTCTGCACGTTATTGTTATGCACTTGAGTTAAATGTTACATTTGCAATTATGTGGTAGCTTGAAAAACTGTATTTTGGGTTGAAACATTGCTCATTCCTGCTCCAATAACCCTGCTTATTTTGGTTTTACCTTGTGTCTGGACCATCCTTCATCACACAGATACAAATATAGATACACACACGTAGACAGATACATACACAGTGTCACATATACAAACCCACACATATAAACTCAAAAAGATACACACAATGACACACAGGTACACATATAGACATATGCACACAGACAGATACACACACACACACACAGATATACATAATGACACATAGATACACACTTGCACAAACACATAGTCAGGTAGAGCTGTAGCATGCAGGCGTACAGCAATGCACACAGTTGTGCCTGTCATTGCCAAGGGGCACAAGGGGCACTGCTGTGGGCCCCTAAAAATTATGGGACCCACGGCAGTTGACCTCTTTGCCCTCTGGTAAAAATGGCTCTGATTCCATTTAATAGCTCTTCTTTTTTTTTCCCTCAATAAAAATGTGTTCCATGAAAACAAAGTAATTAACTCTTCCTAGAACTGCACTCTTCTGGGCAGTGATCTTAGATGTCCATCTGGAATCTGTTGAAGCCACTCCCCTAACTTGGGGGTACCAGCCCTGATTGCTCCTATCACAACTGGGATTACTACTGCCTTCACTTTCCACATTCTTTCTAGCTCTTCTTTCAGTCCATGGTATTTGTCCATCTTATCATGTTCCTTCTTCCTGATGTTATAGTCACTTGGTATTGCCACGTCCACCATGACTGCAGTCTTCACTTCCTTGTCTACCACCATGATCCAACATGAAAAATGCAATGATGTTTGTTGGGTGGGGTGGGGTGGGGGGGGGGGGGGAGAGGGAGGGGGAGGGGGTATAAATAGAAATACTACATTGTCAATTTATATTAATTTGCTGTTTAGTGAATAAGTTAATTTTTGTAAAAAATACTAATTAAAACTTGATGATCTACAATCCTGCATGCCATTTTCATATTGATTTCCTATGGATTTCCATGCTTCATTCTAGAATCTAAAGCCATGAATTGGTAACTTATTTTGACTGTTGATATATTTACAGTTATCCAATCAATACTGCTGAACAATAAGCAAGTGATATATTACAACCCAATTCGAAGAACACATTTTGCTGCATTCTCCTGTAAGGGTTTTGCAAATTTGTGAACGGGGAAAAAAAATAAAATCAGATTTTTTTTATTGACCACTTCACTATTTGCCTGCAGGACTGAACGGTCTTTAAATTGTGCTGACTAAAATGTAAATGGTAGTTTAGCTAACTGGAAAAGTCTGAATGGAGTGCTTGTATTAGATAAAGTGAATTAACATTTAGCTGTCGGGGGGATAGTGTGACTGACCCATCACCGTTAGGCTAGAGAAACATTGCTACTTAAAAGTATTTACAGTTTAAACATAAAGCGTAGCAAGACAAATATGCATTTTACTAGCAGAACTGGCTGAAAATGTGAAAAACAAAAAGGCTGTGCCAATGGCATGGGCATTTTCACTCACGGTTGATCAAATGCAGGTCTGCAAATGATCTATATGAATCTCCTGACGATGCTGTTAAAATATAAAATATGGTACTGTCATAAATTATGATTGCTACAATTATTGTGGGTTTAAATGAACACTAAGGGTACCACAACAATATCTACTCAGTTAAGTTTGTATGGTGCCTTGAGGTCCTGAGAGGGGTCTTAGCTTAAGGGGTTAAGCGGTTTACTGATGTTTTAATCCCAAAGTGGTACAGATGGCATGTATTAAAATCACTATCTAACCTCCCTGACACCCCCCCCCCCCCACTAAATATAGTAAAATATCTCCTTAATTCCCATCTGCTTTTGCTTGCTCCGCCATTGATCTGCCTGCTTGCCTGACATTATCAGAAGTGTTGATTTGAGCCAATAACAATGCTTTCCCACAGGAAAGCATTAGATTGGCTGAGAGTGTCAAGGAGGCTGACAGATCAGGGGCAGAGCCAGCACAAGCCAAACACAGCCTTGGCCAATCAGCTTCTCCTCATAAAGATACATTGAATCAATCAATCACCAGAGGGTGGAGACACTGAATGTTAGTCCTGCACAGTGTGCAGCACTGGCCGAGGAAGTACCTCTGATAGCCATCTGAGAAGTGGCCAGTGGAGGTATCCCTAGGTTGTGATATAAAAAACTTTAAACTTTAGATCCTAATTTGATGTCATTGAATACACCATATATCAGAGAGTACATAATGTATTTAATATTGAGTTTAGAGACATTAACTCGCCTTACCTCCAAATCAGTGTTTTGCATGTCCTCAGCTTTTTGGGTGTTAAGGTTCTGTAACACCTACCTCAGGTCCATCCTCTATCTTTCTGCAATATTTTTTCATTTGCTCTGCTTGGTCTACTCAAGCAGGGAAAACTTCCTCTGTGATGCCAACTTGATGGCTTCATTGCCAACATTTACCAAATGAGAGCTGCAGCCACTTTTGCTGAAAATGAACAGTGGTAATCATATAAGGCCATACCAATGTACTTGTGCCCCAGATCCCCAGCTTGTGCATATACACATCCAGTTCCTCTTGTTTCTCAGGATAGACAGGGCAATACCCATCCCTATATTCGGAAACCTGAGACATACTGAAATATAAACTTACCATTAGTGTAAAACCAAACTGGTACTGGCAGACCAGCTATTGCCAAGCGGTGAAAAATTCCACTAAAAGGGTGACAGGTGAGGCCTGCTAGTTGCCAAGTGGCTTGAGAGGCTCTAACTATGCGTTGCCCCGAGGGTATTTGGAGGCCACCGAACGTTGTGGCGAGGTGTCGGCCTCTCGGTGACAATTAAAGCAGAAGATAGTATGCGAGTGACAGATGAGGCCCTCTCTATGCAGCCATGCAAGGCAAATAACTATGCTTTGGACTGATGGGCGTATACCTTCGAGTATGAGGATGGGTGTTGGCCTCGTGGGACCACTGGCCTATGGAATAGAGGCCGGAAAATATACACTATTGGACACCTGGATTCCTAATAGTCAGTAATGCAGAGCAATACACATTCCAATATTTGGGAACCTGAGACAAACTGAAATATACAATTACCATTAGTGTAAAACCAAACTGGTACTGGTAGTCTATGGCATAAAGGCCAGAAAACAAACTCTTTGGACACCTAGATCCCAGATCCGCTAATAAAGACTATAAACTAAAATTGTAAATGTCCTACCTGGGACAGTAAGAATCTGAAATTATGATTCTCTATAGGAGTAAAGTAAGGATGGTGTGGGTAGTAACGTACGGCAACCTAAAGATGAAACCATAAAATAGTGTCTGAGGATGTGGTAAAACCTGTGGGCCAGATTGTGGACCCAAGTAATATAGAGTAACCTACCCAGATTGCTAGACATAAAGTGCAATTTGGCAAAAGCTGCCATGAATTGATGAACGCCTCGTGATTTGAAACAGTCTGGCCAGATTTTGTCACCTAAAAATGACAATCTTGAAGTGTTTGCCAAACAGAAACAATTCCCCTGAATAACAGTTCTGAACTGAACCTGCTGGTAGAACATTAACAAGACATCTAGATGTTAACCAAATAACAGGTTTTAGTATACATTTTAAAATAAACTTCCCCTCTTATCCACAATTACAATATGCCACAATTCAAATTTAAACTGTAATATCGTTTGTAACCTTAACCTAAAATCAGTCAAATATATATTCAATTCGTATCTATACGTGTAGTTGCTGGATTTAGATATAACAGACAATCTGGAGGAACCGTGCAAACATCTTATGCTTTAAACAGGTGTTCATGCATTTCCAGAACAAATCAAATCGTCAGTTTGTATGAATGTCACATGAACGCTTAACACTAGTATGAATCGTCTAGTGTATGCGAAAGAAGCCGAACGAGGGTCCCTGTTCGTGCGAGTGAAAGAACCGAAAGCCCCTACCAGACAGAAATGGAGTAATGCGTACGTGTGTTTCTATGCGAAAACTGCCGAACACGTGCAAAACCATACGAATTGGTAAGTATTGAAATAGACTCAAACCGTGATGACGCCAAACGAATGCAACCGAGGTGCGACGGTTTGGACCTAACTTATGGTTCAAACGGGTACTACTGGGTTAGTCTCCGAGCAAGCTGGAGGAGGAAGCGGTCTGGAAGCGTTTGGTGAGCGGTCCGGTAAGCAGAACCAGACAGACAAGAGCCAGGAACCAGGACCACAAGAACACAGGTAAGAAACAGCAAAATGGCAACTTGTGAGTGACCGGAAGTAGTCGCACGCAACTCGCTAAACCAATAACGTTATGTGAAAGAGGATTAGAGGCCCTTAAAAAGGGGACCCAAGCCACTCCCACAACTACAGGCCCAGCATTAAATATACGTGTGTGTGTGTTTTCTTTTTAAAGGTACCATGAACCTTTAAATGTAATATTCAATATGACGGTTTTGCAAAAAAAGAAAAAGTCAGTATTCTATTCTTGTGTGCCTATCCTCCACAAAGCTTCACACTTAATATCTGGCCAACCTGAAACAGCCTCAGATGCACACACAATGATGTTTACAGAAAGACCATATTGGAGATCAGGCACTAATTAATAATCTTGATTTTACTGTTATAATAGTTCATGGAATTGAACTCAGAATGCATGATTTGAAATTCTTGCATACTGTAATTTTATTATTATTAAAAGTAAACATATTTTACATGAAAATTTTCTAGAAGTAGTAGTACCGCTGTTTTATATGAGGACTGGATGTGGGTTTTTATTCGAAGCTGCAGTTTGGGATCAGCTCCATCGATCAATACAGTTTTGTTTTAGTGCAAAAAAGTGCAAAAGAAAACTACATAAAATAATAAAATAAGCAACATACATCTTATATTGAAGGAATTAAGTTTAAAGGGATCCTATAGTGCCAGGAAAACAAACTCGTTTCCTTGGCACTATAGGGTTAATAGGTCCCCCCTTCCCTTTGGGGCCCCCCTGCCCCTTCAGCCACTGAATCCAGCACCCACACTCCTCCCCTGCTCCTCCCCCGCCGACATCAGCCATTATTCAATGCTTTCCTATGGGGAAAATCTGACGCTGGAGGTCCATAAGGACGTCCAGCGTCAAATAATGGACCAAAAGTCAGTTTGAATTCCGGAAGCCCTCTAATGGCTGTCTGTTAGACAGCCACAGAGGGCAGACTTAGAGCTGGAATGTAAACATTGCAGTTCTCTGGAACTGCAATGTTTAATATTGCAGCACTAAGTGCAAAAAGGTAACAGCACCCAGACTACTTCAATTAGCTGAAGTGGTCTGGGTGCCTACAGTGTAGTAAGTAAAAGTTAATTGCAATCCATTGCAGAAAATACAAATAAGCATACTCTTTAACTAAGGAACACTGAAACATTAAGTATTCATGGCTAGATGTATGCCTGCTTCATTTGAGCAAAGACAATATCCAGGTAATGTCAAGAATGACTGACACATTCCAAAAATAACCACTGCAAACCCATAATGCACTTCAACTTGCTAAAAAAAATTAATGTGGGAAAAGTGTATCCTCTTTTTTTTTCATTTTACAAAAAGGGCAGATTTCGATAGAAATTGGCACTCTGATTAATTAACCTTGTTACACCCCCCAGGCTGTCAATCAGACAATTATTCCTGTTACTTCCTGGTTTGGCTAGCTCGGTGTAGCGAAATTCAAGAAGCAGGCAATTGCTCAGAGCACCTGCCTTGAAAAGACGTCTCATTGAGCTGCATTGGGAAGTCGGTGATTGGACAGCCACAGGAAGTCTGAGGGAAGAAGAGGAGGGCATGCAAAAGCTGCAGACAATAAATCTGAAGTTTTTACAAGATGTTTTTGGATATACCCCCAATTAAAATAAATATCTAAGTTAACGCATGCATGCTTTCATTTATATCTCCTAAACAGTGATTTAAAAAAAATAAAATATTTGGACAGTGGAGTGTCCCTTTAACCAAAACTTGATTCTTCGAGTTGAACAAACATACTGCTCGGTGTAAAATGGGGGTAATTAAGCAAGATATGTGTGTGTTTTTGAGAATAATATGTTATCATTGCTCATTTTCATTCGCTGTAAAGTAAAATAAAAGAATGCTTTCCAATCAAACATAATCTTTATAGCAAAGATGTTAATTTGCAAGGTGCTCATTATGCATACTAAGACAATGTTTCCTTCTCCGCATTCAATTATTTCTGGCAGAGGAAATCAATCTTGATATACAGTTTACACTTTGCCATTCATTTGCATGCTGACAGTTAATGCTGGAAAATATGATAGCCAAGCCTGGAACCTAGGAGGTGAAAGGAAAATAATTGAAAATCTACTGTACCATAATATCTAAAGTGGTTTCCCAGCTATCAATTTAACTAGTAAATGTAGAAAAGATTCTAATATGATGTAAACTATTATGCTGCATAAGCCGCAGTTCTATACTCCTATTGCATGCAATATGGTCTGTCATGTCATATTAAATCATAATCTGCTGTTTATTGAATTTTGCACATTTTCAATGTAAATTTTTATCGTATAAAACAGAGTGTTTCTCAAAAGCACAGCATTAATAAATTATTTGGTTACAAGCTCATATACAGTGTCCGTAATTAGCAACATAGCACAAATACTTCAATCCAATCACAACTTTTCATATATCAGTTTTGTGGCCCAACATACATTTAGCTTAAACTTTAGCTTAATGGAGTGGTTTTGGTTTATAGATCATTAACCTGTAGTTTATAGATTGTGCACACTGATTTTCTTTTGGCATTTAGGAGTCAAATCAAATGTTCATGAAGGCTGAACGACACCTCCCCTTGGCTGAGAAACACAGTCTCCCTGAAATCTTGGATCCTGGCATTCATGTGAATGTTACTTTCACATCTACCACCTACCTAGCGATTGTTGCAGACCATGTACAGCCCTTTATGGCAGTGGCCTCTTTCAGCAGGATAAAGCACCCTGCCACATTGCAGGAATGGTTTGAGGAACAAGACAAACAGTTCAAGGTATTGTCTTGGACTCCGACCTCAGATCTCAATCCAATTGAGCAGCTGTGAGATGTGTTGGAACAACAAATCCAATCCATGGAGGCCCCACCTCGCAACTTGCAGCATTTAATGCTGCTCATGTCTTGATGCCAGATACCACAGGACACATTCAAAGGTCTTGTGGAGTCCATGCCTCGACCGATCAGAGCTCTTTTGGCCGCACAAAGGGGACCTATGTGATAATAGGCAGGTGTTTTTAATGTTGTGACAGATAAGTGTATAGTCATTCTGCGTTTGTGCCATGTCTGCAACCTGTATAGACACATATTTGACAGCAACCCTGAATTAATACAGCACAAACACTGTGTTTATATACTGCATAGCTTGTACAGTTGTTTTCAAGGTGTACTAGAATCCTGTCTGTGTTGTGATTTGCTGGTACATGCCCTAGGTAATGTGTATTTAAAGTACTTTATTTTGGGGGTGCATATTATGTGACATTGCTTTAGGTATATAGAAGATTAGGGAACAGGCTCTTCTTCTAGGTAGGGTAGAAGAGATATGGGTAGAAGACATTTAGTTGGACTGAGGTAAGGCAGAATTGTTTTTCATCAGATAGATAGATGTGTTTCAGCATGTTAGCTTTGGTTAGTCGAAAAGGCTTAATTTTATTTATTTTTTGACAGTTCATTTTGAACTTTGATCTGTAATTTTATCATGTCTTTTTGTAATACTGATAGTAATAATCTTGATTGGTTGTTTTCTTCTGTTCTGCACAGAAGGAATTAATTCCAGGTCCAGATGACCACATAAGTGAAGCTAATAGAATATCTGGGTCCAAACAGCAAACTCCCTTCAATGACACATTCTGTAAACAATTAGCTGATTATGAATGGTTCATCTCTGTGTAAAAATCCTGCAGACGTAAAAGTAAAAAAAATAAAAAAAAATAAAAAGATAATTTATGGTCAGATAATTTAGGATAAGATTTAGGGTTGGATTCTATTAATAAAAGAGTTTTCCTCTTATTATCCAAAAGCAATGTTCCCATAGATCTCAATAAGAAGGAATTGCTATTTTGGTTATTTTTTTAATAAAGTTAAACTAGTTAGTTTAGGCCCTTCCCAGCAGTATGTTCTGTGCTATTCCAAAAGTAGTGGGTTTTATCAGCATTAGAATGGCATAGATCGTCATTTAGCTTTGGGCCTAACTGGGTTAAATCCCTGCTCACGCATGGGAGACCCAGTTATGAATCGATACCTATTGCTCCCCTCTATCAACAGGGGTCACATTTTAGCTGCTGTGGTTATCTTGGAATTCCAGAGGACATACATTGATATTCATAAAGAAGAAACTGACTGGGTAACCTACTAATGGCGATATACAATGCAATTTTATGTAAGAAGACTAAAGCTTCCTAAATGCTTCATTAGCTGTAGTATAATTGAAGCATGTTTAAAAATGACTTCCATTGGTTTGAGGTTATGGGCAAATTCTTGCAGAGAGCATCTCCTATGTTCAAGAACTGATCACTGTTGAGGCAATGTAAGTATAGTAAATAGAAAAACAGGCATGTGACTTTGAATTTAGAGGTTATGCAAAACTATGTTTGACTCACAACTTGCAATATGGAGCACATTAACCCCTTAAGGACACAATTTATGAAATAAAAGGGAATCATGATGGAATATTTCCGTCATGTGTCCTTAAGCGGTTAAGGAAGCTGGGAAATCAGTGCACAGAGACTGATTGTCAGGATACACTGATATGCCCAGCACGCAGAACTTAAGTAAAACATTTTTTAAAAACCCTAAGGCATATTACCAGACCTTAGAATGGCCAGATTTAAAGAATAAAAAGAAAAGTACAAGACAAACAGAGGTCAGAAATACAGAGTATACGTAAACGGTACATAAGCCGAAGGTCAAGGAATAAATAAATCAGAATAGTTAATAAACAAGCCAAGGTCAAAATACACAAAAATCAATACCATAAAAGCGCTCTCGGATAACCACAATAGAAACCACGACAGGGCAGTGAGAAATGGTCAAAAAAGGTTTAAATGTTGCAAAAGCGTTGGTACTCATCTCCAGCAGCCACCCGGTGCTCCGGAGCAGGACCAGGAATTCCACAACAGCAAGGCAATGAAAGAAACTCTCCAGGCACTCAAGGTGTTAAAGCCGTAGGCAGTTTTAATGAAACAAAAAAGAGAGCAGCAATGTTTCGACCTACTGTGAGGTCTTTGTAAAGCTAGACAAAGACCTCATAGTAAGTCGAAACGATTCTGATCTCTTTTTTGTTTCATAAAAACTGCCTGCGGCTTTTACACCTTGAGTGCCTGGAGAGATCCCTAATTGCGTTTTTTGTTGCCTTTTTTGTTTAATTAAAAAAAAGGTTTAAATAGCCCAAGGTGCTCTATGATTGGCTGCAGAGGAGCATGTGACATTGCATCACAACCTAAATTTACACAGAAATAGAGGTAAGGGGGCAGGTGAAAACAATCAACCGCTTTGCCAATTTTTCTAACTACATGAGACCCCATAACAATAGTGGTGAAAGAAATCAAGTAGCGAATGTTTTATATTTAATATATATATTCATGCATTAAATGACGGTGATCAGGCCTGGACTGGCCATCGGACTGGCTATCCGAGCCTCCATGGGCCGGTGGGGAGATCAAAGATCTCCCTCAACGGCCCAGAGGCACTGAGATGCAGCCGGCGGCTGGGGAGTGAGGGAGGGAGGAGAGGACCGGCGGAGCTCTAGCCAGCAGCACCGCCGGGTCCTCTAGCGAGGTCTGAGCATTGCCGCGGTTACCACTGGACCACCAGGGAAGGCAGCACCCTCCATGGCCCCATGGCACCACGGCACCCCGCCCCATGGAAACCCGGCTTCCCACCCCCTCCCAGGCTTAAGGTAAGAAAGGAGGGGGGGGGGATAAATAGTTTTCACTCACACAGCACCCTCAGACACACACATCACCTTCAGTCACACAACACACTCACACACATATACAACACACACACGTATGTATAATATATAAAATAGCCCTCAGTAAGTTAACAGACAAAAAAAATTAGAAACATAGAATGTGACAGTAGATAAGAACACCCTCACACACACAGCACCCCTCGTACACACACACTGCAATCCTCACACACATGCTGCACCCTTCACACATACACACAGCACACACAACACACTGTGCCCTTCACACATACAACAAGTCCAAATATATATATATATATATTTATATATGTATGTGTTTGGACGTATTGTATGTGTGAAGGGCGCAGTGTGTTGGGTGTGCTGTGTGTATGTGTGAAGGGTGCAGCATGCATAATATTATTATTATTATTGCCATTGATATAGCGCCAACAGATTCCGTAACGCTTTACAATATTATATACTACAGCACCACTACACACATTACGCTCCAGATACACTCTAGATCCCTTACCCCAGGCCCGGACTGGCCATCGGGCACACCGGGCAAATGCCTGGTGGGCCGCGATGGCCGTGGGGCCGAGGCCGGCAGGGGAAGGTCCCAGGACTTCCCCTGCCGGTCTATGCAGGGCCGGCACTATCCGAGCGCCGGCCCCGCAGTATTCCATGACGGGCCGGTGGGGAGATCAAAGATCTCCCTCACCGGCCCACTTGAATAGATATGCCGCCGCCGGCGGGGAGAGAGGGAGGGAGCCAGCCCTCCCGGAGAGAGGACCCGGCGGAGCTCTAACTTGCAGCTCCGCCGGGTTCCTCTCGCGAGATCCGGAGCGTTGCCATGGCAACGACCGGATCTCGCGAGAGTGAGCTCTAGCTCACTCACCACGAGGACCACCAGGGAACACTGCCATTCTGCCTCCCAGCCCCAGGTACCAGTCCCCCCCTCCCAGGCTAAAGGTAAGAAGGGAGGGGGGGGACATAATAATGCCTGTTATATTATTTGTTTACCCCCCCCCCACAAAATCCATTCTAACATTTATACAGCACTCACACCCATCACACTCAGCACTCACACACCCATCACACTCAGCACTCACACACTCAGCACTCACACACCCATCACACTCAGCACTCTCACACACCCATCACACTCAGCACTCTCACACACCCATCACACTCAGCACTCTCACACCCATCACACTCAGCACTCTCACACCCATCACACTCAGCACTCTCACACCCATCACACTCAGCACTCTCACACCCATCACACTCAGCACTCTCACACCCATCACACACAGCACTCACACCCATCACACTCAGCACTCACACACAACATTCTCACACACACACAGCCCTCTCTAACCTATCACACACAGCACTCTCACACCCATCACACACAGCACTCTCACACCCATCACACACAGCACTCACACCCATCACACTCAGCACTCTCACCCACATAACACACAGCACTCTCACACACAGCATTCTCACACACACACACACACAGCACTCTCACACACAGCACTCTCACACCCATCACACACAGCACTCTCACTCAGCACTCACACCCATCACACTCAGCACTCTCACCCACATAACACACAGCACTCTCACACACACACACAGCACTCTCACACACAGCACTCTCTAACCCATCACACACAGCACTCTCTAACCCATCACACACAGCACTCTCTAACCCATCACACACAGCACTCTCTAACCCATCACACACAGCACTCTCACACCCATCACACAAAGCATTCTCACACACAGCACTCTCTAACCCATCACACACAGCACTCTCACACACACAGCACTTGCACACACATCACACACCGCACCCTCACATACCGCACCCTCACACACAGCACCCCTCACACACAGCATCCATCACGCACACATACTGCACCCCTCACATACACACAGAACCCCCCCAACACACTGCACCACACACATACACAATAGTTCCAAACACACACATATATATATATATATATATATATATATATATATATATACATACATACATACACACACACAGCACCCCTCACACACATACTGCACCCCTAAACACATTACATTCCAGACACACACTAGATCCCTTACCCAACTCTGGATCATCTACACACATATACACACTAGATCCCTATATACACTCTGAATCCATTATAAACACACACTCACTAGATCTCTTACACATTCTGGGTCCTTCAAACACACACTAGACTCCTATACACACACACACACACACACACACACACACACTACACTCTTAACATACACACTCTGAATCACACACACACTAGATTCCTTGTAAGCAAACACATACTACACCCCTAAACACACACTTTCTACAAACACTACATCACCTATCCACACACTCTATAGCCTGTTTGCACACATGCTACATCCCCTTTACATACATTCTCTACAGCCCCTAGCCACATATGCATCACATTACACCACAGACACAACATGTCTAAAACTAACCTTATTACACAATACCACACCACAATCAGCTCACTCTACACACACGCAATACCACAAGCAGACTCCAAACACATGCACAATCATGGGCGTAGGAACCGGGGGGGATGGGGGGGACGCATCCCCCCCAGCAAATCATGCGGGGGGGACAGGTAATGGGGAAATCCCCCCCAGCTCCGCCGGCCCCCCTTTTGCTGCAGCCGCCCGAGCGCTCTGCAGAGAGCCTCAGGCGGCTGCAGCTCTGCCCGGGCTGGTGCGTCCATGAGGGCGCACCGCCCGGGCGCAGCCAGAGGAGAGGGACTGACAGGAGGGAAGCGCTCAGCGCTCCCTCCTGTCACTCCCTCAATGTAGCGTGGCCGAGCCCTGTATAGTCCGCCGGTACAGGGAGAATCTGTCTCCTGTACCCGGCCGGACTAACAGGAAGTGAACACTGAGTGTGCACTTCCTGTTAGTCCACCGGATACAGGAAACAAAAGCTCCCTGTACCCGTGGACAGTACACAGCTCGGCCACGCTACAACACAGGTAGGGGAGGGGGGAAGAAAGAAACAGGGAGGGAGGGGGGGATAAAGAAACAGGGAGGGAGGGGGGGATAAAGAAACAGGGAGGGAGGGGGGGGATAAAGAAACAGGGAGGGAGGGGGGGATAAAGAAACAGGGAGGGAGGGGGGATAAAGAAACAGGGAGGGAGGGGGGGATAAAGAAACAGGGAGGGAGGGGGGATAAAGAAACAGGGAGGGAGGGGGGGATAAAGAAACAGGGAGGGAGGGGGGGATAAAGAAACAGGGAGGGAGGGGGGGATAAAGAAACAGGGAGGGAGGGGGGATAAAGAAACAGGGAGGGAGGGGGGATAAAGAAACAGAGAGGGAGGGGGGATAAAGAAACAGGGAGGGGGGATAAAGAAACAGGGAGGGGGATAAAGAAACAGGGAGGGAGGGGGGATAAAGAAACAGGGAGGGAGGGGGGATAAAGAAACAGGGAGGGAGGGAGGGGGGATAAAGAAACAGGGAGGGAGGGGGGGATAAAGAAACAGGGAGGGAGGGAGGGGGGATAAAGAAACAGGGAGGGAGGGGGATAAAGAAACAGGGAGGGAGGGGGGGATAAAGAAACAGGGAGGGGGGGATAAAGAAACAGGGAGGGAGGGAGGATAAAGAAACAGGGAGGGAGGGGGGATAAAGTAACAGGGAGGGAGGGGGGATAAAGAAACAGGGAGGGAGGGGGGGATAAAGAAACAGAGAGGGAGGGGGGATAAAGAAACAGGGAGGGGGGATAAAGAAACAGGGAGGGGGATAAAGAAACAGGGAGGGAGGGGGGATAAAGAAACAGGGAGGGAGGGGGGATAAAGAAACAGGGAGGGAGGGGGGATAAAGAAACAGGGCGGGAGGGAGGGGGGATAAAGAAACAGGGAGGGAGGGGGGGATAAAGAAACAGGGAGGGAGGGAGGGGGGATAAAGAAACAGGGAGGGAGGGGGATAAAGAAACAGGGAGGGAGGGGGGGATAAAGAAACAGGAAGGGGGGGATAAAGAAACAGGGAGGGAGGGAGGATAAAGAAACAGGGAGGGAGGGGGGATAAAGTAACAGGGAGGGAGGGGGGATAAAGAAACAGGGAGGGAGGGGGGATAAAGAAACAGGGAGGGAGGGGGGATAAAGAGACAGGGAGGGGGGGATAAAGAAACAGGGAAGGGGGAGAAAGAAACAGGGAGGAGGAGAAAGAAGCAGGGAGGGAGGGGGGAGAAAGAAACAGGGAGGGAGGGGGGGAGAAAGAAAGAGGGAGGGGGGAGAAAGAGGGAGGGAGGGGGGGGAGAAAGAAACAGGGAGGGAGGGGGGAGAAAGAAACAGGGAGGGGGGGAAGAAACAGGGAGGGAGGGGGGGAAGAAAAGGGAGGGAGGGGGGGGAGAAAGAAAGAGGGAGGGAGGGGGGAGAAAGAAAGAGGGAGGGAGGGGGGAGAAAGAGGGGGGAGAAAGAAAGAGGGAGGGAGGGGGGAGAAAGAGGGGGGAGAAAGAAAGACGGAGGGAGGGCGGGAGAAAGAAAGAGGGAGGGAGGGAGGGGGGGAGAAAGAAAGAGGGATGGGGGAGAAAGAAAGAGGGAGGGAGGGGGGGAGAAAGAAAGAGGGAGGGAGGGGGGGAGAAAGAAAGAGGGAGGGAGGGGGGGAGAAAGAGGGAGGGAGGGGGGAGAAAGAGGGAGGGGGGGGAGAAAGAAAGAGGGAGGGAGGGGGGGAGAAAGAAAGAAACGGGGGGGGAGAAAGTGAGTGACAAGGGGGGGACGGAGGGAGAGAGGGGGAGAAAGAGTGACAAGGGAGGGGGAGAGATTGACATCCATCACACACACACACAATCACACAATCATGCCACCCTTACACACACAGAAACACACAATTCATCCTTACACACACTCAATGCACCCCGTGCACACACACACAAACACACAATCATGCAATCCTTACACACACAGAAACACACAATGCATTCCTTACACACACTCAATGCACCCCGTACACACACTCAATGCACCCCTTACAGACGCACACACTGCATCCCGTACATACACAGAATCACACCTTGCAGCCCTTACACATACAAACACAGATTCACACAATGCATTCTTTACACACATATCAGGACATCCCCTACACACTCCACCCCCTGTGAACAAACTCATTGGTGGAACGTGAAGGTGGACCCTGGAACCCAGACCTTGAGCTGTGTAAAGGGCCCCCAAAAAATGGAGCTGATTCTCGTTCTCACAGAACATTGATTTTTGGGACCACAGTTACAAACAGCCTCCAGAGAGCCTGTTCTACACCAGACCAGTGGAGCCAGACTGCAGCTAGAGCCCATCATCATCCTCATCTGGTTGTAAGTAGGCAATCTAGCATATTATTCGTGGCACTAATCTCTAATTTACCTCACATTAAAGAAACACTATAGTCCCCAGAAGCACTGCAGCTTAATGTAGTGGTTCTGGTGTCTATAGCCTGTCCCTGCAGACCTTTTAATGTAAACACAGCGGCACTAAAGCACTGGCGTTAGTTAACATGGCAGAAAAATAATTGAAAAAGGTTAGGGGGGCTACTAGTAAGGACAGGGGAGAGGGGTAGGTAGAAAAATAATTGGAAGGGTTTAGGGGGGCTACTAATATGGATGGGAGGAGGGGGGAGGTAGAAAAATTATTGGAAGGGGTTAGGGGAGTACTAATATGAATAGAAGGGGTAGGGTGGGTTCTAATATGCATGGAAGGGGTTAGGGGGTACTAATATGCATGGAAGGGGTTAGGGCGGTACTAATATGCATGGAAGGGGTTAGGGCGGTACTAATATGGATGGAAGGGGTTAGGGGGTTAATATGCGTGGAAGGGGTAGGGGGTTAAAATGCATGGGAGGGGTAGGTGGGGTTCTTTTGTGCATGGAAGGGGTATGGGTGGTTCTAATATTCATGGGAAGGGTAGGGGTGGTTCTAATCAGGAGGATCCCGGCGCTGAATACGGGTAAGTAAAACCCCTTCCTTGTAGTGACCCTTTAATGTTATTATTTAATCATTTATATAGCGACTGCAAATTCCGTAGCGCTGTACAATGGGATAAACAACTCCTAGTTTACGGAATAAGAATATACCCGGCGAGTAAAAATGCTATCCCCCCCAGATTTTTTTGGGTTCCTACGCCCATGTGCACAATACTCTTTCCTGGCATTTTTGTCTCCTGGTATCCAGTTATAGAGACACCAGAGACAAGTTGCAAGGAAACACAGTGCAAGCATGTTATTAAATTTGCTTGCACTGTGCAGAACAAATACAGTTTTTTTTTCTCATGCTAGAGCTCTTCAGCAGAGCTCTGCGCATGGTCTGCCCTGGAAGAGCATTGAACCAACATGCTCACTTTGAGAGGGGGCGTGCTTGTCATTAGTGATGACAAAACACACCTCCTCTGACCCGCCCCCTTCTTAGTGGGCCGCTGGGATAAAAAAATGCCCGGGCCGAATTTTTCTCCCAGTCCGGCCCTGCCTTACCCTATATACACTCTGAATCCTATATACACACACACACACACACAATATCCTATACACACTCTGTGTCCTTTACACACAAGATCCCCTACACACACTGTACCAGCTACACACACTACATTCCTGACATACAAACTCTGAATCCCCTATGCGCACTACATTCCTTGTAAGCAAACACATACTACATTCTCTAAACACACACTCTCTACAACACCTACACACACTACAGCCTGTATGCACACACTCACTACATCCCCCATACACACTATGCCCGCTATAAACACTCGCTACAGCCCCTAGCCACACATATTACACCACAAACATGAATTAAATTGACCTATTTACACAATACCACACCACAATCAGCTTACTCAACACCACGCAATCCCACAAGCAGGCTCCAAACACATGCACCATATGTTTTTCTGGCCCTTTTGTCCTCTGGTATCCCACTTAGGAGACACCATAGACAAATTAAAAGCAAACACAGCGCAAGCATGTTATTACATTTGCTTGCACTGTGCAGAACAAACACAGGGCCTTTTTCCCATGCTAGAGCTCTTCAGCAGGGCTCTGCGCATTGAACCAACATGCTCACTTTGAGAGGGGGCATGCTTGTCATCAGTGATGACAAAACATACCCTCTCTGGCCCCACCCCTTTCTCAGGGGGCCGCTGTGATTGAAAAATGCCCGGGCCAAATTTTTTTCCCAGTCCGGCCCTGACGGTGATAGGATGCATTGATGATGGAATGGAAGCAAGGTAGCAACACACTCACCTAACATCACACGCACGTTCCCAGTGGTCAGGGACTAAGAGTTTAACAGCCTGCGCCTGTGTGAGGGGCTGTGTGTGTGCTAATGTGTCATTGTGTATATGTCAATCAATGTGTGTTTCTATGTTTATGTGTCCATGTTAGTATATAAATGTATGCTCGTACATGAATGTAAGTATGTGTGAATATGAATCTGTACGTGTATGCATGTGTATGTGTATATGAATGTCAATATGTGAGTGTAATTTTGTAATTTTTCTAACAAAAGGGGGTTGGTGGTGGAATAGAGGGAGACATTTTTTTGTAGTTTGGGGTGGGGGGATGACTACTATAATACATTTCTGTCCCAGCTGCCGTGTAACCTATATATGCCCCTGTGCTCACATACTCTCCACCAATGCAATCCCTTGTTATATCCCTTTTTAAATTATTATTCAAGACTTTTTACCAACAAGTACCAACAGTAGTATTTATAGGATAACCTGCTCAGATTGTCAACCAGCAGGATTATAAATGATGCATATTGTAATCTCAAATAACACATATAAAGGATTTTGATTAACTACTTTGTAATGGGTTCCAAGAAGCAGAGTAACACTCATATTTAAGATTTAATAGAATAACGTCCCCAGGCAGATGTGATAAAAACATTCATATGTTAATACATAAATTAAAAACAAACAAAAATTATTGTATACTACATAAAATTATATATTTTTTAATTTTTTATTTTTTTTTTAAAAAAAATTCCATGTGCAAATAGTAACAGACATGCCTGAACTGCCACAACAGCTGTTTCAAGCGCAATAATAACATTCAACTTTGGTCAATAATATGGCTTTGTTTAGACTGCACAATTTTATATTTAATTAAGTTGTGTTGTTTCTGGAGGCATTCAAGAAGTGGTGGCACAGCGTAAGTCGTGTAGTTAGCGATGGTTTAGTTGCGTAATGTCGTGTGTGTGTCTCTTATTTGCTGGTGTATGCCTTGGCTAGTTATCTCCTGGAAACATGGCATTCCCGGTGTCCGATGTATGTGGTTGTAGAGAGTCGGGTGTTTTTTGGCCCGCCATGTGGGTTTGGTAGCCCCTGTGACCCGGGGGAGAGAGGAGGGGGAAGGAGCAAGAGTAAGTGGACGGGCTTTGGATGACCCAGTCTCTGTCAGGCTGCCCTGTGGTTGCGAGTGTAACTACTGTAGTTGGGCTGTGTGGTATTTCGTTTGTAGGTGTATTATATGGGGTGTGCCCTGAAATTTGAGCCCCCTGGTGTCTAATATCGTGTGTGTAAGGTAACAATATATACCAGACATTTATGAAACAGGTAATTGAGGCATCTTTAACTGTGACGTTCGCAGTAGTCCTTTACAGGCCTTTGAGGCCAGTCCTTGGGTTGCGTTTCGCCTTTGGGTGGGGAGGGTAACAACAATGAACCAGGTGTATTGTCCTGCAATAGGGGAGTTATGATCTGCCCTCAGGTGGTGGGTGCTGCGAGTGTGGCTTTCCCCTTTCCCCGTGGGATGAAGGGGACTGTCTTCGTCGGGTCCCATATCGGTGCTGCCGCTGTTTGTTCAGGTGCAGCTGTGAATGACAGCCCGTCCGTGGGTAAACTCAGTTGGGGCAGCAAGGCGGTTGCTTCCTGGATGTCTGAAATGGAGTATGTCTGGTTGTCATGTTGGATTTGTAGAGTGCGCGGTGTGTGCCAGCGGTAAGTAATTTGCTTGCCCCGCAGCAGTGAGGTGAGGGGTTTTAGGAATCTGCGCCATTGTAGGGTCTCCCCTGATAGGTCCGCGTAGAAGGCTAGTGTCATGTCTTCAAAGGTGTAGGTGGTGGATCCCTTCAGGGCTGCCAGTACTGCCATCTTGTCTGTCAGGCTTTTATATCTCACCACTAGGTCTCGGGGGGCCGCCTCAGGGGCTCTCCGGGGTTTCAGGATCCGGAAGGCTGCCTCAAAGCCAATGTTCCTGGCTTGTTTAGGTGTCAGCAGAGCTCCCGAGAGCCGTCTCAAGAGGTGAGGGATTTCTTCTGCTGGGATATCCTCCGGAATTCCGCGTATCTTTAAATTGTTGCGGCGCCTGGCATCCTCCATTGCCGCGAAGCGCTGGTCGGTTTTGGCCTGCTTTTGTTTAAGAGCCTGGATTTCCTGCTTGAGCTGTGCAATATCCTGTGTTTGCCACGTGGAGGTAGCTTCGGCCGCGTCAATGCGGCTCACCAGGGCCGCGAGGTCTGTGCGTGGCTGTGCGACGTCTGCCTGGAGAGTTTTTTGCAGATCTCCTAGGAGAGTCTTCAATAGCGTTGCCGTGACCGGTTCTGCTGCCGCTGGGCTTGGTGTCGGTTGTTGGGGTCTCTCTGGAGGTAAGCTGATAGTGGCGTCCTCCGGATAGAAATCCCCCGAGGAGTCGGAAAAATCTTCGAGGTCTGCGGCCATCTTGGGGCCGTAGGCACCCTGTGCCTGGTGGAAGAGATCTCGTATGCTGGTTCCCTGTGCGGGTCAGTTTGTTTTTTGTTTTTTTGTCTTCCTCCCCATTGCCGTTCTGGGTCACCTGGGTGTTATTTTTAGGGGTTGGGTGGGCGATATTCGTTGGGTTACACTGGGTATCCACGGAGCCCATCGACCCTGCGTCTGTTCTGCGTTTTTTTTAAATTTTATTTTAAAGATAGTTTTCAAAATATGTCTAACACTTATGTTATATTTACAATTGAATGTTTCATTGTTTTTTTGTTTTTTTTATTCTTTATTTGTACTCAACTCACTGATGTGATGCACAGATGAATATACATACTGTCACGTTAAAAAATGCTATAAAATAGAAACATTAAATCTCAATGCACAATGAGAAGTCAATCAGTGAGTTGAAGGTTTTTCTATAGATGTAAAGAAGTAATGATAAGCAAATAGGACTAAACAGCCACTGGAAGAGAAGGATATAGAACTAGCTATTGTGCGTATGAGATATACAGCATCTGGCCTCGGACCCTGTTCCGACCTGACTGATGAAAAAATTTAAGTAAATTGGGCAACTATGAGCAGGGTCTAATGCCTGCAATTCAGCTAAAACCCATGCTGCATATTGGGTAGGCCCCGGACGAGAGGATGAATGCCTAGGTTTATTAACACCTCTGGGCCATAAGCAGCTCAGTAACCTAAATTTATACAGATTTTTTCTAACCACATCAGGCACCATAACAATAGTGGTGAAAGAAATCAAATAGTGAATGTTTTATATTTAATATGTATTCGTGCACGGTGATAGGATGCATTTATGATGGAATGGAAGCAAGGTAGCACAACAATCCCCTAACAGTTCGGCAGGTGTTAACTTATTTCAATTGCCCACATCAATAAATGGTGCAATCAAGTTAACGTGGCTTGGTAAAAGTTCACCAACACAGATGTGACAGTTTTTCTTTAACGACAAAGACAGGCTATGAGCATTTTTCTGATTTTGGTACACATTTTCAAATCTTACATAATTACTTGTTATTGTCCCACAGCTTTTACTGTCTATTACATTGAGGAGATATCCCTGCTAAGTGGTCAAGGGTATTACTTTTTTTTTTTTAACTAAAGACCATTTGAATGCATCTATGCTGTCACTTTAATTTCCCTTCTCCTTGGAAATATGACCTTATGAGCCTATATTTTTAAGGAACAGTCATAGCACTGCACACTCTTGTTAAAAGGTTACTCTCAGTTTTTTGAAGTGGTCATGGTGTTTGGAGTCTGTATGTGAATAATTTCAGTATGATGTAGTAGCAACGCTTATGCTGGCTGCCGTAGGTGTAACTGCAGCTCCAGCAGAATCGTTAGCCTCCTAGAATCAGAATTCTGAGCTGGCTAATCTGAAGTCTGTGTATATTTTCTGGTGCAGAAGTTCATTTATTGGCTCAGAGCACTTAGCTGAGAATCTCTGCCAATGCATGAAGGACAGGATCAGCATCCAGCTTCCGCAGCTCTGACTAAACATGACAGGCGACTCGGCTCCTGGCTGAAACCAGGTAGGTAGAATTCCGTTGGGGAACAACATCATGGTACTCCATCATAACCACTCCATCATGGTACTCCTCATAACAGCCTGTAGTGGTTATGATCAGGGGTCAAGTCCTGGGGAATAAAGTGTGGGAGCTCACCCAAGATCCACTCCAACCCCCCCCCCCACAAAAAAAACCAATATACACTCGTATATATATATATATATATATATATATATATATATATATACACATACACGCGTGCACACACACACACACTGACAGGTGCACACAGACACACACACATACTCAGACACACATACTCAGACACTCACAAATTATTATTTTTTTTTTATTTAAAAAAGTCCACCCAGCCTCCCTACCCTCTCGCCGGGCGGGCTGCCTACTAATGCCGGCAGCCGGAATATGAGGTCATATTCTGGCTCCCGGCATCAGCAAATGGCACAGGAGGGAGCAGAGCTGGGAGAACACAGCTCCCTTGCCGTGTCTGACCGGGAGACAGGAACCTGCCAGGAGGGTCCATCAGGTGGCCATAGGCCAACTCTTGGCCCCCCCCCCATGACAGGGGTATCGCGGGGGGCATTTGGGGGCGGCATTTTTTGCTGCCCCCTGAGTGCCTGCAGGAGCAACGGGAACAGCATTCCTGCTGTAAAAAAAGTGCAGGAACGTCGTATCGAGGTGGGAATCCGAAATGAATATTTAGATGAAAAAACGTCACAATTTCTATTTGTTGAACATCCTAAACATCCAGTGCTCTATACGTTACCTAAAATCCACAAGGATCCCAAAACCCCACCAGGCAGGCCTATAGTGTCAGAAAAAAAAATAGGAGAGGAACAGCGCTACAGTACTGATATCAATTTGACACTTGATAAAGCCTGTTTTGGCGAAACGAGTTGTGTTTTTATAAGAATCCAATAAAAGTATTTTGCACACTTACTTTTATTTGTTGCTGTTTTATCCAGATCCAGTACTACAAAAGAAATCCCTGGTGGGGATTATTCCATTTACGCCTGGTTCATAGAGCAGTGTGGCTGCTCTGAACACTGTAAGTACGTTTCATTTGACCTTTTACTGCTATTTTTTATACGGTAAACACTATGGGCCCTCTCTTGTGATTTTATTTTCATAAGACCGGCACTGCAAGCATCGCTAGAAGGATATCCTACATGTGGGAAGTTTAAATACCACTGTATGCTGTTTTACTCAGAGCTGGTTATAGCTCTCCCAATTGTAAGTTGGCACTCTTAGGACCTCAGTGTTGTCTGTAGTTGCAGTTAACCTACGTTATTGCACCATTGGGTTTTTCCCCCTTTTATGTATTTTATATGCTGACGCTTATCTGGAATGCTGTAAGAAGTCTTGAGGATACACCTCCAAGTGTCCAGT
Source organism: Pelobates fuscus (assembly GCF_036172605.1). Classification (NCBI taxonomy): domain Eukaryota; kingdom Metazoa; phylum Chordata; class Amphibia; order Anura; family Pelobatidae; genus Pelobates; species Pelobates fuscus. Next base: position 133,678,675 of record NC_086324.1, on the reverse strand, counting down.
TATATACTACATGTGGGGAGTATTAAATACCACTGTATGCTGTTTTACCTAGAGCTGGGCATAGCTCTTTAAATTGTGAGTTGGCACTTCTCTACTTCTATGTTGTTCGTGATCCAGCTTTCCTAAAACGGTTTTGCACTATTGGTCTCTATTTTTGCTTTTGTATTTCATATTTACCACTGAGGATTCAAAGCAAGAACTGAAGAATATACACTCCAGGTCTTCGCTGTACTTTAAGAGACTCTTGTTTTATTTTTGTTTATTATCTCTCATTGTCCTACTTAGCGCACCCTGTATTTGTTGTATCTTGTTCAGGCCTATAGTGTCAGCCAAGGAGGGCCTATTGGAACCTATCACGAAATACATTGACTATTACATTAAAATGGTGTTATGGCACTCCCTACTTGCCTAGGAGACACACAGGACTTCATTCATAAGATCAACCAAGCAACTTTGATAGAAGACACTTCTCTGTTGGTTACCATCGATGTTCAGAGCCTGTACACGGTCATACCCCACCATGACGGTGTGCAGGCTCTACGAGAAATTCTTAGCTCCTCTCCATTATACACAGGACCATCTATAGAATTCCTGCTGGAATTCCTCTATATTGCTCTATCCTGTAACTATTTTAAGTTTGAGAATAATGTTTTCCTTTAACTCTCCGGGACAGCCATGGGAGCGGCGATGGCACCATCTTATGCAAATGCTTTTATGTTTGTTTTTGAAAATCAGCAGATCTTACAAAAATTTGGAGATCGGATTAAACATTATCATCGCTTTGTAGATGATATATTTCTGATTTGGACTGGCACTACTGATGAACTAGAGCAGATGATATCTGAAATCAATCAAGCTCCCAACTCAGTGAAACTAACTATGAACTTTGATTTATATTCCAAACAGTTCCTAGATGTGACTGTTTTTAAACAACATGGGAAATTAGAGTTTACACTCTATCGGAAAAAGACGGAATCGAATACCTTACTTATGGCCTCAAGTTTCGACCCAAAAAAATTCAAAGCTTCCTTACCTATATCCCAATTCCTGAGAGTCTATAGATATAATAGCACTACCCAACATCGTGAAACACAAATCCAGGAATCCTGGGCTATTTGGTTCATACCCTTGAATTAGCCAAGACACGAGCAAAAGAAATATGGGAGTCTGAAAAGAGAAAAAGACCACTAAAATAATACCGACACCTAAGATATTCCTTCCTATTACCTTTCACACAGGCACATCGGTGGTCAGAAATTCCATCAACAAACACTGGGGATTGTTACAAGCGGATAAACTACTGCCAAAGACGTTCCAAAGTCCACCTACAATTAGTTACAAAAGGAATAAAAAATATTAGAGGTATACTCATGAGTAATGACCCTAGGCATTGCTATCAAATGCCAACTAAAATTGTCAGAAAGGGGTGTTTCAAATGCAGTGGGTGTGTAACTTGTAGCCACATGGTCAGTGGAACTACGTTTGTCCACCCACACAGTGGCAAAAGGATCAACATCGCACAGTATATTACATGCACAACTGACCATGTGATCTATATGATTACCTGCCCCTGCGGACTTTCTTATGTGGGCAAAACCAATCTGACCCTCAGAGACAGGATACATGGTCATCGGTCCACCCTCAGCACTGCATTTCGTGACAATGTGAGTGATAAACCAGTGGCTAAACACTTCCTAGATCTAGGACATTGATTACCGACTCTACGTTTCATAGCCATCGACCATGTCCCCCCCCTACCTAGAGGGGGAGACAGATCCAAAATGCTGCTACAAAGGGAGGCCCGCTGGATACATCGTTTAGATACCGTGACACCTAAAGGACTGAACGAAAATATAGTTTATTCCATTTTTCTCTAAATGTGGAAGTCTGTCCTCCATTTTTTAGTTTGCATTTTTTATTAGTCTATATTTTTTCATTAGCATATTTTTTCAAATCCTTTTCTTTTCTCTTTTTTATTTTTATTTTTCCTAGCCAGTATCAAGTTAGGGTGTTTTTGATAATATTGCATAATATTGCATTATTGTAATAATACGCATATGATTATGACTATGCAAAGTGGCCAATGTAAATCTTAGGCTGCTTTCATGACTCCTTATCAACAACATAAATTTCTTATAATTAATGTCATGTGGAAGAATTCAGAAATATATGGTCTTTAAATATATTTGTCCAGAATATTGGGTTTCTATCCTCCCATTAAAGCCTTAATTATCCTATAAGATATTTAATAGGTTATGTGAAAAAACATAATGTTGGTTTAATAACCACTAAGATACTAATAATCTTGATATTTTTTTCTTATCATGGTATAATAAAATAGTTTTTAAGTTTTGTACAAATATTGTCACTTTGGGGCATGTCACATTTTTTTGCACTGTTGATTTTGCATATATAGTTGGCACTGATTCTCTTTTTCACTACACACCATTTTCTAGGATGTTTCACATAATACTCGCTCCACAGTGATTACAACGCTAAAAATAGCGTGTTTGTATATATTTTACTTAATGGTCACATAGATTCTACTATCTATTTTACACGGAACTAATCTAACCCAGTCGTCACTGTTTAGACTGGTTTCTCAGCAACCACGCCTATGCTATTACGCACGTCCAACGTGGTTACGTCACCACGCAAATCACATGACGATCGGCAGACAATTCCGGGTTTCGACTGAAGGGAGGAGGGTGATTATCACAATTGGTGAGTACACTACACTTTTCCTATATATAGATTGTTGATATGGTTATAGTTTGACCTTGAGGAAGACCCGAATGGGTCGTAATGTCGGTCATTTAACTGTATACCTTTTGATGGATTAAATAAGTTTTCACTACTTGAAAGACCAGAGAGTGCATCCTTTTTCTATATATATACATACACGCGTGCACACACACACACACACACATACTCAGACACACACACACATACTCAGACACTCACAAATTATTATTTTTTTTAATTTAAAAAAGTCCACCAAGCCTCCTTACCTGGAGAGCTGGCGTGGACCTGTCCCTGGGGTCCAGTGGGGCTTCAGTGTGGCAGGTGGCTGTCTCCCTGTCAGACACGGCGATGGAGATGTGTTCTCCCAGCTCTGCTCCCTCTCGCCGTGCGGGCTGTCTACTAATGCCGGCAGCCGGAATATGATGTCATGATGGAATATGATGTCATATTCCGGCTCCCGGCATCAGCAAACGGCGCATGAGGGAGCAGATCTGGGCGAACACAGCTCCCTTGCCGTGTCTGACCGGGAGACAGGCACCCGCCAGGGGGTCCATCAGGTGGCCACTAGGCCACCTCTTGGCCCCCCCATAACAGGGGGAACACGGGGGGCATTTGGGGGCGGCATTTTTTGCTGCCTGCAGGAGCAATGGGAACAGCCTTCCTGCTGTAAAAAAAGTGCAGGAACGTCGTTCCCACGCGTTCCTGCAGGACTAGAGCCCTGGTTATGATGCTTGAAGTAACTATTTAAGTATCATGGGTTATATTTTCAGATATATATTTCCAGTTCGGTGAGATGCTCATAATTTAAATGCAAATGTAAAAAATGAAAAGAATAGGGTTTGCACTTATTTCCAATCAGCAACACAAATCAGTAGTTAAAATATAAGGAAACAAGTGAAGGGTTGCAGAGTTGAAAACAGGCAAAGGCAAGAATTTAATTTTCACTATAAATTGTAGCTTAAAGAATAAATTATTGGGGGGGCGGGGCCTGGCAGCCAAGATGGCCGGACATGTACTCTAAGAGCTCCGACACCAAATAACGAAGAAACGCGCATTCTAACCGAACAAATAAAGCCTGTAGCACACGAGGCCCAGGGAATGAAAGGGCACTACTTACGGATCAAAATGATACCAACCTCGGGCCGGAGCTCCACGGAGATCACGGTCATGCGGCCTGAACAGAAGTGGGGCCTGAAACCAGGGAGAGGCAAGCGTGGGAAAATCAAGACCCTGCTGCCCCCCCCTCTGGACCGGCGGGGGATATCCCGGTCCACGCTGGGGACGACCACCCCAGCAGCACTGCCTGATCACCCAACAAAGTCTACAGCTAGACGGGACTTGCGAGACCCAAACAAAATGGCGGCACAAAAACGGCCAGCAACAAGACTCCCGCTGATTAAGCCTCCCAGCAGCACCATAGAGTTCTTTGCAACACTCTGCACTCACCTCTGGACGAAGCTCCAAAACCGAGTACAGTCCTTCCAGCAGGCGAGGAGAGAAGCGGTGGCCTGGATCCGACCGGCAGCCAAGAGACAAATGGGCAGACTTTCCCCACGAACCTCCAGAGAGGGACCCCAGGGGCAACGCCGGGAACCAATACGGCGGGAAACGAAACCAGGCTCCCTGAGTGCCAGCACACGCACCGACACGCATCAGATCGAGACCCATAAGCATGCCCGACCTGAGCATCACCAGGCGGATTCAGGAACCCTAGACCAGCGGAGAACAACCTCACACCTCCCAACACGAACAGTTGCCAGCCACCAAGACGCAGCACGGACTCCCACTGGGGAGAGAAACGGGAGAAGGGCCCATCCACGATCCACTGGAGAGGAAGGCTCACTGGGGCACCGAACCTACCTACAACCACACAGGACAATACACCGACCTGCCCCGAGCTTTCCGACCTTGGGCATAGGCTGACCGACTATTTGCATGGCAGAGCTGAATCACCTGGTGCACCATGGACTTACCGGCCTGCGGCTGCAGACGCCCGATCCTATGCAGATTGCATCACTAATGAGTATTTAGTTCTGCTGCATATGTCTAGGTTGATTTTGCTCTTGTTTTTTCACCCCTATCATTTACTATCACCCAACAAATAATCATTTGTTTAAACTAAATACATAAGAGTTCTCGGATCGGCTCATGGCACACAAGCCTCCTCATGTAGGGGGTCTCAATTAGTAATTAGTTGATCTTCGCCTGCTAGACTAGAGGCAAGCACAATACACCCCATAAGACGAGGGTAAACTTAAGCGTTTCTATATTGAGCACCCTGACATAGCTTATCGTTAAAACCTTGTACTACACACACTAGGCATACACACAGCACAACACTTAGATAGAAATGTTTTATCTTGTATTATTAGACTTCTCAGCTACATTTGTTTTTTCTGCGTGTACAATCTTACTTATACACCATATAGCATAACGTTACAACCTTGTACTGCACACGTTAGGCATGCACTCAATGCAAAACTTAGATTGAAATGTTTTATCTTGTATTATTAGACTTCTCAGCGACATTTGTTTTTTCTGCGTGTATAATCTCCCTTAAACATCATATAGCATAACGTTAAAACATTGTACTACACTCACTAGGCATGCACTCAGTGCAATACTTAGATATAAATGTTTTATCCTGTACTAATCGACAACATAGCGACATTTGTTTTTGTTTCTGTTTTTTCTGCATGTATAATCTTACTTACGCACCATACAAAAAAAAAAAAAAAGCGCACAACTTCTTGACCTTTTCCGCATATACCGGTGACTACACTTATTGTGAAATGCATATGTCTTTTCTTGAGCTTGTACTTAACATTGTGCTTCCAAAAATAAAGAATTAAAAAAAAAAAAAAAAAAAAAAATGAATAAATTATTGGGAAGAAACTTGGTTGAAAACAATATAAATCAGAATCCAATTAATGATCATTCTTATCGTTTTATATATATATATATATATATATATATATATATATTAATATAATTATTTTAAATAAAAATATAAGACATGCTTATGTATCTACCATCAGTCTAGCTATGTGCTCCAGCAACCAATGACTAATGTCTTTGATGACATCATGGGCAGCGAGGTGTTACAATCAAATATCACTTGAAGCCGAAAGGAAAAAAAAGGCAGAGGATAAATTATGAGAGATGATCGATAAGTTCAGCTGAGCATATCAAAAATTTAAAAGCTCCTAGTCAGCCCAAAACAGCCAGGAGCTGCTAAATATTAAACAAATCCCATTGCTGCTTACTTCGGGCAAAAAAAAATATAGCATGAAGCTAGTCAGAAGATGAGAAAAAGTCATTTTGTGAGAATTTGCCTGAAGAGGAGGCTGAAATGACATGAACCCTTGCTGTGTCTTGATTCTCAGTTAACCATTACAGGTCATTTATTTTTTTATCACTATAAGGTTGTAACATGAGTATAACCTGCATCATCTGCCAGCACTTGCTTTGTTGGACAGTGGACTTTTCAGTAAATTTTGAGGATATCTATCGGTCATCAAAATAATTGCTTAATGCAACCGGAACACCATAGGCACACAAATTACTTCATTTCTATTAAGTGGTCTGGGTGCCATGCCCCTGTTGTTTCAACCCTGCAACTGAAAACATTGCCATTTGGCAGTATTAAAAAGCATCTAGTGGCCGCTGCAGAAGCCGAGTTAAGCTCGGCTACGTTGAGCCCATTTGACTGGTGCAGCAGAGCGGTTTGATGTGCATGAAAACTAGCCTCCAAATGCTTTCCTATAGGAAAACATTAAATTGACTGATAAATAAAAATGTGGGATTTCCAGCACTTGTTCAAAGTCTATGTGGCAGCTTGGACTTCCCAAACCAGAGTCTCTTTCTGGCTGTAGGTAGATAAAGAAAGGGAATGCAAGTGTCCTCAACTCAAAAGATGGAGCAATATGTAAAACAACAGGCCAAATAAAACTGAATATGGTGTAGTATTTCTGACGCTGGTGATCATAAATAAAAGTAAGGAAATTCACTTACAATCTTCGGGAGCTTAAAATCAGCTTCAAATATATGCGTTTTGTTGGGTCAATCCCAGTCTGTGGAGTATGCTGAGCTTAGTCTCAGTATTCATCTTATACGGACAGGTATCCTTAGGTCGGTCAGCAGCGTGTGGTGGTCAGCGTTCGTAGAAGTGGTCTCTTTCAATATGCCGTTTAATCACAGTGAGTTCACCAGCGTATAAAATGTTTTTATTTCCATTTTATGCGCTGGTGAGCTCTCACTGTGATAACACTGGTGAACGCTCAATGTGATAAAACGGCATTTTGAAAGAGACCACTTTTACGAATGCTAACCACCACTCGCCACTGACCGGCCTAAGGATACCTTTCCACATAAGATTGACCCTTTAAAGACGGAGCCAATTTTTCAAGTTGTGATCAAAAGAAAACTTAAACAAAACCTGGAATTTGTGCTACATGTTGTTCAACCATAATTCACCCACACTTAGTATGTATCATGTTGTTCAGGAGAAACAGGGCTTTTTAAAAATCTAAAAAAGAGACATTAAGAAATGTTTTTATTTTTCAAGTTCTGCATGACATTTTAACTGTGAATGTCATAATACTGTTAGATTTTACTGCAATAAAATACACATATTTGTATTCAGCAATGTCTCACGAGTACCACAGTACCCCCATGTACAGGATTAATTAGTTTCTGGAAACTTACAGGGGCTTTTCCCTTTTCCATTTCTGCACATTGAAATTTGCCAGATTGGTTTGCTAGGCCTATGTTGCTTTTGAGACCGTATTGTAGCCCAGGAATTAAAATTAACCCCATCTTGGCATACCATTTGTAAAAGTAGACAACCCACGGTATCCATAATGGGGTATGTCCAGTCTTTTTTACTAGCCACTTAGTCCCAAATCCTGGCCAAAGTTAGCATTTATATAAGTTTGTTTGCATTTTTTCCAGAAATAAACTGCCCTTTCACCGATGATATCACATTTTACTGCTCTAAAATACTCATATTTGTGTAGAGCAGGGGTTTCCAATTAATTTTTCTCGTGGAACCCTTTGACATAGTGTATGAACATCTTGGATGAGCAGGGAGATCACTGCCCACTGCTCCCTCCCTTTGTTTTTTTATGAATTTTGTCGGAACCCCAATTGTGTTCTCCCGGAATACCAATTGGGAAACACTGGTGTAGAGCAATGTCTCACGAGTACAACAGTACCCGTCATGTACATGTTTTATGGTGTTTTGGAAAGTTACAGGGTCAAATATAAGATTTGCCAATTTGTTTTTGCTAATTGAAATTTGCCACATTGGCTATCTTGTCTTTGAGACGGTAAGGCAGCCCAGAAAAGAAAATTAACCCCACCATGGCATACAATTTGAAAAAGTAGACAACCTAGGGTTTTTAAAATGGGGTATATATATTATATGCATATAATATCAAAATACTTTCAGAATTAAATTGTATATATATATATATCATTTTTAAACTTTAATTATTTAATAAAAAATATATACAATATATACAATTACTATATATATATATATATATATATATATATATATATATATATATATATATATATATATATATATATATAAAAATGCACTTATTATGGAATATATATATATATATATAAATGTATTTATTTTTCCTCGGATTGCTTTGTTAACTTTTTATTCTCTCTATTTTACCAGTAGGGGGACTGCCTAAACTCACAGGCAGCTACGCTAAATTGCCAAAGGGGGGACTGCCTGGGCTGTCAGGCAGTCCCCCAGAAGGGGATCGTGGCAGAGGTGAGTAGACCTCGGGTGCTGGGGTTAAAAGCCGTTAGGGCGTTCTATGACGCAGTAGCGGCTTTAAAGCCTATTATAATGAGGACAGTATAGAATGCCCTAATGACGTTAATGGGTTAAGACCGAAACCAAGATCATCATATCCACAGACTTGGATCATACCGTCCAAGTGCATATATCTGAAGATGATTTCAAGCTCCAGAAGATTGTAAGTGCATTTCGTTATTTTTATTTATAATCACCAGCATCAAAAATGCTACACCATATTCCGTTTTATTTGTCCTCTTGTTTTGCATATCGCTCCATCTTTATTTGAGTTGAGGACACTTGTGAAGGTGCTGCTTCTCTGCTTTCCTATTGAACTGAGGTTATCAAGACTAATTATCTCAGCAAAGGAGGTGGGGCTCGCTTTTTGGAACAGAGCACCACCATGAGCGAGGCAAGGCAAGTAAACTTCGTTTTTCACTTCTTGGGGTGGGGGTACCCAAGCTACTTAACCAGTCACTAAATAGTGCTAATAGTTAATAGTGTTAGTGGAATACAGGTTAGTGTTCCTTTAACCTCCAACCTTAGTTCAGTAAAAAGCACGTCTCTTGGTATACGCGTGTTGCTATGTACACTAACAAACTTGGATACCTAAATGGAGGTAGCCATGGTGAGTTTGAAGTGATTTTAACTTTGAGATTGTTCTCCAGCTGATTCCTCATTGTATACTTGCCATAAGCTGCTACCTGACACTTAGGTTGCTGTCACAGCACTTACTTATGCCGTTGATCACATGCCTTTGAAAGCATAAGTAAGTGCTGTGTCAGACACAAACTGCTCTAGGCAGTTCTTTGTTTCATGGGCGCTTAGTTCTATCCCTGTGTTGCAGCATTTTAACTTAAATTGCAATGAATTTTCACTTTTTTTTGCAAACTTATATCTGTAGAAAATACGTATCTGAGACCCTTTTTGGAATAACCAGTTAACCAAGAGCCGAACTTTACTTAAAAACTAGTTCTGAGTGAAGTAGGATAATACATTGTGTTAAAGGGACACTGTTGTCACCAGAAGAACTACAGCTTAATGTATTGTTCTGGTGTGTATAGAATGTCCCTGCAGCATTTTTGTGTCAAACACTGTCTTTTCAGAGAAAAAAGCGCAGTGTTTACAACACTGCTTTAGATAGCCATCGAATTAGCCATGGTCAAAAGGGAAGCAGACAATTTTACTTGAAATATTGTCATCTGCTTTAAGAGCACATTATTATATCAAAATGTATGTAACCGATACACATCAGCAGTCCCATTATCTGTAGAATTTACACCACAAAATAGGTCACTATATTCCCCCCCAATACATTGAGAATAGAATGAAATCTGAAGTAATTGTTCAGCTTCCCAGTCAATCACTCTAAAATTATAAAGGATGGGCTGATGGTGTAGGAAAGTTAGATGACCAACAATTGAAACATGTGTCACTCTCAATAGGTCAATGAAGAATAATGTATATATTCACTGACACACACACACACACACACACACCATCTCAAGCAAACTCAAGTTGGACTTGCTTGTGACCAGTCTGCCAAGTTTCTTGTAGTGCTGAACATATGAAATTCAACTGAACTCAAATACTGTATACAGATAATCCTGTTGATAATACAATTACATCAATAGCCCTTGATTGTAACAGCAGTATCTTGTATTTTAGGTATAACCAGAATATAAAAGATATTGTCTTTGCCTAACAATAATAGGGTTATTCACTAAAGTCCAAATGGCCCCATACTGAATGGGGCAAAGCCATCTGGCCTCATACAGAGCCATTCGGACTGTGAAATCTAGATGTTTTTAACAATTATTATTATTATTATTATTATTATTAACAATGTCTGGATTTTGCTACCCTGGCTCCAAGCAAGACTGAATTAAATCTGGAACAGCTAGACCTAATGCCTCCAGACCTGAATGCTTCAAATCCGTGCGCATTGCTTCAAATCCATGCCTGGATTTAAAAAATCTGAACTATTTTCTTACAGGGCTTGCGAAGGTTATCCATAGGTTAATCAACCAGCCACCACATACAGTAACAAATACATAATTGGGTGTTTCGGGTGTCAAGTTTTTTGCTTCCCTATGGACCCACCCACCATGCGGCAGAAGGTGGTATATTTGCTAAACTTTAAAAACTTGTGACTGGGCCGTCATGATTGCTTAGTTCCTAGAGGCTAAAAGGGCATCTAGTCCCACCCTTGATCCCATCCATGGGCTGTTATGGGGGATTTTAAAATAATGGGGACTTGAACAGATAATTTTCTCAACCCCTACTTACAGAGTTCCCCCAGCCCCCATGCATTGGCAGCAGATTGTGTTTCAGGTAATATAAATAAAGACACTGCAAGCTATTAGTGTATAGCAGCCATGTTTCAGGAGATACAGGAAGGAAGTACACACCCCAACAGGAAACACGTGCAATAGAAAATAAACCATAGAGTTAGTTGCATGTAAACCAAACCATAACACCTCCCTCTTTTAGTATTAATAAATCAACATTGTGACATTGAGTCCAAATCACTGTCCTTGTAATAACATTCTAGAGGTTAAGTCTCTCGGGTGGTTGTGAATGTCTGCCACTACGAGTGAAGACTGGTCCAGGTTGTGCAAATAGTCTTTTAGCCCTCTCTTAGGTTATTGGACTCTTCCCACCACTTGCTGGCATGCTTTGAACTTGACTGCTGTCAGGTCCTGCTTGCTCAGGGCTGTCATTGGTACTAGTCTGTGGTATCACTTCCTTACACTCTTTACTTCCGACATGTGAGTGTGTCCTTAGAATACCAGGTGTGTCTGGCTTGTCAACTGGATATTGTGATTTTGGCTTCTTGGCAACTAGCAGATCTATTGCATCGGTAGAGAGTTCCTTTGATATCCACAAGATAAGAGCATGGTGCAACCTTTTGCCGACAGGTTCCCATTCTCCAGCGACCTGTACGATCTGCAGGAAGTGGTTTCATACGGATTTATTCCCCAATATTCAGTTTAGGTAAATCCCTAGCAGAAGAGTCATATCTTGCCTTGAACACTTGCCTCTTAAGTCGTAGCTTTTCTGGTACACCTTGTATAACAGAGGGTTCAAGTAACTTGTTGGCTACTGGTAAGGAGGTCTTTGACATCAGTCTCTGTCACATGCTCAAACTCCCATTCAGTAGCAAATTTCCTGAACTGTAAGCTTGCAAACTGAGGACCATTATCAGAAATCCCTTTAGTTGGTTGGCCATGATGTGCAAATTGCTCCTTGCATCGCTTAATTGTAGTTTCAGTGGACAGGTCAGGAAGCAGTTCAATTTCCCAGAAGTCTGAGTAATGATCGACTAAGAGCATGTACTCTTTTCCAGCATAGTTGAATAAGTCCATACTGACAATCTGCCAAGGATGTGTAGGTATCTCATGTGACATCATGGTTTCTTTTTGTTGGGATTATTCATTGCAAGTGGGACAATTGCTGACAATTTTTTTGATTTCACCTTGCATGTTAGGCCAGTAAAGAGTTTCACAAGCTTGCCTGTAGCAAGCCTCACCATCTGGCTTGAGTGCATGAGCAATAACATCTCTGTTCTCAGTGACTTCAGCACTATGACCCTTGAACCTTTGTAAAAGATACCATTTTGTATTCTGATCTCATCTCTGAAGGACCAATATTCCTTCACAATTGCAGGTAGGCATGTGCATGGGGAAAATTTTCGGTTCGGTTCGGCATTCCGAAATTCGGGACTTCGGCAATTCGGGACTTCTGCAATTCGGGACTTCTCTTGCAGCCGCTTAGTAGATTACTCCCTAATTCCCACGGTATTAGGGAGTTATCTACCAAGAGGCTGAAAGACCTAAATTGGTCTTTCAGCCAAATTTACTAATACTAAGTCAAAATTACTAAGTGTTAGTAAATTTTGCCCCTACTCGCAATACCGCGAGTAGGGGCATGTCTAGTAAACAGTGAGCAGCCAATCAACCAATCAGAGAGTTATGAGTCAAATTACACAGCGTGGGAAAATTCCAAAGAACTTCAATTTCAAGCTAACCAATCAGAGTGCTGGGACAGGTAAATGTAGAGACTTACCTGTCAGTTTCTTCATTTACCTGTCCGAGCACTCTGATTGGATGGCTTAAACCCACGAATCAGAGTGCTCTGAGCCTAATTGCAGGGCGGGGCAAGGCTTTATAAGCCTTGCCCCGCCCTGCAGAGCTCAGTCTGCGCGGAGCCCTCCATGGGTGAAGATGGATTTTTTTTTGCGCTCTATTTTTTATTTTTTAAAGTGTGTCGGTTATTATGGATTTTTATTTGCCCTTTTTTGGGGCTGAAAAAAGAAGATTTTAGAAGAAAGAAAACATCAAATGGTAAGTTTTTTTAGTTTTTTTTCGGTACTTAGTTAAATGGTGCCCCCTCATTATTTTTAAGGTGAGGGGTTAGGTAGGAGTTAATTTTTGGTGGGAGGGGGTGACAAGGGGCTTGGGGACCCCTAGTCACCTGGGGGAGGGAGGGGTTAATTTTTTTATTTAGGGCCCCCACACACCGTTCAGGGGTGGGGGCCAGGGGGGAAGACATTAGGTCCCCCCCTTATTCTAATTTAGGGCCCCCACCCACCGTTCAGGGGTGGGGGCCAGGGAGGAGGACATTAGGTCCCCCCTTATTAGTATTTAGGGCCCCCACCCACCGCTTAGGGGTGGGGGCCAGGGGGAGGACATTAGGTCCCCCCTTATTCTAATTTAGGGCCCCCACCCACCGTTCAGGGGTGGGGGCAAGGTGGGAGGACATTAGGTCCCCCCTTATTCTAGTTTAGGGCCACCACCCACCGCTCAGGGGTGGGGGCCAGGGGGAGGACATTAGCTCCCCCCCTTATTCTAAAAAAGGGCCCCCACCCGCCGCTCAGGGGTGGGGGCCGGGGGGGAAGGACAATAGGTCCCCCCCATTGTTTTACTTTAGGGCCCCCACCCACGGTTCTGGGGTGGGGGCCGGAGGGAGGGCAATAGGTCCCCACTTCAGGTAAGAAGCCCCCACTCGTGCGGCATGGGTGGTGGCTCGGGAGGGGGGGGGACGTTTTTATTTTTATTTTTTTACAGTGAGCAGCCACTGGCTGCTCACTGTTTTCTAGACATGCCCCTACTCGTGGTATAGCGAGCAGGGGCATAATTTACTAATACTAAGTAATCTTTACTTAGTATTAGTAAATTTGGCTGAAAGACCAATTTAGGTCTTTCAGCCTTTTAGTAGATAGCTCCCTAATACCGTGGGAATTAGGGAGTTATCTACTTATTCATTCCTGTCATTACATTGACTGGCTAAGTGACTTACATTTTATATGAATGTATGTTACTTGATTGTTGTAAGTGTTGCAAATGCTTACAGCTGAATCCTGGCTATATTTGTATACTTTTTATTTAAAATTGTATACAGTGTAACAATCTTCATTCTTCCACTGGGTAACTATATTAGTTCTTAGGCAATACTGTGCTTTGGAACTTCGGCAACTTCGGGATTTCGGCAATTCATCCGAATGTCCAAATTCCCCAAAATTCGTTCCAATTCACATTCGGACCGAAACAAATTGCACATGTCTAATTGCAGGTTCTGCATCCGTTTCATCTGGCCACCCCATCAGAACTATAGACTTCAGTGCTTGCAAAGTTGCATCACTTTCTGTGTGCTGTATGAGCTGATGTAGCCGCTGGTCTGTGACATTAAGATAGTCTGCTTGATTGACTTCGGCAAAGAAATTCTGTTCCAGCTGCAGCAATAAAACCTACAAGATGCTCATGCTTACCTCCAGGTGTCACGTGTTCCGTTGTAGCTCTGCTTAGGGTGTCACTGATGTATATTGCACATCCTGGCTTGTACACAACATTGAGGTTGTAATTCTGCAATGTAAGCATTATGCTCTCCAAACGCTTTGGAGCACATAAAAGTGGCTTCTTGAATACGGCTATTAGCGGTTTGTGATCAGGTTCAGCAATGAGTGCATCCCGGCCATAGAGATAATGATGGAAACGCTGACAGGCAAAAACAATGCTTAACCCCTTAAGGACACATGACATGTGTGACATGTCATGATTCCCTTTTATTCCAGAAGTTTGGTCCTTAAGGGGTTAAACATTCTTTTTCAATTTGAGCATAAATTTGCTTAGCTGAAGAGAGTGCTCTGGACACAAATGCAACTAGCTGACCTTCTTGCCATAGACAACATCCTAGGCCATTTTTGCAACAGGCTTTTTTACATCATAATATTTCAGCACTGGGGCAGCTGTGATCAAGTGATTTTTTCCTCCACTGCCTGGTCATGCTAGGGAAGCCAATGCCAAACTGCATCTCTATCTAGAAGCCTTCTCAATGACTCACACACCTGAGACAAAGGCGACATGAATTTTGCTAGGTATGTGACAAAGCCAATAAAATGCTGCACTGCTTTGGTGTCACCAGGCCTTGGCATGTCCACAGTGGCTCTAATCTTATCTGGGTCAGCTTTCAAGCCTTGTTGAGACAGGATATGTCCATGGAAGCGGACTTCTTGTACCTTGAATTGTAATTTCTTTGCACTGAGTCTCAGCATTACCTGCCTGCAGCGATCCAATAATGCTACTAGCTTCTCATCATGGTCCTGCTCAGCTTATCAGCTGCATTATCACAGCCAATTATAAAAATGTAATCTGCTATTGGTTCAATTCTGTGGAGCCCACTTAACAGTTCATGTTGCTTTCACTGATATACTTCTGGGTCTTCAGAGACTATAAATGGCAGCTTGAGCCATCTCTTTCGGACCCAAGGAGTCCAGAATGTGGTCATGTAGCTACTCTTTTCATCCACTTTGCACTGTAGAAAAGCATCTCTTGCATCAATAAGTATAAAAACCCATGCTTTGGGCAGTTTGTGCAAAACATCCTCAAGTGTTGGCATTATGTAGTATGACCTCAGGGCCATGTTAACAAAGTTCAGATCAATGCAAATTCTATGCTTTTCAGGCTTCTTAATAACTACCATGTTGCTTATCCAATCAGTTGGCTCTGATACTGATGTAAGATGTCCGTCAGCTTCATACTTATCCAGTTGCGCTTTTACTTGTGACTTAAAGGGAAACTCCAGTGCCAGGAAAACAATCTGTTTTCCTGGCACTGCAGGTACCCTCTCCCTCCCACCTCCCATCCCAGGTAGCTGAAGGGGTGAAAACCCCTTCAGGTCACTTTCCTGAGACCCCGCCGATGTCCCTCGGTGGTGTTTTTGGGTTGGCGTCGCTCCTCCCAGTAATTACGTCAGCCGGTGGGCGAGACTGATCCCGCCCGCCGGCTGAGGAAACCTAATGCGCATGCGCGGCAATGTCGCGCACGCGCATTAGGTCTCCCCATAGGAAAGCATTGAAAATTATTTTCAATGCTTTCCTATGGGGAATTGAGTGACGCTGGAGGTCCTCACACAGCGTGAGGACGTCCAGCGACGCTCTAGCAAAGAAAATCTTTGCTATGAAGCAGGAAGTGCCCTCTAGCGGCTCTCTAGTAGACAGCCACTAGAGGAGGAGTTAACCCTGCAATGTAATTATTGCAGTTTATAAAAAACTGCAATAATTACACTTGTAGGGTTCGGGGTAGTGGGAGTTGGCACCCAGACCACTCCAATGGGCAGAAGTGGTCTGGGTGCCTGGAGTGTCCCTTTAATAGCTATTGGCACATTGCGTGGGGCACATTGTACTGGTGGAATGGTAGGATTCAATTCAAAATGAACCACTACTGGAACCGATACTACTGGGCCAGTAAACACATCATTATAGACATTGAGGATTTGCAGTTTTGTCAGTGGCCTAGTCAAGGGCTTTGCAAGCCGATTATCACATTGTGCAACTCAGCAGGAATTGTGAATTGCATCAGTCCCAGGCGCTCACATGTTAAACCAGGCAATAGCGGTTTCTGATTGGCTTCAACAATCTCAAATTCAAGTTTGTGTATATTTTCAGCTATGCTGCACTCTGTTTGGAAAAGTCCCAATGATTCCATTAGTTCCCCTGAATATAGCTTCAGCTTGGTGCTGCTAGGTTGAAGTGGTGCCCTAGGTACCAGTTTCATCTTGTCAAACTCATGTTGCACCTGAATCCAGCTGGCGGGGTTGGCATATCTTATTCAGTCTGAGATTTACAAACCATTTTTGCCTTTAGACTTTACAGCACCAATGCATTCCTTTGAGTAAATCCCCTCAGTGCTAAGCAGGTGTATATCCTCAGAATCAGACATGTGTTCAATTGTGTTTAGCTTCATATCTTCTTGACAGACATACCCCAGCAAAATGATTTAGCCTACCACATGATCTACAGGTTTTCCCATATGCATGACACTGTTCTTTCTCACTCAAATGTATACTGCCACCACTGGGATGCTTACATAATGTAGACTTGCTCACAGGTGATGTGCTTTGGTTAATATGGTGTTGATGCTTGTGCTGGTGGTTCTTAAAGCTTAGCTGTTGCTTGAAGGCTGCATGGATGCTGTCAGTCGGTTTATCCTGCTCCATAGCTCTCATATGTTTGTCAGTAAGTTCTGCAGTGCGACATATCTCAATTGCCGCATGTAGGTTTAAATCATGTTCCCTCAATAGACGGCGGCGGGTACTTTCAGTATTAATACCTAGAACAATTTTGTCACGAATAAGTTCATCTCTCAAGGCGCCATACTCGCAGTTTGCAGCTTTTTCTCTTAGCCTTGTGACAAAGTTGTCTATTGATTCACCTTCTTCTTGCTTGCAGCTGCCAAATATATATCTTTAATATATTACATTTTTTTGCAGGTCTAAAGAAAGCTTCCAATGCATCAAGGATGGCTTTAGTGTCATTCTTTTTCTCCTCTGTGAGGTTCAAATTATGCTCGTAAACATGGTAGCACTCACTGCCCATCACCCTCCTCAGTGTGGCTGCTTGCACTGCTGCAGGCTTCTCATTCAGCCCTGTAGCTAGGGAGTAATCCTCAAACTCATGTATGTACGTAGTGGCCATTGGATAGCATTCCCTTCATCCCCCATAAAACCATAATTTACCCCTTCAAATAACGACAGACAACTTCTTGGAGAAAACAGGCCACAGCATTTATTAACACAACCAAATACTGTATAACTCCTTTTAACATATAACAAAATAATAATTATCATAAATTAACATAAACAATTTGCATATAGTCATACAGTAACCAAAGAAACCGTCCTTGCCAATCTAACTTCCCCAAGGCTCTCACCTCCCCCCCTCGGCATAATAAAAACATCTTCCTTTTCAGGGCTCCCCACCCACTCGGTGGGGCCCAACCATAATGCTCCCCACTGGTCGACTTACAACCCAGTGGGGACACGTCCAACCTGGTACCTCCTCCAGGTTCACCATAAGAGACAGGGGGAGGATGAGACCCGGCCATTATCCCCCTTTTTCATCTAATCTACCAAACTATCCCTTATTTGGCAAGGACACACCCCGCCACAACCCCGCTGTTTTAAGCCTAAAATCAGCGGGGGACCCCAAACAAACCAACCATGGCCTGTTCCACCGTCTCTCGAATGGCCAGATTAAAACAGTCAAGCCCGACCCCAGACAAATGAACCCCATCCGGCCGCAACCAATCTGCCGCCTCCTTCTCAAAACCTGATGAAATGGGCATCCCCCAAAACCCCTATAACGAACCGTGAAACCTAACGGATGAACCCTTCGCGGCAGCACCCCAACGCACTCCAGATGTATGCTTGCCGCCAATAGTTCCTCGTCGAGTGCTCAATCATCCGCCCGAGAAGGAAAACAATCAACGAAGCAAAACAGCGTCCTGCACACCAGAACAAATCTCCTAGAGTCCCACCTTCTTATCCTCTGCACATCCCGATTCAGCATACCCAGCCGAGAGGCCTCCGTCGCAGTGCCAATGCGGAAAGAATGGCCGCCAAACAAATTGAAATGGGAGAGGAAGTTCCCCTCCTTGTATACCACGATTGGGCCAGCCAGGTACGGCCGTACCGCGGACTCCCTGAGCGCCCAGACCAGACAGGCGTCCAATCCTGGGACCGCTGCCAGCGGGACCCACCTGCCCTTGCAACGGATGTCGGTCTTGTATGGACGAGTCTTGAAGGACACCAGGTCCTGACCATCCCGGACATCCGCAAACAGAATCCTCCCCTACCTGCTGACCAGTTCGGACCCACCAATACCCCAATCCTCATGGCCCCAACGAAATGAAGAAACAACAGGCATACCTCTGGGAGCACCTGGCACAATTGTGCCCATAGGGCCCCCAAAACCGGCCTCTTTGGATCCACAAAAACCGACCCCTGCACGGGCCCTACACCGCATGCCATACCAGAAACTCCGTGGCGACAGCCACCCAACCCTGGGACTTAACCATAAAACTAAACTGGATACGCGTAAGGACACCCCGGAGGATGACATATCCGCCGAAACCCAAACGCTCCAGCAGTCAGACCTTGTAACGAACAGGCGAACCCGCAAATACACCCACCTCTGACTCCCGCGCCTGCCATTTCACCCATACCCTGGAGTACTTTGGCCCAAGAGGAACCGGACCTACACGACACATGAAGACACGGGCACCGGATCACCAGATGCTGGAGCAGGGGAAGTGCCAAAAGAGAAAAGGGGGAGCCGAGAGCTGGCTAATCACCTGGACAACCCCGAGGTTGGCACAGTAAATAACGACCCGACGGTCCTGTAGCTCCCGACCCCACAAATCCAATGCCACCACAATGGAAAAGCTCCAGGAAGGCAAGAATTCCTGGTCAAGTCGGAGGCAGACCACGCCGCCAACCATGTCAGCACACCAGCGCGATCCCAGAATGGCCCCAACCAGACAGAGCCAGCAGCGTCCGTTTAGAGGGGCAAGTCCGAACTGGACACCTCCGGCACCTGCCAAGGTGACCTTCCAATATACTCGGTCAGGAAGAAAACCCAGACCTCCAGAGCCTGCGGGACAATTGCCCCATGGGAAGATCTGGCAGCGGAAGATAACCTCCCTAACAGGGACTGCAGCTTGCACAGCTGCATCCTCCCCAGACCCCTGGTCATCGCCACACCCTCTCAACCTCATCCCGCGGCAGCCAGCACTCCATGGCCACAAAGTCAATTTTGATACCCAAGGAGCTAAGGCAAGTCACTGGGCCCCACTGTCTTATCGTGCTCCAAGAGGACCCCAAAGCTCCACCGAGTCGAGCAAGAGTCAACAAGTTAGCAAAGGCCCACACACAAAAGCCATCAAGGTAACGCAGCAACGAGCCAATCCTTGCCTCCTGCCTCACCACCCACTCCAGGAAAGCGCCGACGCACTCATCGTAGAAGCAGGTAACAAACAACCCATCGGGAAGCACGTATCCACATAATACCGACCACAAACCCACCACCCAGTAGTTGATGACAATCCATATGAACTGGCAACAAGCGAGACGTGGCTCCGACGTCGGCCTTCGTTAGCAAAGCCCCAGGGCCCACTGACCCGACCATGTGTACCGCAGCATCGAAGGATGCCTAGGACGCCCGACATCTTTCACCAATAGCCCTTGAGGGCAGGGCAAACGATGAACAGACGAAAATCCCCTGCCTCCCACTTGGGCACCAGGCCCAAGGGGGACCTGCAACTTGGGGAGCGACAACTGACCCCGCGAACCACCCCAAAGCTACCTCCCGCAGGAGCTTATCCAGCACCATCTGCGGGAAGTCGAGCACAGACTTAGAAACATAACATAGAATGTGACGGCAGATAAGGACCATTCGGCCCATCCAGTCAGCTCAATTTCCTAACCACTGACATTAGTCCCTGGCCTTATCTTATAGGTAGGACAGCTTTACGCATATCCCACACCCACTTAGACTCCTCTACTACTTCAGCAGGAAGGCTAGTCCACGCATCCACTACCCTTCTGTTAACGTAATACATCCGGGTATGATTGTGAAACCTTCGCCCCTCTAATTTAAGACTATGTATTCTTATTGCGGAAGTTTTACTTCTTTTAAACATAGTCTCCTCCCTACTGTATTGATTTCCCTTAAGTATTTAAACTGTCTATCATATCCCCGTTTTGACTTTCACCAATCTATACATACGAAGATCTTTAACCTTTCCTTCAAGGTCCACACCGCCCCGAAGCCGGGCGCTCCGAGAAAGGGATCCCGAAGCCTCGGGTGACCCCCTCCAGCAGGAGCCCCATGGCCTGACAATTCCAGTAGCGGTTGAGCCATGGGCACATCGCGCTTATGAGCACTGGCGTCGTTGCCCTGCGCCCCCATGTCCCCTTTCTCCCCGTACTTACCCCTCTTGAAACAGCAGGAGGCAGAGTGAGCCCCCACCACGATGGGAGCATATGAGCTTAAGACAGCATGACCCACCCCACTTACATCGGCTGACGTTCAACTCCCTGCAACAACCGCTGCAAGGCCGCTGGGGCGGAGCCGCCCCCCAGGAAAGGAGGACAAACCCCCTTTATGCGCCGCCGGGCAGCTTACGATGGAGAGCCAGGGGCCTAAGTCCATCTGATCCCACGCTACAGAGGGCAAAACCGCAAGGCACTGAAGAAATGTTTTTCATAGCACCACCAACCCAGGCCACCATAAGTATGACATGCAGCCCAAGTGGTGTCCCGGTAACAAAACAGCGCCACGCCGCGCAGCCCGCTCCCCAAAATAGTGAACCCCAAACCCAATTCCCAATGTATTAGGAATTTCCCATAACGGGACTATAGATCATTGTCGCCCGAGTCCTACCCCCCCTAGTGCCCCAAGGGAAGAGCATCACCCCCAAGGGCCAAACGGGAATACCTTGCGCGAGTGCGCAGGGGAGAGGTGGTGCAGCCCCCAATGAGGAAGAGGCCCAACTCCCCTCCAATTGCCGCGCTGAGGACCAAGCGCACTGCCCCACACCCACCGGTGGACGCACCGTCGCGCCAGTAAAGTACTACACTGAGCGCGGCTGACTCTTTGATTTTTTGTTTGTTTAGGTTTTAGAAAATTATTATTTATCTATTTTTTTTTATTTTTTTTATTTTATTTATATATATATATTTTTTTTTTCATAAACCCAACATGAACCAGCTTAGCGCAGGCGCCCCAGCCAGCGGAGGAAAACATTACTCACCTGACGGCACCCCAGGAACCGCTGGCGGCACCATAGAAGAGACAGCAGCATGAAAAAAGGAGTTCATCACCTGCAGCGCAGTTCCCATGGCAACTGGAGCTTCAGACACCACCTGCTGGACGGATCCGGCAACTGCACCCAAAGCCTGAAGCAGCAGTGGAGAGAGGAAGAGCCAACGCTCCAGGACAGGAGGCTGCCGAGACAGGTAAGCAGAGGGGGGGGGGGGGGGTGGGGGAAGGAGAGAGGGGGGGGGGGGAAGGAGGGGGAATGGGGGGCAAAGAAGGACAGCAAGGAGGGGGGGACAATAATAGAGGGGGGACAACAATGAAAAAGGGGGGGGACAGTAATAAGGGGGAGACACAGAAATAAAGGGGGGTGCAGAATAAGGGGGACACAGCAATAAAGGGGGACACAATAATAATAGAGGGGAGGGAGCAAGTATAGCCCCTATACTCCAGGACCACCCTCCACCCGGCGGCAGTGGCTGAGAGCCATCCCGCGTGCCCCACAGGGGGCCCACTTACCACTGCCGGCCGAGAGGGGAGGACCCTGGGCAGCATCCCACACGCCGCCCGGGTCGATTGCCGTGCTTCCGCCCCCCATTACCTCCAGGCGGGGCGCGGTCCACTTCAGATGCCGCCGCCCGGACAGCAGGGGTGGCGGAAGGACCGGGCGCGGAGCAGGCCGCGCGCCACGTGGTCCATGAACGCGGCCCAGGTGAAGACTCGGGCTGCAGATCCTGCCCGAGGAGGAGAGTTGGGGCAACCAGAGCCCATGGAGGGAGCCACTGGGAGGGAGTCCAGGGCGGGAGCCACAGGCAGGCAGCCACAGACAGGGAGCCACAGGCAGGGAGTCCAGGGAGGGAGACACTGGGAAGGGAGACACTGGGAAGGGAGACACTGGGAAGGGAGACACTGGGAAGGGAGACACTGGGAAGGGAGACACTGGGAAGGGAGACACAGGGAGGGGAGACACAGGGAGGGGAGACACAGGGAGGGGAGACACAGGGTGGGTGCCCAGGGAGGGATACACATGGAGGGTGTCCAGGGAGGGAGACACAGGGAGGAACACAGGCAGGGTGCCCATGGAGCCCAGGGAGGGATACACAGGGAGGGAGACACAGGGAGGGAGACACGGGGGGGTGCCCATGGGGAGCCAGACCGCTGGGGAGGGGAACCTCACCGCCAGGCTGCTGGGGAAGGAGGAGGCCACCGTCTGCAGCAGCAGTTCCAGCCCTGAGGGCAGACAGGATGGCTGTAACAACCAGGATCCAGCATCCAGGGCCCCAGGCAGAAAATCCAGCAGGCCCAGCAACAGGAGGAGGCAGGAAACTTGTTGCTGGCCCGGCTCCTAAGTGGCACTGAGGTCAGTCTAATCTGTCACCACCCACTTCCTCACATCTCACACTCCCACATGTAGCATATAGCCAATCATGCTTTATCCATCCCACACTCATACATGTGCCCCTGTCCACTAAGCTGCGCACTCTCCCTGGGGCCTGCTCTAAAGTTATCCCAGTTACTGCTGCAATCCCCACTCACCCTTATTGCCTCAGGTAGTGGAATGCTATGAGCAGCTGCCATGATGCTGGTTTCCTTGCTTCCAATGCTCAGCTTGCAGGACAGTCGTAGCTGTAATTGCTACAGGAGGAACAGTCACTTCCAAGAAGTCTCTCACTCCAAGACTTGGAAGCTCCTGGCATCAAGAGTGTAAAAACAGATCAGGTTCAGATACTTCTGACACCATGTTTCATGTGATAAATAAAGACACTGCAAGATATTAGTGGATAGTAGCCATGGTTCAGAAGATACAGGAAGGAAGTACACACCCCAACAGGAAACACGTGCAATAGAGAAAAAAAACATAGAGTTAGTTGCAAACCAAACATAACATCCATAACAGATGGGATCTCTAAATATAATATACTGTAAGGTCCAGAAATATTTGGACACTGAATATTTTTGTAATAGTTTTTTTTTCAAATTTATTCTTTATTGTTTTTCAAGAATAAAATGGGGGATACAGAAAGAAGAAGGGAACGGGGATTCCATTAAAGCACAGTACAGAACACATGTTCAACAGTCCATGACATTTAGGGCATTCAACATAGCAACATGTAGGTGAAGAGAGTCATATCATATACTACAACAAGAATATGGTCACCTTCATCGATTTGCTATTGTCTTTAAAGCAGTGGTTTTACAG
This sequence comes from Pelobates fuscus, assembly GCF_036172605.1. Lineage (NCBI taxonomy): Eukaryota > Metazoa > Chordata > Amphibia > Anura > Pelobatidae > Pelobates > Pelobates fuscus. Next base: position 133,654,813 of record NC_086324.1, on the reverse strand, counting down.
TTATATTAGCATAACATCGTCTGGATACCCTCTCTTTGGGGCTCAGTTTAGGATTGAACATTTGCAGTGCTAGGCCGCATTTCTGTCATGGTAGATATAAGTAGTGTAGTTGTCTTGTAACCAAATAAATGAATGAATGGGATAGGTGATAAAACCGGGGTGGGGGAGGGGACTCGAGTGTAATTTATTAGCTTAGTAACTTGGTAACTCGATGGCATATCGTGTCTCTAGTGATGGGACGTGGCGGAGCGGAATACCCAGTGAATTCTCAGTTTATATAGCAGTTCTTTTCCCAAATTCTCTGTCCCATATTTGCCATGTCTCTTTAAATTGGGTCATTTTAGTTGCTTGGGTGATGGACATCTTTTCATATACATAGAACTGGTGTGTTTTGTCTATCAGTTGGGGTCTGGAGGGGCATTCAACAGTTTTCCACCGTTGTGCTAGGAGGTTCCTGGCAGCCAGGAACAATATTGTCGTGATTTGTTTTTCCCCTGGGGTTAGTTGATCAGGTAAAAGGAGCAACAGGCATGTGGTTGCGGTCATCTGGAATGTTGGAATCTTTAATGTGTCCAGAATGGGGCGGGTCATATCCCACAGCGGCTTTATATCTTTGCATGACCACCATATATGTAATAGGGAACCTATTTCCGAACCGCATCTCCAGCATGTGGGCATTGTATTAGGGAATATGTGTTGGAGCCTCTGTGGGGTCATGTACCACCTATACATAAGTTTCCTGTGTGCCTCTACATGTGAGAAGCAACATGTCCATCTCGATAAGCCATTTAAGGCTTGCAGCCATTCTCTATCAGTGAGTGACATGCCACAGTCTATTTCCCATTGTGCCTTGTGTGGTTGGGGTTTATGTGGCAGAGATTCCTGCCAAGATTTATAGCATAAGGTTAGTGCCTTTGGTTTGGTTGGTGACGAGCAACATCTATCTATAACCAGGCGTGAGTAGATACGGTCTGGGGTCAGTGTGTCAGGTGCCGGCAGTGCATGGGCTGAGAGAATGCTTTTGATTTGAAGGTATGAGAATATGGCCCGACTTGGTATTTGCCATCTGGATTGTAACTCGGGAAACGGGATTATTCCCTTGTTGTTTATCAAATGGGATATGTGCGTTATACCTGCTGTTGTCCAGTCATTTAGCGGTACGTTTTTGTAGACAGCCTTCAAGGCCGACAGGGGGGCTCTGGGATGAAATGTAGTGTTTTGGTTTAGGGTGGCGAGGAAGTGATCCCACACCTCCACCATGTACCGAGTAGTCGGGAACAGTGTGGGTCTGTGTTTTCTGAGACATTTGGGCGTCCACATATAGTCAACAAGAGTCATGTCCAAGCTTTGGGCTCGTTCCATGTCTGTCCATTGAATAAGGTCAGGTTGTGCGTGTACTAGGATGCCCGCTGCTAACACTGTGGCCCTATGGTAATGCCAAAGATCAGGTAGTCCCACTCCACCTTGCTTGGGTGCAGCTTGGAGAAGGGCTTGTGCGACTCTGGGTTTCTTACCCCCCCAAATGAAGGAGCCGCAGAGTTTTTGTAGGGCTTTACAGAATATCTTGGAGATCTTTAATGGAAGCAAACGAAAAACATAAAGGATGCGTGGGAGTATCATCATTTTATAGGCATTTATCTTTCCCATCCAGGACAGCGGCACATGCCTCCACCCATTTATCTCTAGTTTACATTTAGTTATTAGAGGAGTATAGTTCAGTTTGATTACAGCTGGTATTGCAGTGGCTATTTTGACCCCTAGATATGTTAGAGAAGTCGTCCTCCAGTCGAATTGATACGATTCTCGTAATAATTGTGTCGAGGTCTGGGGGAGGTTTATCGGCAGGGCTTGTGTTTTATCCCTGTTTAACTTATAGTGGGAGATAGTGCCAAATTCCTCTAGCAGTGACATCAAGGGGGGTAGAGATTGGTAGGGTTTGGATAGGGCAACAAATATGTCATCCGCAAAGAGTGCCAAGCAATAAGCTTTATCATGTATCGTTATACCATGTATACCAGGATTCATTCGTATCTTGTGGGCTAGGGGTTCTAGCGATAAAATGTATAAGAGGGGCGAGAGCGGGCAGCCCTGCCGGGTCCCATTCGTGATTTGGAATGGTGCAGAGATAAAACCTCCATGAGATACTTTAGCTGTAGGGGCGCTGTAGAGGGCCATGATGGTTTTTATAACCGCATCAGGGAAATGGAATTTCTTTAAAACTTTGGTTAGGTATACCCAGTTTAGACGGTCGTAGGCCTTTTCCGCGTCCAGCGCAAGAAAAAGACCTCCTTGACCCGTCCTCTCTAAGGTGGATACAATGTTTAAAATTTTCCTGGTATTGTCAGAGCCTTGTCTTCCTCTTATGAACCCTGATTGGTCGTTATGTATCAGTTTATGGAGAATTGGGGCAAGTCTATTGCTAATGAGTTTAGCATATATTTTGGCATCTCCATTTAATAGCGAGATAGGCCTGAAATTTTTACATTGGGTTGGGGCTTTACCTGGCTTAGGGAGAGTAGAGACGTGTGCCACCAGCATCTCCACCGGGAGGGCACCCCTCTCCGCGCTATGATTGAGGGTATTGAGTAGATGTGGGGCTAGAATGGCGGAGAATGTCTGATAGTATGCGTTGGTAAGGCCATCGGGTCCTGGGGATTTTCGGGTCGGGAGTTGTGAGATGACCACCGAAAGTTCTTCTGAGGAGAAGGGTCGTGTTAGGTTATTCTGTTCCTCTACTGTGAGTACAGGTAGTTGCAAGTCATTTAGGAATTTGTCAATTGTCTCAGGTGTGGGAACCTTTGTGTCAGCATTATCTCCCAGATTGTACAACTCTCCATAATACTTGGCAAATTGATTGACAATACTCTGTGGATCAATAGTACAGTTCCCTTTCCCATCTTTCAGGTGGGCAATCCTGGAGGCGACTGTTTTGTGTTTAAGTTGATTGGCTAGCTTGGCACCTGCTCTGTTACCGTTTGCAAAGAAGTTATATTTAGCTTTTCTCAGTAGAAAGGTGGTTTTTACTAGTTCTATTTCTCTAAGACGCGATTGTAATTTCAATATGTGTTCACGTGAAGTGGGGGTCGGATCACGTTTATTAGAGTGTGTCCACCGCGTAATCTCAGCCATAATTGCATTATACTCGGCTGTTCTTAGTTTCTTTGCGTGGCTAGCATGTTTTATGAAGCTCCCCCGAATACAGGCTTTATGAGCTAACCAAAGCTGGTCAGTCGAGATGTCGGTAGTATTGTTTTCCTTAAAATAATTAGTTAGGTCAATGGATATCTGATCCACCACCGCCGGGTTCGCTAGTAGTGAGTCATTTAGCCTCCATGTACCTGTGCCTTTGTTGGGGAAGGGTTCTATTACTGTTAACGTGATGGGGGCATGATCTGACCATGAAATGGTTCCTATAGTGGCTTCCTCTATATTGGGTAAAAATGTGGCCGGGATTAGGAAGCGGTCTATTCGGGAATAGCTATTGTGTGCCATTGTATGGCACGTATAGTCAATTTCTGTTGGGTGATGTATTCTCCACGGATCTACTATATGTTGGGCCGTGAGAGTGGCGCAAATGCGTGCAGTCAGAGCCGTTCGCTGTTTCCGCGATGTCGCAGAAATAGTTGCTGTGGTGGAAGAGTCAGCAGTGCTATCTAGTAAAAAGTTAGTGTCGCCTCCAATGATTACCTCCCCATATTTATACTGTTCCGCCAGTGCTAACACCATGACTAGAAATTCATGTTGATTGTCATTGGGGGTATACACATTAATCAGTGTGTATGGTATATTATTAATTATGCATTGAAGTATCAAGTAACGACCTTTTTTATCACTAATTTTGCGCGTCAAGGAAAACGTAACATCACTACTAACCAATATGGATACTCCCCTCTTTTTTGTTGTATAACATGTGTGAAAGTCGTGGGGGTATTCTTTAGAATTGAATCTAGGTTTGCCCTGCCAGGTAAAATGCGTCTCCTGGAAAAACGCCACCTGTGCTCTGTGTCTTTTGGCCTCATTAATAGCTAATCGCCTCTTTGTAGGGGAATTGAGCCCTTTAGTATTTAATGACAACAGTTTTAAAGGCATAGAGACAGAAAGGTGAGAGCTCCTTTGAGCGCAGACTCCAAGGTTTGTCTAATGCGTGAAGTTCTATAGAAAATAAGTATTACACTCGTAAGGGTGGGGGTAACTGGGGGTAAACTATATACATTTGTCCGTCCGTCGCCTAGGGCAACGGTAGACCATTTGTGGTAACGGATTGCGTTGGCCAGAGAATGGCCTTGGGGTTGTGCCATAAATGCAATCTGCTGAAATTAGCAGGTCTTGTGGGTAGGGTGGGAGACAAGCAGGAGCTCATCCGCTGTGGCTATTGTAGCGTCAATATAGTATAATCGGCGGACGTTTGTTAAAGCGTGGTACATAATTATCGAGAAAACAAAAACATCAGTAAGCAATAAACATTCTGACATATACATTACGGCATATCTTGTAAGACAACAGATGCAGACTTGGTGCATCCATTAGTGTCGTCTATGAGGGGTGGTCAAGGTGCGGGATTGTTCAACTCCTTGGATTTGTGGGCATCTTTGCGGTTATGTGTCCATTCTTTAGCCAGGGATCTTAATGTTGAAGTGTCAGTCGTCTGTGTCGCCTCATTCCGAGGAAGTGGTATCTGCCAGTCCTGAAAAAGTTTCTTGCCTTCCATGAAGTCGTGTATAGGTCTAACTTCCCCATTTCTTTTCACTAGCAGTTTGGTGGGGAACCCCCATTTGTAGGGAATATTAGCATTCCTTAAGGCTTCAGTGAGGGGAGCGAAAGTACGCCGTTTCATTAGTGTAGCAGAGGAAAGGTCTGTGAATATTTTAAGATGTTGGTAAGGTTCAGGCCATTGCGTCATGGTTCTCGATGCCTGCAGGATTCTATCTTTTATGTGGTAAAAGTGGACTCTCGTAATAACGTCCCTGGTTGTATCTTTTGGTAGGTGTCTGGGTTTAGGGAGTCTATGTGTCCTATCCAGGGTTAAGTCCAGACTGTTTAGTGACGGTATGAGTTTTTTGAAGAAATCTTGTACATACCGGGTGAGGTCAGCGGGCGCTATGGATTCGGGGACACCCCTTATGCGGACATTATTTCTCCGGTTTCTATCCTCGTGGTCTGCGACCCTTTCTTCTAATGAGTGAAGCTTTTGCTTAAGTGCCGTGTAGGCCTCAGCCACTGAATTGTGCGCGTCAATCAGCTCGTCCGTGCGGTCCTCCAGCCGCGCTGTTCTCTCGCCTATATTTTGTATATCGGCTTTAATTTCGTCCGTCATCTGCAGAAGGTCTGCTTTGAAGGAGGATTTCAATTCCAGCATGATGTTTCTTACTGACATATCGGTTGCGAGGTTGGAGGGATGGTCTCCGGTGTCATTGCTCCTTCTGATGTCGGAGTCTTGTGTCGGAGATTGCGGCCTGTCGGCGCCATCTTATTCACTCGCGTCCGATGCGAGTTGTTTCTCTAGATGAGAATGCAGGGTTTTCTGCTTAAATTTTTTTATAGGTTTAGTTGCCATCCCGTCCGGGATCCGATTAGCTCTATAAAATGAGCGTTAATCGCTATTGTCGCTGGTTTTTACACGTTGAATTGCTCGCCACGCGGAGGAGCTGCAGTCCTACACGTCTGTTCCCATGCGCGGTCAGGACACGCCCCCTTTTGTAATAGTTTTTTATTAGTTTTTTATAGTTTTGTTATTTTGGCTCTTTGCCAAAATTAGTTCAAGTTACAGTCATTGGATATGGGCTTAAAGTGCCATCTGTCAGCTTTAATTTGAGAGTAATTACATCCAAATTGGAGGAAGGGCTTAGGAATTACAGCTCTTTTATATGTAGCCCCCTCTTTTTCAAGGGGCCCAGAAGTAATTTAATTATTGACTCAAACGCTGTTTCATGGATAGGTGTGGGCTATTCCTTATTTCTTCATCAATTAAGCATGTTAAAAGGTCTGGAGTTAATTCCAGGTGTGACATTCGTATTTAGACCCACAACATGTGGTCAAATGATCTCTCAATCCAAGTGAAACAGGCCATCCTTGGGCTGCAAATTCTGAACTGGTGAGCTCTGCAATACAAAAAGGCCTAGATGTTTATGGAAGACAATAGTGGTGGATGATCGTAGGATACTTTTTATGTTAAAGAAAAACCCCTTTCACAACATCCAGCCAAGTGAAGAATACTCTCAAGGAGGTAGGCATATCATTATCCAAGTCTACCATAAAGTGAAGACTTCACAAATACAGATGGTTCAACACAAGGTGCAAATCTTTCATAGGCCTCAAGAATAGAAAGATTACACTGCCAAAAAAAACCTGAAAAAGCCAGCCCAGTGCTGGAACAGCATTTTTTAGACAGATGAAGTTAAGATCAACCTGTACCAGAATGATGGGAAGAAAAGAGTGTGGAGAAGGCTTTGAACGCTCATGACCTGAAGCAAACTTCATCATTTGTAAAACACAGTGGAGACATGCATGACTTCCAATGGAACTGGGTCACTAGTGCTTATTGATGATGTGACAGAAGACAGAGGCCGCCCGATGAATTCTGAAGAGGATACATTGTCTGTAAGATTCAGCTAAATTTAGCGAAGTTGACATTTTCACAGATAGACAGTGACTCAAAACATACTGCAAAAGCAGCCCAGGAGTTTTTTTTAGGGAAAAGGAGTGGAATATTCTGCACACCTCAGTCAATCACCTGATCTCAACACAATCGAGCATGCAATTCACTTGCTGAAGACAAAACTTAAGGCAGAAAGACCCACGAACAAACAATAACTGAAGACAGCTGCAGTAAAGGCCTGGCAAAGCATCACAAAAAGGGAAACCCAGCTTTTAGTGAGGTCAATGTGTTCCAAACTTCAAGTAGTTATAGCCATCAAAACATTCTCAACAAAGTATTACAAATTGAGATTTTATTAATGATTGTGTTAATTTGTCCAATTACATTTGAGTCCCTGAAATAAGGGAAAGTATAAAAATGGTCACTAGTGATGTCCCGAACTGTTCGCTGGCAAATAGTTCCTGGCGAACATCACTTGTTCGCTACGGATGGCAAACATATGCGCTGTTCGGTCCGCCCCCTATTCGTCATCATTGAGTAAACTTTGACCCTGTACCTCACAGTCAGCAGACACATTCCAGTCAATCAGTAGCAGACCCTCCCTCCCAGACCCTCCCACCTCCTGGACAGCATCCATTTTACATTCATTGTGAAGCTGCATTCTTAGTGAGAGGAGGGACAGTGTAGCTGCTGCTGACTTGATAGGGAAATTGATAGCTAGGCTAGTGTATTCAGTGTCCACTACAGTCCTGAAGGACTCATCTGATCTCTGCTGTAAGGACAGCACCCCAAAAAGCCCTTTTTAGGGCTGGAACATCAGTCTGCTTTTTTTTTGTGTAATGTAATTGCAGTTGCCTGCCTGCCAGCCTGTGTGTCAGGCTCACAGCATATACTGTGCCCACTTGCCCAGTGCCACCACTCACTCACTGGTGTCACAATAGCTTGCATTTAAAAAAACAAAACTTTTTTGACTGTAATATAATAGCAGTCAGTTTCCTTGCGTTTCAGGGCCTGCCCAGTGCCACCACTCACTCACTGGTGTCCCAATAGCTTGCATTTAAAAAAAAACAAAAAACTTTTTGGACTGTAATATAATAGCAGTCAGTTTCCTTCACGAGTGTGCGTTTCAGGGCCTGCCCAGTGCCACCACTCACTCATATCTGGTGTCCCAATAGCTTGCATTTAAAAAAAAACAAAAACACTTTTTGGACTGTAATATAATAGCAGTCAGTTTCCTTCACGAGTGTGCGTTTCAGGGCCTGCCCAGTGCCACCACTCACTCACTGGTGTCACAATAGCTTGCATTTAAAAATAACAAAACTTTTTTGACTGTAATATAATAGCAGTCAGTTTCCTTCACTAGTGTGCGTTTCAGGTCCTGCCAGGGCACAGTGTCACACTAGTGCAACTCATATATGGTGTAAAAGTAGTGTACATTTTTTTTAAAAAAATAAAATTTTGACTGTAATAGATTGAATAGCAGTTAGTTGTCTGCCAGCGTGTGTGTCAGGCTCACAGCGTATACTGTGCCCACTTGCCCAGTGCCACCACTCATATCTGGTGTCACAATAGCTTGCATTTAACAAAAAAAACCTTTTTGGACTGTAATATAATAGCAGTCAGTTTCCTTCATGAGTGTGCGTTTCAGGGCCTGCCCAGTGCCACCACTCACTCACTGGTGTCCCAATAGCTTGCATTTAAAAAAAACTAAACTTTTTTGACTGTAATATAATACCAGTCAGTTTCCTTCACGAGTGTGCATTTCAGGGCCTGCCCAGTGCCACCAGTCCCTCATATCTGGTGTCCCAATAGCTTGCATTTAAAAAAAACTAAACTTTTTGGACTGTAATATAATAGCAGTCAGTTTTCTTCACGCGTGTGCGTTTCAGGGCCTGCCAGGGCACAGTGTCACACCTGTGCAACTCATATCTGGTGTAACAGTAGTGTACATTAAAAAAAAAATGTTTTGACTGTAATAGATTGAATAGCAGTTAGTTGTCTGCAAGCGTGTGTGTCAGGCCTACAGCGTCTACTCTGCCAACTTCTGCCAGTGCACAGTGCCACTCATATCTGTTGTCACAGCAGCTTGCACGCATACTACCACTAATTGAAAAAAAAATGACAGGCAGAGGCAGGCCACCCCGCAGGGGCTGTCGTGGTGCTGTGATTCCCTTTGGCCCTAGAATAATGCCCAGTGTTCAGAGGCCACGTACCCTGAACTGGAAAAGTTCTGAGGACATAGTTGACTGGCTAACACAGAACACCCAATCTTCCACAGCTTCCGCTCGGAACCTTGATGCACCATCCTCCTCCAGCTTATCTTCGGGCACCTCTCAAGTTACCACGTGCCCGCCTGCCGCCACCACCAACACTAGCACCACAGCCGCTTCACTTGGTATGTCAGAAGAGTTATTTACACATCAGTTGGAAGAAATGAGTGATGCGCAACCATTATTGCCAGAGGATGTAGATAACAGGGATATGTCTCAGTTAGGCAGCATTACACACATGGACGTACGGTGTGTAGTGATGTACCGAACTGTTCGCTGGCGAATAGTTCCTGGCGAACATAGCGTGTTCGCGTTCGCCATGGCGGGCGAACACATGCGTGGTTCGATCCGCCCCCTATTCGTCATCATTGACTAAACTTTGAACCTGTGCCTCACAGTCAGCAGACACATTCCAGCCAATCAGCCGCAGACCCTCCCTTCCAGACCCTCCCACCTCCTGTACAGCAACCATTTTAGATTCATTCTGAAGCTGCATTCTTAGAGAGAGGAGGGAAAGTGTAGCTGCTGCTCATTTGATAGGGAAATGTATAGCTTGGCTAGTGTATTCAGTGTCCACTACAGTCCTGAAGGACTCATCTGATCTCTGCTGTAAGGACAGCACCCCAAAAAGCCCTTTTTAGGGCTAGAACATCAGTCTGCTTTTTTTTGTGTAATCTAATTGCAGTTGCCTGCCTGCCTGCCAGCTTCTGTGTCAGGCTCACAGTGGATACTGTGCCCACTTGCCCAGTGCCACCACTCTGCCAACCTCTGTAAGTGCACATTGCCACTCATATCTGGTGTCACAATAGCGTGCGTTTAAAACCCAAAAACTTTTTTCACTGTTATAGATTGAATAGCAGTTGGTTGTCTTCAAGCGGGTGTGTCAGGCCTACAGCATGTACTCTGCCAACCTCTGCAAGTGCACAGTGCCACTCATATCTGGTGCCACAATAGCGTGCATTTAAAAACAAAAACATTTTTTTCACTGTTATAGATTGAATAGCAGTTAGTTGTCTGCAAGCAACTGTGTGTCAGGCCAACAGCGTGTACTCTGCCAGTGCACAGTGCCACTCATATCTGGTGTCACAATAGCGTGCATTTAAAAACAAAAAACATTTTTTCACTGTTATAGATTGAATAGCAGTTAGTTGTCTGCAAGCAACTGTGTGTCAGGCCAACAGCGTGTACTCTGCCAGTGCACAGTGCCACTCATATCTGGTGGCAGAATAGCGTGCATTTAAAAACCCCAAAACTTTTTTTTCACTGAAATAGATTGAATAGCAGTTACTTGTCTTCAAGCAGGTGTGTCAGGCCTACAGCGTGTACTCTGCCAACCTCTGCAAGTGCACATTGCCCCTTATATCTGGTGTCACAATAGCGTGCATTTAAAACCCAAAAACTTTTTTCACTGTTATAGATTGAATAGCAGTTGGTTGTCTTCAAGCGGGTGTGTCAGGCATACAGCGTGTATTCTGCCAACCTCTGCAAGTGCACATTGCCACTCATATCTGGTGTCAGAATAGCATGCATTTAAAACCAAAAAACTTTTTTCACTGTTATAAATTGAATAGCATTTAGTTGTCTTCAAGCGGGTGTGTCAGGCATACAGCGTGTACTCTGCCAACCTCTGCAAGTGCACATTGCCACTCATATCTGGTGTCACAATAGCATGAATTTAAAACCAAAACACTTTTTCCACTGTTATAGATTGAATAGCAGTTAGTTGTCTTCAAGTGGGTGTCAGGCCTACATCGTGTACTCTGCCAACCTCTGCAAGTGCACATTGCTACTCATATCTGGTCTCACAGTAGCTTGCACGCATAGTACCACTAATCGAAAAAAAAATGATAGGCAGAGGCAGGCCACACCGCAGGGGCTGTCGTGGTGCTGTGATTCCCTTTGGCCCTAGAATAATGCCCAGTGTTCAGAGGCCACGTACTCTGAACTGGAAAAGTTCTGAGGACATAGTTGACTGGCTAACACAGGACACCCAATCTTCCACAGCTTCCGCTCGGAACCTTGATGCACCATCCTCCTCCAGCTTAGCTTCGGGCACCTCTCAAGTTACCACTCGCCCACCTGCTGCCACCACCAACACTAGCACCACAGCCGCTTCACTTGGTATGTCAGAGGAGTTATTTACACATCAGTTGGAAGAAATGAGTGATACGCAACCATTATTGCCAGAGGATGTAGATAACAGGGATATGTCTCAGTCAGGCAGCCTTACACACATGGACGTACGGTCTGATGATGATGATGTTGTACCCGCTGCTGCTTCCTTTGCTGAGTTGTCAGATACAAGTGAAGCGGTTGATGATGACGATGCGTCCATGGATGTCACGTGGGTGCCCGCTCGGCAAGAAGAAGAACAGGGCGAAAGTTCAGATGGGGAGACAGAGAGGAGGAGGAGACGAGTTGGAAGCAGGGGGAGGTCGTTGCAAGGAGCTAGTGGCACAGTCAGACAGCATGCATCGGCACCCGGGGTCAGCCCGACAGCACGCCAATCAACGCGTGCTGTGTCCACCACCAGAATGCGGTCATTGCAGAGCAGTGTGGCATTTTTTTGTGTGTCTGCCTCTGACAACAGCGATGCCATTTGCAACCTGTGCCAAAAGAAACTGAGTCGTGGGAAGTCCAACACCCACCTAGGTACAACTGCTTTGCGTAGGCACATGATCGCACATCACAAACGCCTATGGGATCAACACAGGAGTACAAGCAGCACACAAACTCAAAGCCGCCATCCTCCTCCTGGTCCAGCATCTTCAGCCACGTCAACCACTACTGTCCTCCTTGCCCCCTCACAACCATCCGCCACTCCGTCTCTCGCCTTGAGCAGTTCCCGCTCATCTGCCCACACAGTCAGGTGTCTGTCAAGGACATGTTTGAGCGTAAGAAGCCAATGTCACAAAGTCACCCCCTTGCCCAGCGTCTGACAGCTGGCTTATCTGAACTATTAGCCCGCCAGCTTTTACCATACAAGGTATAGCCCCATAGCCCCATGGCTATTGGGACACCGCAGTGGAAGGTACCCGGACGAAATTTCTTTTCACAAAAGGCAATCCCCAACCTGTACTCGATTGTGCAAAAGGAAGTAATGGCATGTCTGGCACACAGTGTTGGGGCAAGGGTCCATCTGACCACTGATACCTGGTCTGCAAAGCATGGTCAGGGCAGGTATATCACCTACACTGTGCATTGGGTAAACCTGCTGACGGCTGCCAAGCATGGAATGCGTGGCTCTGCAGAGGAGTTGGTGACATCGCCACTACTTGCAGGCAGGCCTGCTGCCACCTCTTCTACTCCTCCTACTCCATCCTCTTCCATAACCTCCTTGGCTGAGTCCTCTTCTGCTGCTGCGTCTTGCTCCACATCAATGGCACCCCCCAGCTCCCAGGTACTATTCCACATCCCGAATACGGCAGTGTCACACCGTCTTGGGTTTGACTTGCTTGAAAGCAGAGAATCACACCAGACAAGCACTCCTGTCCGCCCTGAACGCACAGGTGGAAAAGTGGCTGACTCCGCAGCAACTGGATATCGGCAAAGTGGTTTGTGACAACGGAAGAAATTTATTGGCGGCATTGAAGTTGGGCAAGTTGACACATGTGCCATGCATGGCACATGTGTGTAATCTGATCGTACAATGCTTTGTGCATAAGTACACAGGCTTACAGGACGTCCTGAAGCAGGCCAGGAAGGTGTTTGGCCATTTCAGGGGTTCCTACATGGCCATGGCGCACTTTGCAGATATCCAGCGGCGAAACAACATGCCAGTGAGGCGCTTGATTTGCGACAGCCCGACACATTGGAATTCAACACTCCTAATGTTCGACCGCCTGCTCCAACAAGAAAAAGCCGTTAATGAATATTTGTATGACCGGGGTGCTAGGACAGCTTCTGGGGAGCTGGGATTTTTTTTGCCACGTTACTGGACGCTCATGCGCAATGCCTGTAGGCTCATGCATCCTTTTGAGGAGGTGACAAGCCTAGTCAGTCGCACCGAAGGCACCATCAGCGACATCATACCATTTGTTTTCTTCCTAGAGCGTGCCCTGCGAAGAGTGCTGGATCAGGCTGTAGATGAGCGTGAAGAGGAAGAGGAAGAGTTGTGGTCACCATCACCACCAGAAACAGCCGTATCAGCATCGCTTGCTGGACCTGCGGCAACGCTGGAAGGGGATTGTGAGGAAGAAGAGTCAGAGGAGGAATGTGGCTTTGAGGAGCAGGAGGAAGACCAACCACAACAGGCATCCCAGGGTGCTCGTTGTCACCTATCTGGTACCCGTGTTGTTGTACGTGGCTGGGGGGAAGAACATACCTTCAGTGAGATCACTGAGGACGAGGAACGGGACATGAGTAGCTCGGCATCCAACCTTGTGCAAATGTGGTCTTTCATGCTGTCGTGCCTGTTGAGGGACCCTCGTATAAAAAGGCTGAAGGAGAACGACCTGTACTAGGTGTCCACGCTACTAGACCCCCGGTATAAGCAGAAAGTGCCTGAAATGTTACCGAATTACGGCAAGTCGGAAAGGATGCAGCATTTGCAAAATAAATTAAAAAGTATGCTTTACACAGTGTATAAGGGTGATGTCACAGCACAACGGGAATCTAACAGGGGAAGAGGTGAAAGTAATCCTCCTCCTCCCACGACCACGCCGGCAAGGACAGGACTCTTTAAAGACATGTTGTTGATGGAGGACATGCGGACCTTTTTAAGTCCTACGCATCGCCACAGCCCTTCGGGATCCACCCTCAGAGAACGACTCGACCGACAGGTAGCAGACTACCTCGCCTTAACTGCAGATATCGACACTCTGAGGAGCGATGAACCCCTTGACTACTGGGTGTGCAGGCTTGACCTGTGGCCTGAGCTATGCCAATTTGCGATAGAACTTCTGGCCTGCCCCGCTTCAAGTGTCCTGTCAGAATGGACCTTCAGTGCAGCAGGAGGTATTGTCACTGAGAAGAGAAGTCGCCTAGGTCAAAAAAGTCTAGATTACCTCACCTTTATTAAGATGAATGAGGGATGGATCCCGAAGGGACTGGCAGTGGGCGATACATTCGACTAAAAAAGGCCTGATGAGGGGGACGTAACAGGGTGTCGCGGCTGCCGGCCCACCGCGTGATATTTAAATCCCTAGCTCACCCCAGTACATTGCCCTGTCGTGGTTACCTGTTCCTGGTTTCCTGAGAGTGCTTTATCATTGTGAATCTGATTTCCTGGTATCCTGATCTTGGCTTTTCCCTGGTTATTCTGAATTCTGGTTTCCCTGACTTGGCTTGTGTAAACGGTATTGTGTATTTTCTGGCTTCCTTGATCTCGGGTTTCCCTTTGACCATTCTCTGTCTCTAGCGTATTAGTCCTGTCATTCTAAGGTCCGGTTTACGCTCTGTACTTTTATTTTCCTTTTCGTGCCTATGTATATGTTTATGGACTGTTTGCGGTTGTTTGCGGTGCGTTAAACGGGGAGTTTGGTCTGTCACTGTGAAGCGGGCGTAACCCTTACACTACCTGATCGATACAACATCATACCTGATGTTTTAAAGCACGTTATTCCAAACAATTTAGGAATGTTAGGTGATTTATGCCCTTTATGGATTAAAACCAGACTCTGCATCAACTATGTAATTTTCCATAGGAGTTTTGCCATGGATCCCCCTCCGGCATGCCACAGTCCAGGTGTTAGTCCCCTTGAAACAACTTTTCCATCACTATTGTGGCCAGAAAGAGTCCCTGTGGGTTTTAAATTTGCCTGCCCTTTGAAATTCTATGGCGGTTCGCCCAGTTCGCCCGTTCGCGAACATTTGCGGAAGTTCGCGTTCGCCGTTCGCGAACCGAAAAATTTATGTTCGCGACATCACTAATGGTCACAATACCTAAGCATTGCGTACCATAATTTTGTTCAACCATTCAAATTAAAACTGTAAGTCTGCACTTCAATTGTATCTCAGTTTCATTTCAAATCCATTGTAGTGGCGCAATTTGTGTGTGTCCAAATATTTCCGGACCTAACTCTACAAGCGAATAAGCGAATAACAAGCGAATAACTAGTGTTCTCCCAGCCCCCATCCATGGGCAGCAGTGGGGGTTCTCATTTAAATATAAAGAGAGGCACTTTGTCCAGCACCCCCAAATTTCCAATAATTTAGCCCATCCTAGTGGCTAGCTGTCCCCAAGCCACAACCTCACATTTACCCCAATAGTGACAAAGGGCTATAAAACTAATAGATTTAAATAAAAATGACCATCAGAAGTCTTCTTTCTTCTATATGTTTATTTCTTCAGCCACAAAAATAACCAAATTATAATCCATAACACTGCGATGCATCTATCTAAAAAAACAACCAATTCACAAAAGACTGGATGAAATAAACATTTCAAATTGCATCACTACAAAAATATATAAATTTTTGCCACTAGGGCTCCTCACAGAATGAGCTTTAAGGTTGGAATTGCCTTAATAATTCTCTGGAGTTCACTGATTGACTGGCTTGTAAACCAACCAGTTAGAGTACTTTTCTCAAGATTTGCCATGGAATATTAGGATGTCCAAACTGTTTGTTTTTTTATTTAATAGCTCCCTCTCGTTGATCATGGAAGTGGACAGTCATCTCTTCAATATTAATACCAAGTCCCCACCTTTTGGCCACAGGTGCAGGCATGGGCGTACTAAGCCCCCTCATTATTTTATTTTACAGGTCTATCCTCATGGGTTCACAGTCGCTTTTTTTTTTCTTAGTTTAGTAAATATGTCCTTACTGGCACCCTAATCTAAATGACATGATGTTCGAACGGTGAATGAAGCAATGTGAGAACACGGAAGAGGGGTGAGTATTGTGGGAAAATGTTATTGACCACATTAAATGGAGCTGACTTAAGCTCCTCCTTTGGTCAAAGAAGGTCAAGCACAGGAAAAATACACAAGACAAAGTAATCCCTATGTTTTAAAGAAAACTAGATCAGATAGGGAGAAAAGAAGAACAGATTCCGAGAGAGGAAGTGAAGAGGAAACAATAGGAGAAAGGTAAGTTCGGCATGACAGTATCGTAAGTTATGAGTTCTACAAGTAAAACTGCAAATCTGACAGAAGACCTTTTATAGAAAACCATTGTTGAATATTGAAAGTGAAATTTTGAGCAGTTAAAGTACTTACATTAGAGTTTACAATATTTGCCTAGTCAAATAAAAAAGTACAAATAATAAAGTACATAATTACAAAAGGCTTTGGTGGGTAATTATCATAAGGTCTAAAAAAAAAAAAAACAAGTTAGGGAAACTTGATAGAAGGTAACAGTAGTCCATTAACAAATATAAAATGGTAATTTAAAATTTACAATTAATTCTACTCCTATTGTACTGTGAAAAGAATATCATTGGCAAATAACCAAATTAATTGGCAAATAAGGTACAACTCATATTTAATTGAATTATGAGATGTTTTAGACTCTTCCAAAAATAATGATAAAAAAAATGTTTTACTTGTTTCTTAAGTCTGTGAGAAACCAGCCAGACTCTGCAATGAGATGATGTGTCGAATCACTAAGGCATAGATCTAAGGAAACCGAACGAAATAGCTTTGTCTCAGTGAATCTTTTGGAATGGAAAGTGAAATGACAAGGTCACAGACATAGGTAAAACTATTCCCAGAAAATCATTAAAACTTAAAGGTTAGGCAGTCAGTAGCAGTTTTCAGTCCTGCTCATTGTTTCATATCACAGTATTGCAGACGACAAGAAAAACACAATGCCATTCAGTAAAATTGAGAGCTTTCAATGCCCTGCCACCTTGACAGCAAAACTTTAAAATATTATACTCTACAAATAAATGGATATATAAACAAAACCTTGTTACTTAGTTACTGTTTTATATCTATATTTTTTTAAGTTAGCTTTGTAACATAGTACGCGTTTATTCTTATTTCATCGTTAGGCATTAACCTACATTTTTCAAAAATATTTTCGTTTGTGAGCATTTGTCAGATTTACTATTAGTCACAGGCGCAACTGGTTCGAAGTGAGTTGAATCATATTAACTTTGTTTTAACTATGAGATCTGAAACTCTAACTACAATGGCCTGCTGAGGTAAACTGAAGTTTTCCAACTGATTAAATAAGAATTAATAGTTCAGATCTTCAGAACTCTTTAACTTTTCATTCTTGTAATTATTGTTTTGGCTCAAGTCACATTTTTTTCTGTGTTCTATAAGCGTCTTCCATGTACATCTTTTCACCCGTCTTCCATGGGCAATGATCCTTGCTGATCTCCTAAAATTCTCAAGGAAGAAGAAATGGACTCCAAACTATAGCATCCTACTGTGTGAACAATAGACAGAAGGCATCTTTTTAGTGGTACTACATGCCAGTCCATACCATGATATATGTTCTATGTGCTCTCAGTTTTAAGTGCTGTTAATAAACAAAAGAAGGAAATGTATACATTTTTCAGAGCATCTTCATGCTCTATTGAATCAGCTTGAGTGGTACAATCCCCACCTGGAATATATGTAGATGAATAAAGTGCAACAGTGTCGACAGGGATCCCTAGTATAAGCGAGGTATCCAATTGAGGTAGGACCAGTGGTATTTGGTAAAAAGGTAATTTTATTCCAAAGTTACCAAAAAAATAATTTAACAATAATATTACATTATGACTTACATTTGCAGATTGAGATTGGTACTAATTATCCCAATAGCAAACTAAAATGATAGTCAGTTATGAATGTGAAATCAAGCTGCACTATGAATATAATGATGCCAGTTTTCCTATTTATAATTATGACTGTCATTTCAGTTTGCAGTTCTGGTATTCACTATGTATTTGGCTGTCCATTTGCTCTCCTGCAGTCTTCCTGTCTCACAGGTGCTCCGCTCACACTGCTCTCTCTTATTTCTGTTAATCAAACCGAAATAAATTGAGGGGAAAAAAAATAAAATAATATATATATATTAGATCTATGACACCAAACCTTATCAAGGCACCCTAAGTTTAACTCCTTAAGGACCGTGGACGAACTAGGTATGTCTGACAAAAATGGTCCTTAAGGACTGTGGACGTACCTAGTAAAATAAAAATAATATAAAATATGTATATATCCATATACATAATTACATAAATAATTTCATAAATATACACGTAGACTTCAAATATAGAAATATGTATATATATTTAAATTATATGTGCATATTTATGTAATATTTTTACATAATTTAAGTAATATTTTGATTGCAATTTGAGGGACCTGCCTGACAAAACAGTAAAACATATCACAGCGATGATATTGTCAGTGAAAGTGAAATTTTTTCGAATTTTTCACACTCAAACGACACTTTCACTGATGATATCATTGTTGTGATACATTTTACTGTTTTGAAACACTAATATTTGTGTTCAGCGAAGTCTCCCGAGTATAACAGCACTCCCATGTACAGGTTTTATAGTATTTTTGAAAGTTACAGGGTGAAATATAAGGCTTGATTTTCCATTTTTTAACATTGAAATTTGTCAGATTGGTTATGTTGCCTTTGAGAGCGTATGGTAGCCCAGGAATGATAATTACCCTAAGGATGGCATACCATTTCCAAAAGAAGATAACCCAAGATATTGCAAATGGGATATGTTCAGTCTTTTTTAGTACAGTAAAAATGAGGCACCTGTGACAGGGAGGGATGCCTCATCTCAGGACCCTATTTAGCCTTGTACCGCAGAGAACTCGAGATGGAAGGATTTCCCCAAGTTAGTAGCTCATTTAGTAGACAGTTGGTTGTAAGAGATAAGACCTGCCAAAGAACATTGACGTTGTGGCAGGCTTATGCAATGTATGATCATATAATGTAACTAAACCCCATTATTTTTTGCCTAGATTAGGTGTTTTTAATAAAGCTAGCAAAATTCTGTCAGCACCAAAGTAGCTGTTTAGTAGATAAGGGAGTGCGCTGGATTTTAATTCTTACTGTACTTATTGGCCCCCAGCAGCACCCCATTTAAGCATGTTTAGGTGAGCGCAGCCAGCCCCTTTTCCAGTTTTCCAGTCTTTTTTAGTAGCCACTTAGTCACAAACACTGGCCAAAGTTAGCTTTCATAATTGGTTTTTGCATTTTTAACACACAAACAAATATAAATATAAATGAAAAAGTGTGTATTTTTTATTTTTTTTCATCATATTTTATAATTTTTGTATAGTAAATTATATGATATGATGAAAATAATGGTATATTTAGAAAGACCATTTAATGGCAAGAAAAACTGTATATAATATGTGTGGGTACAGTAAATGAGTAAGAGGAAAATTACAGCTAAACACAAACACAGCAGAAATGTAAAAACAGCCCTGGTCCTTAACAGTAAGAAAATTGAAAAATGGTCTGGTCACTAAAGGTTTAATTGGTGCCCATACTATCCCTTTAAAGCCAGTGTAGACTGATCAGATTATATCATACATCACTAAAACATATTTAGTTTTTGTCTAGATTTTACCAAAGGATTTGCTTTTTTTTTATTGTGTCTAGAATCAGTAACTGTTTTTTGTTTTGTATATATATATATTTTTATTTCATTCTTTACTCTTAATAATAGAAAATCTTCCTTTTCTGCAACAAACATTACAGTCAAGAGCTGCTTCTCCCCGGGAGGTGATATATTACATCCTACTAGCTATGTCTCTATTGAGACAGTCTGCCATTTTATTGTTTCTTTGACTCCGTCTCATACAGTGTATTATTCTTTATAGCTAAATCAATTACATAGAATGGTTCGCATTGCTGTGGGTCTGTGGGCAATGTTTGGGGATTTCACTGGTCAAATCCATATCACGAAATAGTTCACTTCTGCAACTGTTCAGCTAAACAACAGCTCATTGCTGTAGAGTTTGGCTCATAATACCGTTTTTTCAGACCAATTGTGTCTAGAAATATACTATTTAATAGCCTCTTGAATGACAAATAAAAAGTTAGAAAATGCTATGCAATCCACCTATTTTAGGTCTTAAACCTTAACAGTTCAAAAGTTCATCTCTGTCTCTGCTCTGGGTTCATTAATGCATTCAAGCTGATTAATTCATTTACACCTAATTATTCTCCTTGCATATGCCAAAATAAAGTCTAACAGTTAGCAAATAATTCATTCAATAAATATCCAATCACATTGTTGCATTAGATTTGCATGAACATGCAGTCATTATTATTATTCAGCCGTGGTTCTGTCTTACCTTACTTAAATTATGCTTTGCAAATGATGAATCATTCAGGTGTTCCCTGTGACATTGTGCGGTGAATTTAGTATTTCAAGGATTGTTAGTCTGTTGTCATTGAGATTCTCGTGCAAAGGCACCTCACAAAGGCCTCAAACAAGACTGTACACTATTAACCTTCAATAAATGTGTTTCAACATGACAAGTTCAGTGATTATTACAAAAAAGACTGCAGAACAAAATTAATGCAATATAAATACACACACACACTTTATAATTTACTTCAGAACATGTGCAGGTCAGTTCTTGTGATCATTAAAAAATGTATTTTTTATGATGGGAAAGGACAAGCATATATTCAATGTTTTGTCAATCATTCTATTTCAGCAACACACACACACACACACACACATTTTTCACTTGATGCTCTGCACCAAGCATGTCAAACTTGCGGCCCACAATGGATATATTTGTGGCCCACCTGCCATGGAGCCACTTTGTGTTGAGACTGTGATCAGCCGTAAGACAGGAAAGATATTTCCTATCTGATTCTGGTCTCCCCTCCCATAGCCGATCGCGTGCTCCCGCATGAAAGCCACTTTCCATGGGGGTCTCCTGTTCGCAGAGCCAGAGAAGCGTCTGGCTCGCTTGAGCAGGGCTGGAACTGGTGGACGGGTGGCTCATTTTAAGGTAGGGGAAGAGGGGCTTGGGGGACCTTCCTGTATAGTGTGTTAAATTGGGGAGGGTGGGCAGTGTATTAACTTGAGGGAGGAAGGAGGCAGTGTATTAATTTTAGAGCGGGGGCACTGTATTAAATTGGGGAGCGGGACAGTGTATCAATTTGAGGGAGGGGGCAGTGTTTTCAATTCGGGGGATGGAGGGGTGCAGTGTATCAGAGTGGTAGGAGAGGGAGACAGTGTATTGGAGTGGTGGGAGGGGGGACAGTCTATTAAATTGGGGGAGGGCAATGTATTAGAGTGGTGGGAGGGGTGAGGCAGTGCATTAAATTAGAGTAGAAGGAGGAGGGGCAGTGTATTAGATTGAGTCTTCATGGAGGCGCTGAGCGCTCCCTATGGAGATGCTTATTGGTCACGCAACTTTTTGCCTCACATGTACAATTGCCTCCCAATGCTTTCTATGGGAAAGCATTGGATTGGCTGAGATTATCAAGTTTGACGATCTCAGATAAAGTGAAGAACATACTCATAGGACTTCAAAATCAACAAGATAACATAATTTGTTTTTTACAACTGTGCAACAGCATACATTCACCATTTCAGTCCCATTACTAAAATTCACTCTTTTGTTTACTTTAACCCCTTAAGGACTGGACTTTTTTTGCGATGTTGTACATTTGCGACCAGGCATCTTTTTACACTTTTGTGGTGTTTGTGTTTAGCTGTAATTTTCCGCTCTCTCATTTACTGTTCATATACAAATTATATATTGTTTTTTTCAGGACAAAAGGGGCTTTCTTTACATACCATTATTTATATAATCTCATGTAATTTAATTTTTAAAAAATGAAAAAATATGATGAAAAATTGAAAAAAAATACATGTTTTTTGACTTTTATGTGAAAAATCTTTTATTCATCTACAAAAGCGAATGAAAAAAACTGCTAAATAGATTCAAAATTTTGTCCTGAGTTTAAAAATACCCAGTGTTTACATGCTTTTTGCTATTTTTTTGCATGTTATAGGGCTATAAGTACAAGTAGGATATTGCGGTTTCAAAACATATATTTTTAAAATTTATCAATAGTGACATTGTAACACTATTATCTGTCATAAATCGCTGAATAACACCCCACATGTACATATTTTTTTTAAAGTAGACAACCCAGGGTATTCAATATGGGGTATGTCCAGACTTTTTTAGTAGCCACTTAGTCGCAAACACTGGCCAAAGTTAGCGTTCATATTTGTTTGTGTGTGAAAAAAGTAAAAAACTAAATTGAACGCTAATTTTGGCCAGTGTTTGTGACCAAGTGGTTACTAAAAAAGACTGGTCATACCCCATTTGCAATACCTTGGGTTGTCTTCTTTCGCAAATGGTATGCCATCATGGGGGTAATTCTCATTCCTGGGCTACCATACGCTCTCAAAGGCAACGTAACCAACCTGGTCATTTTCAATGTAAAAATATTTGACCCATATATTTGACCCTGTAACTTTCAAAAACGCTATAAAACCTGTACATGGGGGGTACTGTTATACTCAGGAGACTTTGCTGAACACAAATATTAGTGTTTCAAATAGAATAGAGGATGTCACTCAATTAAATAAAATGAAAGGGTGACCTTAGGTACCCTGAAAACTGCATCTAAATAAAGTGGGATGGGTGCCATCACTCCTTTCCCGTTGTAACCCTGCAGCTGCAAACATTGCCGTTCTTAGAAGGATGGCAGGGTTTAAGTGCATCTAGTGGTGGCCATTTATTTTTAAATTGACTAAAAATTGAACAGTATAAAAAATACAGTAAAAACAAGGTACGTTATCGGGTTATGTTTAGTCTGTAAAATGAGAAACATAGGGATGAAGATAAGTGTATGCTGGAAAAGTGTTGGTTAAGTATATAAACATATCAGGAGGTAGGAGGGAAAACTGGAGTAATCTTCAATAAACTAAAGAGGTATCAACTGTATCTCACCTAAGGTAAAGCGAAGGTAAAGAGGTAACTTAAAATTAATTTTGGTTTCAAACTGCTCTTGCATGTGAGATCAGTTGGTATGCAACAAGTACAGTCATGGCACAAGTGAGCTACAATCTGTTTGGAAATTAATCATTTCATTAAATAATTATTTGCAGTGAAATGAAACATATGAGCAAAAGAAAATATCCGGTTTGAAAAAGACTTTCATTCAGCTATAATGATAGCTTGGCTATTGTAACCAGAGTTTAGCAATTTGATTTTCAATTCACAGTAGTTCACTGACCATTGTATAAATGTTGACGTTTTGTCCATTCTCAATATTCTTGCACATTCTGTTTAGGCTTATGTGAAGTCAGCAGGCCTATTTATTTATTTCTGGAAATTTAAGGAATAATTTGTGAGCAATGCCTGTGTCTCAGATGAAGTGCCAGCCAGCCCGACATGTGTTGGACGATGACTCCAGTCTTAATTTATTCCCCCTGCTGTCTACGGCCTATGTTTTTCTACAATATGAAAAATAGCAGTATTTTTTATTTTACAAATTACCTCAGGTTGAGACAGCTTTCTATGATATCCCCCAGAAATAATCGCAGATAACCTGTATATTAGGGAGGAGAAGACTTACACCATAGCATTGCTGGACAATGAAGTCAGCTCAAATGCAGTAGAAATAGCAAATTCTTTTAACTTAAGATATTTAGCTTTTCATGTTTTTTTTTAAATATTGTACATGAAATATTCAGTTATAATATGTGTTTATGAGTTAATACATTTGTTGTGTACGACTCACATTTTATTTTCTTTCATTCAGATAATATGCCATGAATGTGTTTGCTGCAACAAATGATTATCTTTTTGGTACTTGAAGTATCTATTAGTTATTTTACTCTCCAGGGCTGCTACCTTTTCTATGTCTGAATTAGTATCTCATGACACCACAGTGTTTAATTTTAAATATAAAGAATACAAAATGTCAGTAATTCAGATAAAAGGTATAATATTTAAGGATCCAGGGAAGAGCACAATTAAAGAAATTAAAACTAAATTGTAGATTAAACTCTTGAAAGATATCTATTAGAAAAAAATATATACACCTAGAGGTTTACAATTTTTAAAATGACTGCTTTTGGAAAGCGTCGACTGAATTCTTGCTGATATAAAAAAAGTTCTTTAGAGAATTTCTCTGTAGAATTGATGAATTTACTTAACCCCTTAAGGACACATGACATGTGTGACATGTCATAATTCCCTTTTATTCCAGAAGTTTGGTCCTTAAGGGGTTAAAGACAAGAAATAAATAAACTGGATACGTAAAACAAAAACAAAAAAACATAGTCCTCATGAACATAAGTGGCAAAAAAGACTCAAATTGAGCCTACCTGAACCACATTGATAATAGCAACATCCCTATCAGTCTATACTCAATGAGAGCCTAGTCCTTTACAAGAAAAAAATACAATATGGATTCAAAAATGTTAATAAGCCATGAGTTTTTATAAATAAATAAGTCTTTCAAAATTTTTGCTTATCAGGAGGATCAAATAAATAAAGTGAGGAAGTTCTTCATTATTATAAACATCTTCTCTAAGGAAAAATTCAAAGATAAGGTTACAATCATAGAAAAGCTATGTCGTCTAAAAGGTTGCCTACTGAAACATAGATTTAAGAACAGTAATGGTTCCAAAAACAGCAGTGAGCAAACATAAGCAAAACACAATTTGGTGATCAAAAGGTAAGCCCAATATTATATCCTTTCTAAATCAGTTTTACGTTTTAGTCCACCTCTCCTTGGCTGGGGTCTCTCCATAGTTTCCTGCCCTGGAACAGGGTCCAGAGTACATCTCCAAGTGATTAAGCTCTCTTGCAGAGAATATGGCTGTATAGCCGGTTCACCCAAACACTAACCTAGACTCAGTGAAGAGTAAAAACGAACTGGTTTATTTAGGCCAAGTTGTCTGCTTATATACACAACCCCTAGCATGGGGTCTCCAAACAATACAATACAAGCATCTCCCAGATATCTCTGTGCCTGGGAGATAATCGAGTTAAAGACCGGTAAGCTAAGTATCTCCCAGGAACAGAGAGGCAAAATAAAAAACATAAAAAACATAAAAGTACCCCAAAACATAATAAAAACATACAGTAACCCCATTTGTCCTATATCCCCGATCTGAGTGCCCAAGATGTCCATAGTGCTCAGTTGTCAAATAGTGCTCAGATCCATGCAGTGTAGGGGAAACACCACTGGGGCAAAGTTGTGATGGGCTGCACAGAATAGTTCCAGGGCGTTTGATGATTTTGCTGGTCAACTTTTGGGAGCTTCTGCGGCAAAAATAAGGGGTACTCTGTCTGTCTCTCAGAGAGCATTTGTTCCACTTAGTCTCAGACACATTCCCTCCAAAAAGAGCTCTCCCGTTGGGTCGTAAAGTGGTTAAAAACCTCGGACCAAGTTGCCCGGGAACCGCAAGGTCACCTAGCCAAAAACAGTTCTATAACATTCGCAGCTAAGTACCACTGAGGTGACCGGGAAACACGAAGTCCTCATGCCAAAATTAGTTCCATAGCAGTCGCGGCTAAGTACTGCTGAGGACTGTTCGTGGGTTTGGGAGCTAGCGTTCAGTTCAATTCTAGAGGAAGGAAAGTGCCAGGGGCAGCAAGGGAAAGCTGCTAATGGCGGCTGGGCAGGGTAACTCCCGAACACGGTCTCCGATCTGGACCATAGTTGGTGGGCAAGAGGCCAGCTTCTACACTCCTCCAGGAGTTCATGGCAAACGTCCATGGACAAGAGCGTTTGCCACAGGAGGGCAGCCCTTATTCTTTTCTAGATATCTCCCCCTTCCTTTGCCGTGGGGGCTTCCTTATCGCTTTCTTCCTTTTTCTGCGCTTTTCTTGCTCATGGACCGAGCTATTCTCCTTCTCCCTTTTCTAAATTCCTTTTTCTTGCTTTTCTTTTTTTTTACTTCTCTTCCCCTATGCAGCTCTCAAAAGTTATGGCCTGGAGCAGAAAATCCAAAATGTTTACATCTATCACTTTGTGTTTTTGGACATTTTTATCAATTAGACTTTTCTAAGATTAATTCTGGACCATTTTTAATTTATGGCAGTTTTGTTTCCTTTAGCCTATATTTTGTGATTTTCATAAAACATTTTCATTAAAATGTTTATACCACAAAACAAAGACTTATATTTCCCCCATCAACAGGTATGACTCTGTTAAGGGGCAGTATTAGCATCGTAACTACTACAGCGTGATATAGGGGTGTAGGTTCCACAAGTTCCCTGCTGCTCTACTACTACTAAAAGAGTCGAACTGATTTCAAATAGTTTGTCACTCACTTGTGTCTCCCAGGTTCCTGTGGTCTGAGTCCTCTTCATGTATATATATATTTATATATTCACAATTAAAATAAGCGTCTTTTTCATACAGTTAGTTTAGAAATCTCAATTTGTCTCCTCTTCGACTATACCTAAACTGTCTGAGGATGTCAACTGGACCTTGTAAACCAATACATCTTGAACACTGGCATAATTTATATCTGAAGAGTGCCTGGACAAGGGGAACCCAAATATGTGTCAGACTATTTGAAAATGGTTTCAGTATTACAAAGGGAACTTCTGTCATGATAAATGACTATAGCCAGGTAATAAGTGGGGTAATTTTACCTAAAGCCTATGATATCATCTTGGAGACTTTATACAAATCTCAAGCTGACTATCCTAAATACTCACAAGACCCAAGTCCTGTATGAAATTTAGCTGCTTAGGCAGAGTGCCATGCTGATTATATTAAAGGACATTGAATGTCACTGGTTTCCTTTAAGTGTCAGTTCTGGTCTTTGTTTAATTGAGCTGTAATGTAACTTTTCAGACATGTCAATGAAACATAAAATACTTAACAAGTTAAGCTTTTTTTATTTTTTTTAAGAATGGAGTAAACATACATGTTTATTCTACTATTTTCTTATATGTGATATAATAAATAGTTTACTTGTCTTAAGGTTTCATTTACATTTTAAGCTTAAAGTAAGACAATACAATCATGTCAAGTCAAATCATGTGACATGATCGTCAAAGTCATGTGACACGTTGAGTAATGTAACACAATTTTCTTTTTTCTTAATTTCATCTATAACAATTTATATGGTGTTGTTCAATAGTCAGAAGAATAGGAGGAAAGAGTAGTGGAGCAACCAAATGTTGTTTTTGACTTGGCAGAACTAATAATTTTATTACATTAAAACCCAAAGGTAAACACAGACAAAAGAAGAAAAAAAAAACGGTACTAGTTTTAATGTATGCAAACAAAAATAATTGTGCTCCAGCACCTATATTTAAATCTTATTATATTACATTGGTATGTTCTAATCCCCCTTTTACCGTGTAAAACTCCAACCTTAAAATAAAAAGCTGCTACCACACCCAACCAAAACTACTGCAGAAAAATCATAGAGTGGATCGCTTATTTTAAAACTGTGTACAGTGCAACACTCTAATCGCTTATAAAATACTTTTCTATTATGGTGGTTTTCCCGTAAATTCGCGTTTAAATAAAAAACAAATATACAACCATCATAGTGTAAGGTATGTTCAACTAGTGATTATATAAGAGCTATTAAACCAACCCACATTGCACCTTAACTACCGATACCAACAGGTATCATTCCAACAGTTTACATGCATCTCCAACAAAAAATAAAATGCTAATGAAGAAATAAATTAATAAAAACATAGAGACATACAAAGGAGTGAAAATAAAAATGACATCACCATAGAGGGACACTCTCTCAGTGCACCTGTGATCTATACAAGGTATAACAAACATTAATAAAATTTAGAGAAGGAAAATATGTGATAAATATGTATGCACAGCCGATCCAACCCCACCACAACATCAGGAGAAAGATGTACATTTATACTAAACCCTAGTAATGCATAATAGATTATGAACAAATAAATGTAAATATCAACTTAAAATGTGCACTCAGTTTAGAGAAATAAAATAAAAAAAATATATAAACTATGAAAAGGACTATAATTACGCACTCCAAAACACAAAGTCACATTAGGAAGTATATAGTCATTTATTCAAGTAGAGCAATATCATCAATTAAGGATAACAAAATAATCAAGTACTCCATGGAGAAATTTTAATGCATGATGATATATATATATATATCATTGCAAATAACTAGTAGTTAACCATGTTGGCAGTACAAGTGGATACAAAATTATATAATATTAGAATCCTAGCATTACACTAAATATAACAGGTATTACAAAAATATGTAATCATACATTTACAGGCACAAGAATATTCACTGCATTAATACATTCCAGGCATGCCAATGTGCTTTATCAACTACTGTTGAATCACTAAATGACCCTGACATGAGCAAAAAACCACTTTGTTCTTTCAATGTTGGCTCACGTATGAACCATACATTTGCCTACAAAGCAAATTATCCTCACTCAAAATGTAAACTTAAAAAACAACCAATCTACTAATGCCGGGCTTGAATCTAAATTTGCTTTGAATTTAAAAATCAGCTGAAAAAGTTAGGAGCCAGGTTTTTTTTTTTTTTTTTTAAACTAACAAAGCTTTATTTTTAACTTTAAAAATGCAATTCCTAAAGGGGCACTATAGTCACCAGAACCACTACAGCTTAATGTAGTGGTTCTGGTGTCTATAGCCCACTCCTGCAGGCTTTTCAATGTAAACACTGCCTTTTCATAGCAAAATAAGTGTTTACATTGCCGCGTAGTAATATTTCTAGTCACTCAGAGGGCCACTAGAGGCACTTCCTGGTCCAGTACCAAACAGTGTGCAGCACTGGTGTTCAGCATCTCTATGCTCTGCATGGAGATGCTGAATGTTCCCCATAGAGATGAATTGATTCAATGCATCTCTCTGAGGAGATGCTGATTGGCGCAGTGCAGCGTTTCTTGATTTCCTATGAGAAAGCACTGGATTTCATAGGATCATCAAGATTGATTATCTTAGCTGTGGAGGCGGGACAGTCGAGAACGGCAAGAATTGGGAAAAAAGGTGAGTAAAAAAAATTCCCATGCGATCCGAGGGGGGGGGGGGGGGGAATCACCTAAACAGAGACATTCCCCAACAGATATACACACACACACTGATTTGACATACACCTACAGACTAACATACACTCACAGACACACACACACACTCACTGACAGACACACACACACACATTCACTGACAGACACACACACACTCACTGACAGACACACACACATTCACTGACAGACAGACAAACAATTAATGACAGGTGCATATATTCTCTCACACACTCACAACTTATTATTATTTGTTATTTTTTTAATATATATATATATATATATATATATATATTTACATCCACCCAACCTACCTACCTTTGGGAGAGCTGGAGTGGATCCTTTCCCTGGGGTCCAGTGGAGCTGCTCTCCTTCCAGAACAAAGCAAGTAGAGTAGGAAGATTACAGCATCCTTACTGCCCACCTCCATTAGTGCTGAATGGGCTGGCAAACACCCAGGCATCAGGACAAAATCCATTGTCGCCATGGCTGTAATAACCCCCCCCCCCCACCCCCCCACCCCCAAAAAAAACAGCTGTATAAATAATTGACAATACAATATATTGTGTTCAGACTTTACAATGCCATTATGTCATGGGTTAATGTAACAGCAAGTCAAGGCCTTGCCTTTGTCCCATTTTGGGCCAAACATATATTATAAAATGTAATTTATGATTAAGTTTTTATATGTGTATATTTATATTTTTATTTGATAAAATATTTTAAAAGACAACACTTTACTGCTCCCAAGACGATCCCTATTTTTATCTTATTCTCAATTATTTATATATTTTAAATAGAGGAACTCTTACTAACCATATAATATTATAGCTAAGATACCTACATTTAGCCCTACTAAATTTGACACTTTAAGACGTTATAATGGTAAATGGGGGACCTAATGCGGTTACAATAGATAGGCAGGTAGATAGATAGGTAGGTAGATGGACAGATAGATAAATGGATGGATGAATGGATGAATGGATGGATGGATTAGATAGATAGATATAGTTGTATCCAGTAGGTGATTAACATTGCTGCACAATATCTATATTAATGCCTCCATATTTTGCCCAGTGGCATAAATGTTTCATAGCACTGTGTTTGTGATGATTGAAATCCAAGGTTATGCGTGACAGCACTCATAGAAAAAAAAATATATTTCTTCAAAGAGAACATTTCCATGTGTCATATATCATTTTTTCATGAATGAATTGGAAGAAGAATAATCTACCACCAAGTGTTTTAATAGATTGCTTGTTATGTATATATTGTGGGGAATTTGTCATTGCAGCTGTATGACAATGTTATTTGCATGAATCACACCCTACCATAAGTTTGGTACTTGGAAATGTTTTATATAAATGATTATATATATAGTAAAAGTAACTGGCTCACAAAACAGTCTAAGGATTATTAGGCTCTGTGTTTTTTTGTTTTTTTTAATTTTAGATATCTATGTTGAATTTAATACAGATGTTTATTATCCAGTCTTCAAGTCATTAAGTTTTCCATTATGTAAATCTTCAGTCATTCCAATAGTTGTTTATTGGTATGTTTCGTATGATTTATGCTCTCTCTAATTGCTGATGCCTATTCAGCTCTCAGACTGCATGTACTCACATTTAGTCAACTGTACCATCTCAACACTTTGGCTAAAGGATCTCTTAGGTTGCAAGGCATTTTGTATACTCGACTTATAACAATGAATTGCGAATTCTACATATGTTTTCTAAATATATATTTTCTAAATGTTGGATGTACCTACTGCGGGGTCTTGCAGCTATTTGTAGAGTACCGTATATACTCGAGTATAAGCCGAGATTTTTAGCACATTTTTTGTGCTAAAAAACCCCAACTCGGCTTATACTCGAGTCAATAGTCTGTATTATGGCAATTTACATTGCCATAATACAGACTGGGGCTGCAGAGCTGTAACTTACCTTTCCTGCAGCTCCTGTCAGCTCCCTCCTCCTCCGCGCCGTCCGTTCACCACCTCGGTCAGCTCCCAGTGTAAGTCTCGACTTACACTGGGAGCTGACAGAGGGAGCTGCACGGACGGCGCGGAGGAGGAGGAAGCTGACAGGAGCTGCAGGAAAGGTAAGTTACAGCTCTGCCAGCCCCCCTCTCCCCCCCACTGAACTAACAATGCTGGACCACCAGGGAGTGAGAGCCCCCCTCCCTGGCCAGCTAGCAAGCAGGGAGGGGGGACGAAAAAAAAAATTAGTAATAATAAAAAATAATAATAATTAAATAATAAATAATAATACAAAAATAATAATAATTAAATTAAATAAATAAAAATAATAAATAATAATAAAAAAAAATTAAAATAAAAAAAAAAATTGCCCACCCCCCACCAAGGCTCTGCAACACACACACACACACACACACATACACACACACACACTGCACTCATACACACACACTGCACTCATACACTGCACTCATACACTGCACTCATACACTCACACTGCATTCATATACACACACTGCACTCATACACACATGCTGCACTCATACACACGCTGCACTCATACACACGCTGCATTCATACACACACTGCATTCATACACTCACACTGCATTCATACACTCACACTGCATTCATACACACACACACTGCAGTCATACACACACACTGCACTCATACACTGCACTCATACACTGCACTCATACACTGCACTCATACACACACTGCACTCATACACCCACACTGCATTCATATACACACACTGCACTCATACACACACGCTGCACTCATACACACACGCTGCACTCATACACACGCTGCACTCATACACTCACACTGCATTCATACACTCACACTGCATTCATACACTCACACTGCACTCATACACTCACACTGCACTCATACACACACTGCACTCATACACACACTGCACTCATACACACGCTGAATTCATACACACACTGCATTCATACACACACACTGCATTCATACACACACAGTGCATTCATACACACACACACTGCATTCATTATACACACACTGTAAATAAATATTCAATTAATATATTTTTTTTAGGATCTAATTTTATTTAGAAATTTACCAGTAGCTGCTGCATTTCTCACCCTAGTCTTATACTCGAGTCAATAAGTTTTCCCAGTGTTTTGGGGTAAAATTAGGGGCCTCGGCTTATATTCGGGTCGGCTTATACTCGAGTATATACGGTATATTAAACATTATATTAAAACAAACCTCTGTCTCCTTTATGATTCATTCTCTACCTCCAAATGTTGGTATTTTCCTAGTTGGTGAGAGTATAGTTGTATATAACTAGCTGTAATAGATTGCAATCTCTAATACAAAAATTAATAGATATCTTGGGGAATATGCATTTTTCTGCCTTTTAAAATAAAACATATATATAAAAGCAAACATGTTGCTTTAATTTAATATTTATAGATTTACAACTTTTACATTTAATGTCTTAGAGTTCACATTGCAGCTCATCAATTTTGTTATGAGATGAGATTGTTATATAATGGAATAAAGGTAAATTTAACCTCATCAGAGATATTTTATGGTCTGTCCAAATTAATATGGACCACAGTACAAGTTGGAATTTTTATATATATTTTAAACTTGGTGTCTATAGCTGCCAAACTAATGCTCTCTTTAAATTTAGTGTAAGCTGCTATTATCATAAATCCTGTGCTTTTATTGATTTCCAATTTTGTGATATTTTTAATCTCAGCCTTTCTGCATCTTTATGAAACAGCACAATGCAATATATGTGCGATTTTTCATTTATGATTATATCACAATATCTCTCAAGCCGGCTCATACAGTGCAGTTTACTATGGCAACAAATCATACGGCTAAAGTCCTGTAGGGGCTGTTCATATAAAAAAAAAACCTGCCTTATGAAAAATATATCTTGAAGAGCATCTACACAATAAGTCAACACGGTCTTTTACTGTACAGCTGTTCAGTTAAAAATATATACAATAAAATGTCAACAATGCTTGCAAAGATATATTAAAATAATTTGTCAATGAACAATTAATTCCATTAATCCACTATAATAGGTAATTCGGCAAAGTGTATATCTCTAAGTTGGGGCAGGAGGGGTCATGAGAAATTTGTCTTGATAAAGGAAGTCACATGTGTTTGCTAGATAATGGAGAACAATAGACATATGCATTCGATATCGGACAAATATGGTTTCGTCTGAATTTTCAGACGTTTTCGTATTCGTTTACTATAACATAAACGAAAGTCCTAAATATGAATTATATACAAAATGAAAGGGCCGAATGCATTACCTTTTCATTTCAGTTTTTTCATTTAAGAGACTCCGTGCTGTAGGCGAATTAACCCCCACAGCACTAAGGAGAAACAAAAAAAAAACTGTATCTCCCTGCAGCAGGAGACTTAACCCGTGCGTGATTTAACCTTCCTGTGGCGGTGCTTACCACCTATTTTGTGTGTTTTCCACTCATTTTGTGTGTTTTACCCTTTTTCCGTTCTAGAGTGCTTCATACGAACAATATCCATTCGTCTCCCGAATGAGGAGCACCCCTGCACCCCATTAGAAGATTCACACCAGCAACTTAAGTGTGAAACTGCAAGGGAAGTAATTAATGAATGCTTCCCCTGGGTGGTCGCCATTTCATATAACCGAACGCATGTGGTTGACAAAAGAATGGCAGCCATCTTGTCTCCCGAACGTGGGCAGCGCTACTTGGTCATCGAGTGCTTGGAACTCTTTTTGGCTAGACACTCGCACGAACACCGGTAAAACTTAGACCGCTGCCCGTTCTATTTCCCGACCACCTATACGAACGACGTTCGGGCGATATAAAGCAGGGGGAGCATTAGTATCCTGAAATGAAAAGCTTCCCTTGCTTGGTGTTTGTACATGAACCCCACAAACAGAGACCGGCCAGGATACCTATTCTCCTGGAACTGTTTTGGGCTAGCACTACCTTTTATTAATATGAGGGTCATAGTGACCCCCATAGGTCTTAATGCGGGGGGGGATAGGAGTTCTTCATATTTATAACAAGGAGGGTGCTGGTAGCTCTGCCAGCTCCCTCCTTGCTTTTCTTTGGGCGCATGCGTAATGTTATTTTCGTCCTAATGGACAAAAATGGATTATATTTTACAGAATTTTGCTTGAAAAACGAATGTTTTACGGGCGAAATTCGGAATGGACGAATGAAATTTTTATTAGTACAAATTCATTCGTACAAAATGAAAATTTCACTGGTGCATATGTCTAGAGAACGATAAGCTATAGGAGGATTATGTGAGTTTATAACTTAGGACAGGAGTAGGCAACCTTCGGTACTCCAGATGTTTTGGGTTACATCTCCCCTGATGTGTTGCCAGCATTATAGCTGTGAAAGCATTGTAGGAGATGTAGTCCACAATATCTGGAGTGCGGAAGATTGCCTCTCCCTGACTTTGGAACTCGGCTACTATGTGACACTACCTCCAACTACACTCACTTCTCTGGAGCACCCATGGGAGTAGAGATTTCATTTTGTGCATCTGAATTGGAGTATTTTCCTGCACAGAGATGGTTGTGAGATACTTTTTCTCGAGTAACTGAAAGGTGGATTTATAAAGAATATTGCTGGGTGAGGATAATAACAGGTTGAGATCTGATTTAAGCATAATTCCTAATCATTTTTTTATTTACAGAAGAAAAAATGCATTGTCAAATATAGTTGTGCAAGTGGCACCTTCCATTCTATGTCTATGTATATTTTGCACATTTATTTCCAACTCTATGTATTTTCTGCAATGATTTGCTTATGATATTTGCAATTTGAGGCTATTTGCACTATTTTATAAATGTTGTAAATATACAAATTGTTGACATATTGCCAAGCAATTAAAGATGAAAAAGAAGACATAATTCTTTGATTGTCTTACAATCTCAAGATATATTGTTTTGATTAAAAACATGGTAATTGAATTTATTTCTTGCAGAACTTTTACAGCTCTTTTGCATTGTAAACACTTGATGGTTTTATTTTAGTTAAACATATGCATGTTGAGGGGCGGAGCCTGACAAGCAAACGAGTAAGACGTGCTCTGCTGGAGCTCCCACCGATCGGAACTCTCACAGCCTAAAATCTGGGGGTGAAACGCAGAAGGACCCACATACTGCGTCTATAAAGCTTGGGGAAACCAGCACGCACCTGCGGACACCCGACTTGCCACTCAGAATGCCTGGGAACCGAGACGGCGGACTGAGGCCTACGAGGTTGGACGGGCTGGGAAGGCGGCCGCTCCCAGCTCGCCACTCCGGGCCACAGGCAGGCACCAAACATTCCCCCCCCCCCCCTACGGACCAGATGGGATATCCTGGTCCCCGCCACATGGAGCTAGCCCTGCTGCACGCCTGCAGTCAGAACCGACAGCCGAAACCAACAGACCGGAGGTGAGGGCCTCCAAAATGGCGGACACAAGCGACTGCAAAACTCGTGGCACACAGCAGCAGCCTGCAACATCCATTCCCATCTCTAAAGCAAACAAGATGGAGGTGAAGCAAAGCGGGTCAACAAACCCACACAGCCTGTCCACAATGGCCACCCAGCCTATACCTGAAATGTGGAGCACCAGCCTCAGGACACACAGGTCCTCACTAGAAACCTTTGATTGGCTCTGCACGGGTCTCAGGGAGGCTTTACACAACCGGGGAGTGACTCACCGCCAAGCAGAATTAATGGTGGCCTTATGGATACCTCCTGCAGCGAGGCGCAGCTACTATATGCAGATACCCCGAGCCTCCAAGATGACCATCCGGCACAACAGATACCGCCGGGCCTTGAGGCGGGATGTGGCACCAAACCCCCCGTGCACACGAACCCAACAGCACACAAAGAACACTGGGGCACCGAACCAAGCGACGCCCATACATACCCAACCTGACCGAAACACTGGCGATAAGCGCAACACGACAAGCACCTCCCTATACAAGACAACACCGCAAGCGACTACGTGACTGCACCACATGGGGGACACTACCGGAGCAGAACCCCGAAGCGGAGACACCGGGCCCTGTGGCAGCAAAGGCGAGTCCAGCGGACACAAAGCGCAGGACTTACCATCACTGGGTATAGGCTGAAAGGCCTACAACACTGCCTCACAGGGGTAATCATAGCCTGGACTGATTTGAACTCTCATACCAGTGGAGTACCCAGACGCAGAAATTTAACACAGGCCACATGTGGTCAATACCCCTTTGATAATGCAGGACACACTGCACAATGCTCTTGAAGGTTATTTGCCCAGCTAATTAATGGCAAAGCATAATTTTATGTTTTATGTTTAGTTACTCACGATTAAGATAGCCGGTATATTATTATTATTATTATTATTTTATTATTTATATAGCGCCAACAAATTCCGTAGCGCTGTACAATGGGTGGACTAACAGACACATAATTGAGATCAGACCACTGGACGTACAGGAACAGAGGGGGTTGAGGGCCCTGCTCAATGAGCTTACATGCTAGAGGGAGTGGGGTATAGTGACACAAACGGGTTAAAGTAGGGGAATTAAATAGTTTGTTAGTTAGAGAAGGGTTTATTGAGTGCTTGGTAGGTCATTTTTGACAGTTGCAGGAAAGGAGTCATGGGGTGGGGGATGAGAAGCCTGCTGACAGTTTAATTGATACGCTTTAACGAAGAAGTGAGTTTTCAAAGATTTTTTGAAGGAGTGGAGGCTGGGTGAAAGTCTGATTGAGGAGGGAAGGGAGTTCCACAGAATAGGTGCAGCCCTAGAGAAGTCTTGAAGGCGAGCGTCAGAGGTGGGGATCCGGGCAGAGGATAGGCGTAGGTCTTGGGATGAGCGCAGGGGTCTCGACGGGACATACTTGTGTATGAGGGAGGATAGGTATGTTGGAGCAGCATTATGTAGGGATTTGTAAGCAAGTGCCAGAATTTTGAATTGGGCCCTATATCTAACTGGAAGCCAATGCAGGGACTGACAGAGCGTGGAGGCGTGGGAGGTGCGACCGGACAGGAAAATAAGCCTCGCAGCCGTATTCATTACAGATTGCAGCGGTGCAAGCTGGGAACATGTAAGACCGGTCAGAAGGGGATTGCAGTAGTCGAGGCGAGAGAGAACAACAGCATGAACCAGTATCTTAGCCGCGTCCGGCGTTAGATATGGGCGGATGCGCGCTATGTTCTTGAGTTGGAAGCGACAGGATTTGGCTATCGATTGGACATGGGGAGTAAAAGAGAGGTCAGAATCTAAAAGAACCCCTAGGCAGCGAGCCTGCGAGGTAGAGGTGATAGTAGCGCCGTTGACTTGGATGGAGACAACAGGAGTAGCAGCACTTGAGGGAGGAAAAACTAGAAGTTCTGTTTTGGACAGGTTGAGTTTAAGGAAGTGAGCAGCCATCCAGTTGGAAATAGCAGAGAGGCAGTCAGAAACACGAGTCAAGGTGGGCGGAGAGAGATCAGGGGAGGACAGGTAGATTTGCGTGTCATCTGCATATAAATGATATTGGAAACCAAAGGAGCTGATGAGTTTACCAAGGGAGGCAGTATAGATGGAGAACAATAGGGGGCCGAGGACAGATCCTTGGGGGACGCCGACAGAGAGGGGTTGGTGAGAAGAGGCAGAACCAGAGAAAGAAACACTGAAAGAGCGCTGGGAGAGGTAGGAGGAGCACCAGGAGAGAGCAGTATCCCGTAGACCAAAGTTACGAAGAATGTGAAGAAGCTGTTGATGATCAACAGTGTCAAATGCGGCAGAAAGATCAAGGAGGATTAGGATAGAGTATTGGCCGTGAGATTTAGCAGCAATTAAGTCGTTGGATACTTTGGTCACAGCAGTTTCGACAGAGTGACCAGCGCGGAATCCAGACTGAAGGGGGTCAAGCAGAGAGTTGGATTCGAGAAAGTCTGTCAATCTGGCGTACACAACTCTCTCGAGGATCTTGGAGGCAAATGGGAGTAGCGAGATAGGGCGGTAGTTGGATGGGGAGTTGGGATCAAGGTTGGGCTTTTTCAGAATCGGGGTTACGGTTGCATGTTTGAAGGGTGAGGGAAATGTGCCAGAGGAAAGGGAGAGATTGAAAATGCTAGCGAGAGGAAGAGCAAGAAAGGGAGACAAAGTGCGGATGAGATGCGAGGGAATAGGATCGAGAGAGCAGGTGGTGGGGCGGGAGGACAGGAGCAGTGCAGAAACCTCTTGTGCTGTAGCAGGTGCAAATGTGCATAGGATGGCAGGGGGAGTGGGGTTGGGTGATATAATGAGAGGGGAAGGAGAGAGATTAGAGATCTCTTTCCTGATTGTAGAGATCTTCTCAGTGAAATGAGATGCAAAGTTTGTGGCGGACAAGGTGGTGGAAGGAGGGGTAGTCACAGGGCGAAGAAGAGCATCAAAAGTGTGAAACAGGTGTTTGGGTTGATGGGACAGTGTGCTTATGAGGGTTTTGAAGTAGTTTACTTTTGCAGAGGAAAGAGCCATGCTGTAGGAGCGCAGCATAAATTTATAGTGGACAAAGTCAGATGCAGAGTGAGACTTTCTCCAGCAGCGTTCAGCAGTTCTGGAACATTTTTGGAGGTAACGGGTCAGCTTAGTGTGCCAGGGTTGTAGTTGGGGGCGCTTGCTGCGTTTAACTGTAGGAGGTGCCATGATGTCAAGTTGAGAGGAGAGAGTGGAGTTGTAGAGTGAGGTTGCAGAGTTAGGGCAGTTGAGATTTGAGATGGGTAAAAGGAGTGTTTGGAGTGTGGTGGAGAAGTGCTGGAGATCGAGGGAGTTGAGGTTTCTGCGAGGTTGGAGAGTTGATGGTGTTGAAATTTTGGTATGAGGTATGCAGATGTTAAATGTTAGCAGATGGTGGTCAGACAAAGGAAATGGATCAGTGGAGAGATCAGAGGTGGTACAGAGATTGGTGAAGATGAGGTCAAGAGTGTTTCCTGCGGTGTGAGTTGCGGAGTAGGAAATCTGTGTGAGTCCAAAGGAGGAGGTTACAGAGAGCAGACGGGAGGCATCAGGGCAGTTGAGCTTGTTGATAGGGATATTGAAGTCCCCAAGTATGAGAGAGGGAGTGCTAGAAGAAAGAAAATGGGGTAACCAGGAGGAAAAGTGTTCAATAAATAGTTTAGGGTGACCGGGGGGGCGATAGATGATGGCAATTCTTAAAGGAGTGGGCTTAAAAAGGCGTACAGTGTGAACTTCAAAGGAAGTAAAGGATAGGGCAGGGGCAGGGAGGATAGGTTGAAAGGTGCATTGAGGGGAGAGAAGGATGCCTACACCACCTCCTTTACAGTCGAGTCTAGGAGTATGGGAGAACTGTAGACCACCGAAACATAAAGAAGCAGGAGTAGCGGTATTGGATGGGGACAGCCAGGTCTCAGTGAGTGCCAATATTGTGAGCGATTTAGAGATGATGAGGTCATGTATGGCTGTAGATTTGATGTTAGTGCAAATGGAGCGAGCGTTCCAGAGTGCACACTGAATTTTGGTAGAGTTGGATAAACTGCAGGGTATTTGGAGGAGGTTTGCATGGTTTCTATTTATTTTGGTGTAAGCAGATGAGGTGTGCACTGTTCAGGTTTGTTAGAAGTGGTCTTTTAAAACTCTGACTGTGGAAGACAGGGATGATAGGGTCAAAACAGGACTGCAATAAAATCTATGGAATGGAGATGCACAGAAGAGGTGAGGATTGGTCAAGCAAGACATTTGGGTGGGTATCAATAAAATAAGGGGGGGGGGCAAAAATAACAGAGAAAGTCTTTAGAGATAAGCAGAATGTTAAATAACATTTAAGTTAATAAACCAGTGATGAGCAGGGCAGGGAGCAACTAGCCTTAGCATGCAGGGCAAGATAAACTGCAGAATATATGCATGTATGTGTGAGCAAACACACACATCTATACACATATATATATCTATATATATCTATATATATATATATATATAGATATATATACATATATACATACAAATACACACACGTATATACACACACACACACACACACCTACATATATTAAACATAGAAACATAGAAACATAGAATGTGACGGCAGATAAGAACCATTCGGCCCATCTAGTCTGCCCAGTTTTCTAAATACTTTCATTAGTCCCTGGCCTTATCTTATAGTTAGGATAGCCTTATGCCTATCCCACGCATGCTTAAACTCCTTTACTGTGTTAACCTCTACCACTTCAGCTGGAAGGCTATTCCATGCATCCACTACCCTCTCAGTAAAGTAATACTTCCTGGTATTATTTTTAAACCTTTGTCCCTCTAATTTAAGACTATGTCCTCTTGTTGTGGTAGTTTTTCTTCTTTTAAATATAGTCTCCTCCTTTACTGTGTTGATTCCCTTTATGTATTTAAATGTTTCTATCATATCCCCCCTGTCTCGTCTTTCCTCCAAGCTATACATGTTAAGATCCTTCAACCTTTCCTGGTAAGTTTTATCCTGCAATCCATGAACCAGTTTAGTAGCCCTTCTTTGAACTCTCTCTAAGGTATCAATATCCTTCTGAAGATAGGGTCTCCAGTACTGTGTACAGTACTCCAAGTGAGGTCTCACCAGTGTTCTGTACAATGGCATGAGCACTTCCCTCTTTCTACTGCTAATACCTCTCCCTATACAACCAAGCATTCTGCTAGCATTTCCTGCTGCTCTATTACATTGTCTGCCTACCTTTAAGTCATCAGAAATAATCACCCCTAAATCCCTTTCCTCAGATGTTGAGGTTAGGACTCTATCAAATATTTTGTACTCTACCCTTGGGTTTTTACGTCCAAGATGCATTATCTTGCACTTATCCACATTAAATGTCAGTTGCCACAACTCTGACCATTTTTCTAGTTTACCTAAATCATTTTCCATTTGGCTTATCCCTCCTGGAACATCAACCCTGTTACATATCTTAGTATCATCCGCAAAAAGACACACCTTACCATCAAGACCTTCTGCAATATCACTAATAAAAATATTAAAGAGAATGGGTCCAAGTACAGATCCCTGAGGTACCCCACTGGTGACAAGCCCAAGCTTCGAATATACTCCATTGACTACAACCCTCTGTTGCCTGTCACTCAGCCACTGCCTTACCCATTCAACAATATTCGAATCCAAACTCAAAGATTGTAGTTTATTGATAAGCCTTCTATGTGCAACAGTGTCAAAAGCCTTACTGAAATCTAAGTAAGCAATGTCTACTGCACCACCCTGATCTATAATTTTAGTTACCCAATCAAAAAAATCAATAAGATTAGTTTGGCATGATCTCCCTGAAGTAAACCCATGTTGTCTCTGGTCTTGAAATCCATGTGTTTTTAGATGTTCAACAATCCTATCCTTTAACATGGTTTCCATCACTTTCCCCACTACTGAAGTAAGGCTTACTGGCCTATAGTTGCCCGACTCCTCCCTATTACCTTTCTTGTGAATGGGCACAACATTCGCTAACTTCCAATCTTCTGGGACTACTCCTGTTTTCAATGATTGGTTAAATAAATCTGTTAATGGTTTTGCTAGTACACCACTAAGCTCTTTTAATAGCTTTGGGTGTATTCCATCAGGTCCCATTGACTTATTTGTCTTTACTTTTGACAGTTGAAATAGAACCTCTTCCTCTGTAAACTCACGTGTAATAAATGACTCATTTATCCTTTTTGTTAACAGAGGTCCCTTTCCTTCATTTTCATCTGTAAATACCGAACAAAAATATTCATTGAGGCAGTCAGCTAGACCTTTATCCTCATCTACATACCTTCCTTCTTTTGTTTTTAATCTAACTAATCCTTGTTTTACTTTTCTTTTCTCATTTATGTATCTAAAAAAAGTTTTGTCCCCCTTTTTTACTGACTGTGCCATTTTCTCTTCTGTGTGGGATTTGGAAGCTCTTATAACTTGCTTAGCCTCTTTCTGCCTAATCTTATAGGTCATTCTGTCTTCCTCACTCTGGTTTTTTTTATAATTACTAAATGCTAACTGTTTTTTACTATTTTGGCCACATCTGCGGAGTACCACAGTGGTTTCTTGAATTTTTTGCTTTTACTGACAAGCCTAATGCAATTTTCTGTTGCCTTCAGTAGTGCAACTTTTAAATAATCCCATTTATTTTGGACTCCATATAAATTGCTCCAGTCTGATAATGACTCCTTTACACATATTCTAATTTTAGAAAAGTCTGTTTTTCTAAAGTCTAAAACTTTTGTTTTTGTGTGGTGTGACTCAGTCACTGTTCTTATATTAAACCACACTGACTGATGATCACTGGATCCTAAACTTTCACCTACAGTAATATCTGATACCAAATCTCCATTTGTTAACACTAAATCTAGTATGGCCTCTTTACGAGTTGGCTCCTCAACGACTTGTTTTAGAGACAATCCCAGTAGGGAGTTTAGAATATGTGTGCTCCTGGCACAAGTAGCTATTTTTGTTTTCCAATTCACATCAGGAAGATTAAAGTCACCCATGATGATAACTTCCCCCTTCATTGTCATTTTAGCTATTTCTTCAACTAGTAGATTATCTAACTCTTCAATTTGTCCTGGGGGCCTATAAATCACACCTACACGAGTTACTGTGTGATTACCAAATTCTAACGTAACCCAAACGGACTCTATGTTCGCCTCACTAACCTTTATTAGGCTAGATTTTATGCTATCCTTTACATACAGGGCCACCCCTCCCCCTTTCTTGCCTTCCCTGTCTTTTCTATATAAAGAGTACCCTGGTATTGCTATGTCCCAGTCATTTTTCTCATTATACCATGTCTCGGTAACAGCGACTAAATCTACACTATCAGTTGCCATTATTGCCACAAGTTCATGTATCTTATTCCCTAAACTGCGAGCATTTGTAGACATGACTCTAAGCTTATCATTTTTTAACACACTTGCTACAGGCACCTTCTGTCCTTGTTTTGGGGGACAATTGGATTGATGTTTTATCACCCTTTTGCCCCCCCCTCCTAGTTTAAAAACATCCTAGCAAAACCTCTGAACTGCTCACTGAGAACATTTGTTCCCTTTTGAGAAAGATGCAAACCATCTTTTTTGTACAGTTTATTTCCATTCCAAACAGAGCTACCATGAGCAATAAAGCCAAATCCTTGCTCCCGACACCATTCACCAAGCCACAAGTTAAAGTCCCTAATACGCATCCGCCTGTCGTTCTGAGTGTTATGCACAGGCAGAACTTCAGAGAATGACAGTGTGGAAGCAACCTGCCGTATATCATTGG
The DNA here is from genome assembly GCF_036172605.1 of Pelobates fuscus. Taxonomy (NCBI): domain Eukaryota; kingdom Metazoa; phylum Chordata; class Amphibia; order Anura; family Pelobatidae; genus Pelobates; species Pelobates fuscus. Next base: position 133,611,804 of record NC_086324.1, on the reverse strand, counting down.
CAAAAACACTAAAAACTTCCTTAAAGAACCAGCACACCCAGTTAAGATACAATGACAAAGAAATGGTGGTTAGAGATACATAGTTTAAAAGTATGCAAGTGGTCAAAATTCAATACAATTATAATGTCCAGTATTAAGAGTAGATAGTTTCCTCCATAGTGTACCTTGCAGAAACTCAGATACATTTAGCTTATGTAGCGAAGTAATCTCACATAGTAGACACCATACTGTACTGATATACGCTTCTCAGGACACAACAACCTACACAAGTGCAGCGCAAGCAGCACACATATCATACACATGCCTGTTACTTTTATGGCCGCAGCCCAACTACATGCCGCCCACAGCCATGGACTCTTTGGGGCACAACATGAACTGTCCACGCAGATACACTAAACTGAGCCCCCACCGAGTAGCCATGTTACATATCCCATCCTCTTGCATAGAGTACACCAGACTGGTCCCGGGAGATGGGTGGATAATACAGCATGTTTCCCAACTAGCTAAACGACTCCACTTACTGCCACTCTACACCTATGCAGATATAGCTAATCTAGTACTGTTCAATGTTGACTGTTATATTCTATCTTGTTTTACTTTAATCTAATGATCTCTTTCACAATAATAGCTGCACCCAGCAGCTTTCTAGCTCTGCTGTAATTTCATATGTGTCAGTTCAATGGCCCACCCAGCATGATACCTAACCTGATTTAAGCTAGCTAGCAACACATGATGATAACTATAGACAGCACTAGGATTACTCAGCTTGTTTTAGTTTCTCTTGTTTTAATGTTTATACTTTCATCTCATTTGTCTAGATCTTCTCCTAGGCTAGCTAAGTGTTATATGCTCATTCACTTTAGACATGACTAAACAGCATGTTATAATTAACATTTACTTAACTAGCAAGCTAATGTATCAACAGTATATATTTTTCTTGTGTGTCTTAAGCCTCAGTCCATAACCTGTGTAAAAAGCGTGTCAATCTTATTCATTACTTTTAGGCGTAACACAAGACCTGCAAATCACACTATAAGCATAAATGTACTTTTTCATGTTACTTGAAGTTCTATGCATACCTAACCTAGCATGTCATAGTATACTAAAACAAAAAATGTGCAAGATATCTACAAGCCATGTTTATGTGAAAATAGAGCTTGTAAAAGCTATTGTGGCTGTGCAAGCACTGTTGTAACTCTCATGCACAACAAAAATAAAAAATTAAAAAAAACAAAAAAACTATGCATGTTTTACATTTGTTATAGGAAGAGGTATTAGCAGTAGAAAGAGGGAATTGCTCATGCCATTGTACAGAACACTGATTATGACCTCACTTGGAGTATTGTACCCAGTACTGGAGACCATATCTCCATTAGGAAATTGATGCTGTGGAGAGAGTTCAAAGAAGGGCTACTAAACTGGTTTATAGATTGTGGGGTAAAACCTACCAGGAAAGGTTAAAGGATCTTAAAATGTATAGCTTGGAGGAAAGACGAAACAGGGGGTATATGATAGAAATATTTAAATACTTAAAGGGAATCAACACAGTAAAGGAGGAGACTATATTTAAAAGATGAAAAACGATCACAACAAGATGACAGTCTTAAATAAGAGGGGCAAAGGTTTAAAAATAATATCAGGAAGTATTACTTTACTGAGAGGGTAGTGAGTGCATGGAATAGCCTTTCAGATTTATTGGTAGAGGTTAACACAGTAAGGGAGTATAAGCATGTGTGGGATAGGCATAAGGCTATCCTAGACAGAGGCGGCTCTCTAATTAGGCGGTTTAGGCGGCTGCCTAAGGCCTCGCGCTGGCTGGGGCCTCGCGGCCGCCTAAACCGCCTGTTGGCAGAGTGTGACAGGTCCTCGGTCAGTGACCGAGGACCTGACACCAGGAGGGGGCCCGGCGGGTTGCCCGGTATGCCGCCGGGTGCGAGGCCCCTCCTGGCTGCCCGGCCACCGCAGACACCGGTCTGCAGCTCCGCAGTCAGCAGAGCTGCAGACCATGTGTCTCGCGAGAACCGGCCAATCAGAGCGTTGCCGCGGGTTACCACGGCAACGCTCTGACATCTCGCGAGATTACATGGTCTGCAGCTCTGTGGAGCTGCAGACCGGAAGGCAGCAATGGCCACCAGACCACCAGGGAGCCCACACTGGACCACCAGGGAAGGGTGACCACCAGGAAAGGTAGGCTCTCACCGCCCTCAGCCTCACTACCCCCCACCCTCAGCCTCACTACCCCCACCACCCTCAGCCTCACTACCCCCCACCCTCAGCCTCACTACCCCCACCACCCTCAGCCTCACCCTCCCACCACCCTCAGTCTCACTACCCCCACCACCCTCAGTCTCACTACCCCCACCAGCCTCACTACCCCCACCACCCTCAGCCTTACTAACCCCACCAGCCTCAGCCTCACTACCCCCACCCTCAGCCTCACCATCCCCCCACCCTCAGCCTCACTACCCCCACCACCCTCAGCCTCACTACCCCCACCACCCTCAGCCTCAATACCCCACCACCCTCAGCCTCACTAACCCCACCACCCTCAGCCTCACTACCCCCCCACCACCCTCAGCCTCACTATCCCTCACACCAGCCTCACTACCCCCCACACCAACCTCAGCCTCACTACCCCCCACACCACCCTCAGCCTCACTACCCCCCACACCAACCTCAGCCTCACTACCCCCCACACCACCCTCAGCCTCACTACCCCCCACACCAACCTCAGCCTCACTACCCCCACCACCCTCAGCCTCAATACCCCACCACCCTCACTAACCCCACCACCCTCAGCCTCACTACCCCCCCACCACCCTCAGCCTCACTATCCCTCACACCAGCCTCACTACCCCCCACACCAACATCAGCCTCACTACCCCCCACACCACCCTCAGCCTCACTACCCCCCACACCAACCTCAGCCTCACTACCCCCCACACCACCCTCAGCCTCACTACCCCCCAAACCACCCTCAGCCTCACCCCCCACCACCCTTAGCCTCACTACCCCCACACCACCCACAGCATCACCACCCCCAACCACCCCCCTCAGCCTCACTACCCCCCACACCACCCCCAACCACCCCCCTCAGCCTCACTACCCCCCACACCACCCTCAGCATCACCACCCCAACCACCCTCAGCCTCACTACCCCCCACACCACCCTCAGCATCACCACCCCAACCACCCTCAGCCTCACTACCCCCCACCACCCTCAGCCTCACTACCCCCCACACCACCCTCAGCCTCACTACCACCCACACCAACCTCAGCCTCACTACCGCCCACACCACCCTCAGCATCACAACCCCCAACCACCCTCAGCCTCACTACCCCCACCACCCTCAGCCTCACTACCACCCTCAGCCTCACTACCCCCCACACCACCCTCAGCCTCACTACCCCCCACACCACCCTCAGCCTCACTACCCCCCACACCACCCTCAGCCTCACTACCACCCTCAGCCTCACTACCCCCCACACCACCCTCAGCCTTACTACCCCCCACACCACCCTCAGCCTCACTGCCCCCCACACCACCCTCAGCATCAGGCACCACCATCCCCCACCACCCTCAGCATCACCCCTCACCACCCTCAGCATCACCCCTCACCACCCTCAGCATCAACCCCCCTCACCATCAACCCTCACATCACCCCCCTCCCTCTCACATCACCCCCCTCCCTCTCACATCACCCCCCTCCCTCTCACATCACCCCCCTCCCTCTCACATCACCCCCTCCCTCTCACATCACCCCCTCCCTCTCACATCACCCCCCTCCCTCTCACATCACCCCCCCTCCCTCTCACATCACCCCCCCTCCCTCTCACATCACCCCCCCTCCCTCTCACATCACCCCCTCCCTCTCACATCACCCCCTCCCTCTCACATCACCCCCCTCCCTCTCACATCACCCCCCCTCCTTCTCACATCACCCCCCTCCCTCTCACATCACCCCCCTCCCTCTCACAGCACCCCCCTCCCTCTCACATCACCCCCTCCCTCTCACATCACCCCCCTCCCTCTCACATCACCCCCCTCCTTCTCACATCACCCCCTCCTTCTCACATCACCCCCCCTCCTTCTCAAATCACCCCCTCCTTCTCACATCACCCCCCCTCCTTCTCACATCACCCCCCCTCCTTCTCACATCACCCCCCCTCCTTCTCACATCACCCCCCCTCCTTCTCACATCACCCCCCCCTCCTTCTCACATCACCCCCCCTCCTTCTGACATCACCCCCCCTCCTTCTGACATCACAGCCCCCCCTTCTGCTGATATCACCCCCCCTCCTTCTGACATCACCCCCCCTCCTTCTGACATCACCCCCCCCTCCTTCTGACATCACCCCCCCTCCTTCTGACATCACCCCCCTCCTTCTGACATCACCCCCCCCTCCTTCTGACATCACCCCCCTCCTTCTGACATCACCCCCCCCTCCTTCTGACATCACCCCCTCCTTCTCACATCACCCCCCCTCCTTCTCACATCACCCCCCCTCCTTCTCACATCACCCCCCCTCCTTCTCACATCACCATCACCCCCCCCTCCTTCTCACATCACCATCACCCCTCTCACATTACAATCACCCCCCACACCATCACCTTCCTGTCACCATCACCCCCTCTCACCATCACCCGCCTCTCCTTCTCACCATCACCCTCCTATACACACAACACACTTCAAGCAGCTACCCCATACACATAGGGTCTCAGACAAAAATGCAAACATGCTCACAGAGACATACATTCACACACAAGGATACTCCATCAGACACACTCTCAGGCACATACACAGGTAAACTGTGCATCAATGTGTATATGTGACACTTTTTTGTTAGTGGGGCCTCATGTTTGAGTTTCGCCTAAGGCCTCATAAAGTCTAGAGCCGCCTCTGATCCTAGATATAAGATAAGGCAGGTATAAAAGTATTTAGAAAACTGGGCACACTCGATTGGCTGAATGGTTCTTATCTGCCACATTTTATGTTTCTATGTTATTGTATTGCAATTCTTGCAGCATGCATATGCATTTTTGTTCAGTTGTGCCAATCTCCTATCCTTACACTAGAGATGCAGATGTCTTGAAGAAAAGGAGATATTCCCAATGTAAATATTTGCATATACGGCAGTAGGTCAAGGCATAAGTCACAAACCTGTGTTTGTATTTTACTATGGTTGTAACACAAGAGTCTGCAGATTTGCAGGCAGACACCATATTGATGAGATTAGCTGTAATTAAAAATGCAGCCAAGCCAGGCAGAGGACGACGACTTAATTAGCAGAATGTCACTGAATCTAATTTACTTTGCTTATCGTATATTTATTCACTAATGAATTAGGATAGAAGAACAGGACACCTTCAATGGGAGAGCCAGGGTCTTAAAGGCTTAAGTGCTTTAAGTGCATTACCCTTCCAAGTGTTCACTTGTGTTAGCAGAGCGCATGTTAATACCATTAATGAAAGAATGTGCGCAAACCAATAAGCATTCTTCCAAAGCTGAGAAATGAAGAGGATAACACTGTTATAAATAAAAAATATAACATAGAAATTTAAAGGAGTTTTAAACAGTATCATTAGAGGAAGCAGTGGGAAATGTAATACAAGACACACACGCACACACATTTATATATTAAATATATATATTAAAGAAGCATTAGTCCCATAGAGTGTCAAGTATATCAAGTTCCCTTTACGTTTAAGTATTACTTCCATATAACCTTTTTATTTAAAGAATATTTTCCAAGGTGATAATTTTTTTTTTGATACAGCTTAACCATGAGTCTATGCCCACTTGTAATTATATAAATTTTAATGTTGAACTTTGTCACCTTAAATGACTAATTTATTCTACTTTTACATTGAATTTGTTTTTCATCTGAGCCTTAATAATAATAAAAAAAGCATCATATAGATTATTATTGTATTTTTGTTCCAAAAATTTTGATGTATAAAATTTAGGTATGGTAAAGATTGGTTTTCTGAATAATATGTCTGTGAGATCAATTTGTAGTCAATGGCTGTAAAAATACAAAGACATATTTTAGGGTTGTCCAATCCCAAAGGAGAATAATATAAACTGACAAAGCTGATGACAGAGAACATGTTTAAAGAACATCTCTCGACTCAGCAAGATTGAATACTGGCTTTACATATGAAACAGTTATTGTGGAATCAAAGAAATGTTACTATTGATTTCTAAATATATTTAGTTTTAACATATACCCAGTAGATCCCTTATGTACAGGAAGCCTAGATATGCAACAATGTTTCACAATCCCATAAGCATAATTACAAGTCAAAATCACAGAGAATGTACATTACCAGGGTATTACTGACATGTAGGGTGAGATTATCAAGGTGTTCTGTTTTTAAAAAAAAGTGTAAAAGGGGAGGAGTCACTAAAAGAATAAGTCTGTTTATTCCACTAATTTCCATGTATTTTTCCACTTTTTGCACACTAGGCTACTTTTTAGAACAGAATATTTTCATATATCCCCCAGTATATCATTTTTTACCTGTCCTTAAACTTGTTATAGCTGAATCATTAGCTCATTCTAACCTTTGCCATTTCCTTTACACATCCATCTTTTTGCTTAATATCTTGGGCAGTGTAGTCCACCAAACCCTAGGAAATTAAAATCCTAACAAATATGGTGAATACTTTAGTTAGTTGTTGTGACAAAGTTCACGCTTTTGTCTATATAGGAGATGTCCTCCTCCTAAGTCACGAACACGTTGCTGAACTTTAGTGATGTTTTTCCTTGAATTCGGTAGATAAATCTACCGAACACCGACCACCCCCTGGCTCATTAACTACAAAGACCACAGGATAAAGTGCTCCCTCTGTGTGGCAGCCATTCATATAACCGAACGCCACGGGCTGGAGAAAATGGCGTCCATCTTGTTGCACGAACGCAGGCAGCAGGACTTGGTTGTCAAGTGTCTAGAACTCCAAGTCGGACACTCGACCACGTGAACATCAGTGAAACCATGGGAATGCCTGCTTCTTTCCACGACAAACCAGGAGAGCACTGTTCGATAGGTTTGTTCATACGGACAAGACGAACAAACACTACCTATGAGCCAGGGGAACCGTTCAACAGTTTATTTGTATGAAACTCACGAAATGGACCAATCGGTACCACTAAAACTCTGGAACTGTTTTGGGCAGACGCCTCCTGAACGGTAGGTCAAAACTTTACCCAGGTGGCGATTCGGCTGTATTCATGGGATCTGAGCGCTATTTGAACAACTTGGGCCCTCAGATCCAAGCTATCCAGGTATATAACATTTGTGGGGGTTCCTATATGATTATTATGTATTTCTATGTGTTTTCATATTTTATGTAATTTATGCTTAGTCATGCCGACACTGTAAATTGTAGTCATTTTGTGGGAGTGTTCTGGGCGTGTTTTTCAGCCTCCTAAATTTGGATATAAGTGGGCCAGTTGGCCAGATTAAAGAGATTAATTTTACCCTTCATCAAATCTAGGATAATGATTGGGGAACTTGGGTTATAGTCACTACTGTGTTTGGGACTCGGGAGATTTATAACGGATATACTTAGCTGTAATATAGGGGATCCGTTACAGTTGTATTGATGATTAAGAGCAAGTTGAGCATCACCGAAATGTTGTCCATGTAAATCGAATCCATAAACACTTGGAAAATGCATCCCCTAAACATTAGCTATTGTCACTAAAGAGGTTTGCAAAATAATTGTTTTGTGATAACTCATTAGAAAACATAATCCATAGAAGAAAAAAAAAAGGCACACGAGGATCCTGAGAACTGACCTTAACTCATCTTGTGCCATTACAGACAGAAACTAAACAATTTGCATATCAGATTGATTCCACCCAAAATGTCAGCACAGATCCAAAACTGCAGACCTCTGCACGAGAGATGCAGCAACCCTTGACAATTGTTTCAGACTTGTTGGGCATCGTCAGTGAGGTGTAGCTAATAGTAAGGAGTCCACGTCTGGATTACTCTTTTACCTTACGGAGACCCAAGGTAATTTGCAAGCAAACCAAAACAGGGCACAATGGAATACTGAGAACAGACATCAACGCAGATAGTTTGCCCTTCAGTGAGTCCCTGCTCAGTTGTCATGTTGGGTTTAGCTCATCTTGTGTCATATTAGAGAGAAACAAAACAATTTGCTTATCACACTGACACCACTCAAAAGGGTGTTCCAAATCTGAATTGCAGTCCTGCCCTTCAAAATGCTATCAGAGTCCTGCAAAATATTAACAAATTAGTCAACTTAATTAGTCTACTTTGGGAATTATGGTAATCATGCAGGTAAATTGATTTTTGGCATGTACAAAGCTTGGTTGCATCCATGGGCGTCCGCAGGAATTTTTCCAGGGGGGGCATAATTGTAATGACATCCATGCTTGGCCCCTTTTTGACAGTGTCATGAATGGGAGGAGCATAGTCATTATCACATAAAGCCAGGGTGAATAGAGTTTTCACAACTATGGTGTCAGGAATACATGTTTTAAGCAAATTAAAGGAACATTCTGGTCACCATAACAACTTCATCTAAATGAAAATGCTATAATGCCAGGAGGCCTCTGGGTGCTATCTTTCTTTTAAGGGGTTAAACCGCTCTCAAATGGTTTAACCCCAAAAGGCTTCCTCCAGCTCCAGATCTCCAGGTCGCTCAGTGGTATTCAGCTTCTGAAATGGAGGGTCAGGAAGTACAGATTCACATAAGGCATGGGGGCCGTTGATTGGCTAGAGTGGTCAGCTGACGCTCTAAGCCAATCGCTAGTTCCCGATTTATACATTTTTAAAAGTTTTTATGAATGGGGAGCTACTGATTGGCTTAGAGTGCCAACTGACCGTTGTAGCCAATCAGCGGCACCCCTACCCAGCAGCCCTCTGTGCTTCCTGACACTTAGTAAATCAAAGTCAACACATTAACACACTGATCTGTTTTTTACCTGGGGAGATGAGAAGGTCCAAAGTTTCCTGCCAGGCCCAGGAACCAAAGCCTTATGATGTGGTGTCCAGAATGAAGTGGACTTCCTGCTCCAATCTCATTTTCTTCTCCATTTGACACAGTCTTCTTTTTCTTCTGACACTGTCTTCTCTCCTCCTTGGCTCCTTCTGCTCCTTTACCTTTCTACTTATTTTGTGCCCTTCTGCTCCTTTCTCTTTCTAATCACTTTCCGATCCTTGCAGACCCTTCCTTCTCCTTGCTGACGGCTCCTGCACCTTGCTAACCCTTCCTGCTCCTTGCAGACCCTTCCTGCTCCTTGCAGACCCTTTCTGCTCCTTGCAGACCCTTTCTGCTCCGTGCTGCCTCTTCCTACTCCTTGCTGACCCCTCCTGCTCCTTGCAGACCCTTCCTGCTCCTTGCTGACCCTTCCTGCTCCTTGCTGCCCCTTCCTGCTCCTTGCTGCCCCTTCCTGCTCCTTGCTGACCCCTTCCTGCTCCTTACTGACCTTTCCTGCTCCTTGCTGACCTTTCCTGCTGTTTGCTACCCCTTCCACTCTTCCTATTCCTTGCTGATCGCTCCTGCCCCTTGCAGAACCTTTCTGCTCCTTCTACTTTACCTTCCTGTAGGCTGTCTCCCCCCCCCCATCCCTCACTTACCTGATCTGTAGGCTACACTCTTTGCTGCTCCCCTGTGGATGCAGCCAGGAGAAAGAAGCAGGGATAAGCTGTAGCTTCCTATCCCTGCCGTTCTCCATTCACAGCGGTATTGCCGTTTATTATCACACAAACGAAAAATAGCAGCACAAGCTGAAAAATCCAGGGGGGTGCAAGTGCCCCACCCTTGCCCCTCCCCCCTCCCCCCCCCCCCCGACACCCATGGTTGCATCATACAAAAACAAAATAGATCAGTGTTTTGGCCACCTCATCATAAAATCATCAGCATGACCAATGCTAAAGTAAAAGGATTATTTAAATGAGGTTCTTTTTATGAGGAAGAATTACAAATGAGAAGAAATCCCATTTGGAAGTATGTTGATATTTATACAAAGCTTTTTCAAGGATGCTTCTCGTATCAATCATTTTATGAATTATATAAGGTGGCCCCTTAAGATTAGTATAAAATTACGTTTAAGCACAGCAAGGCAAATGAATAGCTCTCAAATTGAAGAGGCAGTTTTTTTTGTATCAGAAATACATGTTCCATTGCTCTTATATGTTAATGGAAAATGGCTTTGTAAATCTCCTCTAGTCTATTGTCATTTAAAAAATATACATATTGTTACCCAAAGAAAACAATCCCCTTTGAAGAACCCCCACACGATGCCAGTAAGAACGGAGATACAACTAATTTGTTACTAGACATAAACATGATTGGAAATAAAACCGCTTTATTCATGTATTATAAAATATTTTACATCTCTGGTAAAAATGTTAGAATGTTTTACTGCTTTGTAGAATCCATGTCTTAAGGATTTACTACAAGTGCAAAAGGGGGTGTAATCCACTATAAGTAGTACAAAACAAACGCTTGTATTTCAGAAACATGGAGCTACTCAATACAAAAATCCAGTTATCTACTCACTCATTTCAAAGCTAGGAATATACTTATCTTAGACTGAGATATTTAAACAATGTATAAAGATAGGAAAAGAAAAACTCTCTCGGGTTTGATCCCTATGCCAGTCATTGTCTTTTTCGGTGCATTCTAAGAGTTGTCATAATTAACAGACTAAGCAATATATAAGGAATATGGATATAGTATCTAAGTAATGATCCAATTCCCTTCCTCCTTAATTTCCTTTCCTTTTTTTTTTTTAATAAATTTATGGCTGTTATTAATATTTTTTAACATCTTTGTGGGTTGTGCCCAGCATTGGGGAGGAATAGGGCACCTCCTTTCATGTCTTTTATTTTTAAACTTCTATTAATAAAAACTGCAACTGGCCACAATGTTACATCAAAACTGTTACATACACCCAAACACGCATACTACTACGCACGCTGTACACACACACTATTACACATGCTGCTACCCATACTGTGACAAACGCACACTACTGACTGACACACGCAGAAATACATATACACATGCATGCATGCACTCAAACATTTATGCACACTGTTGCACCTGCGCACATACATACAGACACACACAAACTCACTATTTATGTATGTATTTACAACTATTGTTATATTTAAACAGTCAAGTTTTTTTTTTTTTATGGTTTGGAAATGGAGATTGGGGTGCGTTTGAGAATTATTTCCTTACAGGCATTTGGGAGGTAAATACGACCTTACTGGCCCAATAATGTTTTCAAGTATTCAAGCAATACAAAATTAGAGATATCACAAAGAAGTATACAATATATTGGCTGCTGTGATAAAACGCACTGCTCATCAAATACTGCCATTTATAATTTTTCTTACTTTAAATTTTAACATTAACCATAGACTTATAGACCATAGACATAGACTAATCCTGAAAAAAACGTGTGACATTGCAAACAAACTAGTGTATCTTCACGTGAAATCAATCACTAAATTCCACATAACAAATGTCAATAAAACACAGCAAATAGTGAATAGCACACTTATGTTATATAAAACCTTATAAGATCAGTGTTTCGCCGTATGTGATTAAACACAAGTGTATAGGGAAATAAATAACATAAAAAATATACAGTTTAGCAGATTATCCCAGATATCTCTGAAAGAAAGAATACTTACACCAGGGTAGTACAGTAGAAATCAGTCAAATGGATAAAATACTCAAATCCCTGTAGATATTAACCCACTCACTTTTTCATGAGCCTGCATAAAACTGGCTCAAGTATACCTGACCACAGATGAGGGGGGAAAAATGATTACACCACAAGATATTTGTAATGCATTTGCCTCATTTTACAGTAAATTATATAATCTCAAAGATGACCCACATGTTCACCAACCAACAGGAGAAAAAATCTCCAAATTTTTATCAACGATTAATTTACCTTGTCTAACACCATTGCAAAGTGAGGCATTAGCAGCACCAGTGACCCTGGAAAAAGTAAAGTTCTTAATGATCTTCCACCACATAATACGCCTTCCAAATACTACCAAACATTATCCTCCATCCTCTCCCTCCAATCTTTTTAGGTATGTGGTCAACTCAACATTTGACCACCTTGCCAAAACCAGTCTAATCCCCTTAAATTGAGATGTAAAAATGCTGGCCAAACTACATGCTAATATACGGACCTCCATACTACCTTGTATCATCAATGAAGATCAAGTCGGCTTTGTAAGCAGCAGACAGGGAGCAGATGGCACGGGAAAGGTTATAGCACTTTTCTACAGCATGCATAAAACATAACCTAACAGCCTTTTATTATCCCTAGATGCCAAAAAAAAGGTAAATTGGTCATTTATACGAGGCACTCTGGAAAAGTTCAATTTCCCCCATCAGTTCCTATAAGTGATATCAGCATTATACAGTACACTGTCAGCCAGAGTTTTCAATGCTGGATTTCTATCAAACTCCTTTGAAATCTCTAATGTGACAAGAGAGGGGCGCACTATTATACTATCATTAGAACCCTTAATAGCTTACATAAGGGTAAACACTGCTATTTGTGGCATTAAACTGGGTAACACTGAGATAAAACTTAATCCATTTGAAGATGATATCCTTTTAACCATAACTGGCTTAGAAGTATCCTTACCAGAGTTCCACTCAATTTTACAATCATATAGTAATGTTCATTTTATGAATTAAATTTTATCAAAACACAAGCCATGAGGGTGAGAATAGAGGACGACCGCCTTCTTCAGGTGCTTAATGCACAAAAATTGCATAAAATAGTTTCAAGCCCCCCTAATATTGTTTGTATCGTTTGGTGCTACACTAAACGTGGGACACAAATTAAATAGTACTAGTGCTAAGTAAGCTTAAGTGTATTTAAAGAGCATGGGCTTAACACAATATGGCCATATGGTGGAACTGAGTCCCTATATTTGTTTGCTGAGATAGGTGATTTTAAGTAGCCTTGTAAATTAAAAAAAATATATTTTTATGTGTGCGCTGTTCCCTAATCTGTACTATGTGTGAATTGTCACTCCAGCAGCACCGTTCCTGTGAAATGCATGTTTTGGGTGTGCCCCCAATGCCTTTTTGTCTTAACTCTGTAAGTTTGGAATCCAGACCAGATTCCCTTTGGGGTTAAGCACCCTGTTTAGCCCCCCAGTTTCCGAGGCTATTTGGAGGTGACCACAGCTATATATTTGAGGAGGTTTTCAATAGCAATGTCACTTTAATTTTAATTTTCATTGATCAGATATATAATTTGCATTGTGAGTATATACATCAAAGCACTATCACTTTTATTGATTTATTTTGACACTGCATTTTTTAATTGTGTTTATCAAATTCATTTAGTATTATGTATATTCACAATGCTCTTACAACAGATTATTTAAATATACTTTAGCGTACTTAGCACTAGCCCTATTTAATTTGTCTCCCACGTTGGAGTTAGTGTAGGACCCACCAATACTGGGGTACTGTGAAGTAGTGGTGGGCTCAACACAATATGGCCATATGGTGGAACTGAATCCCCATATTTGTTTGCTGAGATAGGCGATTTTAAGTAGCCTTGTCGATTTTTGAAAAGTATTTTTTATTTGTGCACTGGTCCTTAATCTGTAATATGTCTAGACTGAGTCATTTGTTTTATTCAGCACTTGGATGTTAGTACTCAGTACTATAGTAACAATTTCATATACAATTCTTACTTTTCTTTTTTGTTATGCGTGGATAATTATCTGTTGTAGTTAATGCTTTCTTATGTAAGCAAAACTCATTAATTATTCGAAGCTCTTTCCTTCTTCCTTAAGTTGCTAAATTATGCTTTTGTGTTGTTGTTTTTCTTTCAATTTTTAGAGTGCTTTATTTCCTTATATTTAACATTTTATGTGTTCCATTCTAACAGAGGAAATTACAGAGAACGAGAAATCTGTGTCAAGTTCAAAGGAAGTTATCATTGTGGAAAAGAAAGATGAAGTCCTTGAAATTCCATCTAGATCTTCAAACATAGAAAAGAATTTCAATGACACACAAATTGAGAAAAAAAAAAGACAAGAAAACTCTTTTTAGAAAATCTGAATATATTTCATGATGACATGTTGCGAAAATGTATATATTTAGGTTTTGTGAAATAAATAAGACTCAACCAAATGAATTAAACTTGTTTTTGAGTGACACAATTTTCAAACATATAAGTAACAATAATGTAAAACAAAAATGTAAAAAATAAAAAAACAGATAAGCCAGTCCTCATCTAATCATCAAACAGATTTTCAAATAATTTCAAGTAGCAATTCTCTCTCCGACTTCAGTCTTTTGAGACATATTGAAAGAAACATGTAATATTTCGTAAAGATTGTCCTTCAGAAATAAATTCAAGTTTACTTGTTAAAGACATTTAAAAATAAGTTCATATCTGTGCACAGGAATATGCAGAGACAAAACAAGGAGCTAGTTCAGAAATCTCGTCTTGGGCTGACTAATAACACTGCTGCAAGTGGAGTTACACCTTCGGCGTGTAGCCAAAATAACTCTAAAATGTGCAATGTTTTATAACGAAATCCAGAAAATACTAGCTCTTTGCACCATGACCACTTCAAAACACTGAACTGGTGATAGTGCTTGGAGTAACTATTTAAGTCAAGACTTTTCCAAAAGTGCATCTTCTTCTCATTTAATTTTCTGCTAATTTTTTATTTTTATTTTTTTTTTGTAAGCAAAACAAAAGCATGACAGGTACTTAAATTATCATTATAAGATGTTTATTGCACTGTAAAGTATTTAATATTTCTAAATATTTGACTTTCTACAAGACTTTCTACGAGAACCATCTGATAGGTGGAACCCTGTGATTGCTAGAAACATAGAATGTGATGGCAGATAAGGACAATTTGACCCATCTAGTCTGCCCAATTTTCTAAATACTTTCATTAGTCCTTGGCCTTATCTTATAGTTAGGATGGCCTTATGACTATCCCATGCATGCTTGAACTCCCTCACTTTGTTACCTCTTCCACTTCAGCTGGAAAGCTATTCCATGAGTCCACTACCCTCTCAGTAAAGATAGAAACATAAAATGCTGTGTACGCACTGAAAATCCACAGTTCTTCTCTTTGAATAGACCAGAGATCATCACAAGTGATAATCTCAAAAGAAGTAAAAATAGCTGCAGCCACAAGATTGTCCCGGCACCGATTTACCAGTGAGTAAAAACTGTCTTTTTTATTTTTCAATGGGGTGGGTGGGTAATCTCAGCAGTTATAAGAACACACACTAAAGTGTAAACTTTAGTAAACTTTAGAGTGTTCATTTGTTCATTTGTTAAAAGAAGTTCAACAAGGATACATTATTCTTGTTTCTGATAAAGATATATAAAATAATAGCCCTCAATAATTCTCTCTCATACACTTGTCTCCTTGTTCAGTCTTCAGTCCCTTCCTAAATAATCTGAAGGTATTCTTTCTCCTTGTACAGTAACTACTATTTATATCCATATTTAATGTAACAGCAATGTTGTACATTACACAGCAGGTTTAGAAAATCTTACACACCTTCTGTGGATTGTAGAGAGAGAAACCTGCTCCAACATCCAAGCATCGGAATCTTTTTTTTTTTTAGAGTCCCAAATGTCCCCCTACAGCACAGTTCTTGACTTTTTAAACAAGGTTATACTTTAAGGCATATCCTTCGAAAATATTGTCAGTGGTCACAATGTTTGTGTAAATCCTCTATTAACTTGGGAGAAATTTTAAGAAAAAAAAAACAAGCAAATATTTTTGAATGAAAGTAATGAAAGTTTATTTTGTTTAAAAACTTGATTTTCTGTATATTAAGTACTGCAGATATCTATATATTTTTTAAATGTTTTAATTGTTTTTATTATAGATATCTATACTTTTTGAATTGTTTTTATTGATTATCATTAAGAAAATACAATACCTACTGTCCCCCTCTTATTCTAACTCAGGACCCCCACCCGCAGCTCAGGGGTGGGGGCCGGGAGGGAGGAAAATTGGTCCCCCCCTTATTCTAATTTAGGGCCCCCACCCACCGCTCAGGGGTGGGGGTTAGGGGGAGGACAATAGGTCCCCCGCTTAATTTATATTTAGGGCCCCCACCCGCCGCTCAGGGGTGGGGGCTGGGGGGAGGACAATAGCCCCCCCCCCTTATTGGTATATAGGGCCCCCATCCACAGTTGTCTGTGATCTGGATGATTATAGTGTGCCTATTCCATCCATTGCAAATCTAGTAATGCATCATGTTGACCCAATTTTAGCTACTGACCCAATGTTTAACAACCACTGTTTTAGGATGTGTTTTAATAGAATCTGCTTTTATTTCATAACATATGTCCTCATATATCTCATATATGTCCTCATATATAGGATCCTATTGTTTTTTAATTAACAATAATTGTCTCAACTAGCTAATTTAATTTAATCAATCTGAGTGTAAAATAAAGATATTGTCCACCTTTACTGGAGGAGATAACAGATATAAAGATATATACGCAGATATATAAAACAATTAATGTGTGCTTTCTAACAACCTGGGTAGGATTATGAGATATCTATCTATGTTCATTAATCAAGGAAATCATTCATATCCTTATTATGGATTATTAACTTGATTTAATAAGATTCAGGGGATAATTAGTGCTAATGGAACCTTTGCATACTTGACCCTACCGAGAGGAAGGCCTAAACGTTTTGAATGTTTGAAGACCAGAATGTATTTGCCCGAGAGTCCTTTGCATTAACCTCCAACTCTAATCTTTGCAGTTTTACCCAGCATGCCACAGTGGTGGTTTCACAGCCTCTCTTCTTATTAGCAGGCATATGAGTAGGATGTAAAAAAACACATTTCTTGACATGGGTTCTGTGGCATGATGTTAGGTTTTATTTAATTTGAGGACATAGTATTAATGAGTACCAGGTTCTCCCTGTTATGTTTTTTTTTAGTTACCCTCCTTTACTTAGGCTTTTTCACAGACAAAACAAATGAAGCGTATTTGTGCCATTTAGACCTACTTCCACACTTTTATACTTTTCATTCCTTCCAGAGTCACTTCCTCATTTTCAGGTTTCCTTGCTTTTTTAAATTACCTGTTGAGAGCAGCGAACAAATTGATCCCTATCTTTTTTTAAAAATGCCAATGCGCCCTCTATAGGCGACTTGGTTAAGAAGGTGGAAACAACACGGGTCATAAGCAATTACATTTCTCTTTAACAAAAATACCCATCTCATTTACAGACCTGCGCAAGGTGTTCTGAATTTCTTTGGGCTGGAGGATTTAATTAACCCCCTCCACCCTTCCGTTCTGTTTCTAGTTATAGTCCTCTCTACGATGACTTCTAACTAAGCTGCCTTGGTTAAATTAGCCTGCACTTATTACTATTACTACTACTTTTGTCTGAACATATTTGTAATCATTTTCTCAACATGAAGCCCATGGAACAGCGTAGTCAGGGGAGTGGGCCTTGAAAGAGACAGGGAGTAGGCAGGGGAGTTATTAATAAAAAGGGGTGGATTTAATTTGTAAAGGGGGTGGAGGAATAAGGGGTATATTAAGCAGCCATTTGAGAAAAGTGGCCATTTTAACAGAACCTTCACTTACCTGTTAATTGTTGTTGGCAGGTCTGTGCTGGTTTTTCTTATTTTTCTTTCAGGTCCATGGCTTCACTGGAGGAAATCCTGGAGGGTGTGATGGCAGCTGTAAGGATCAGAGGGATGACCTGGCTTCATGAGCAACTGGGGGCTCCAGGTGCTCCCCCCATACCCACTGCGGCAGCTGATCGGCGTCCTGTGAGAAGGGCGAGACCGCCCCAGTGGCTGAGCCCGGGCGTGGGGCCCGAAGTCAGAAGACGGAGGAGCCCGGCGGCGGTCGATGGAGGGGCCCTGGAGGTGGATGCGGGCCGAAGTAAGGCAGAGGGAGCGCGGCCGGCACCGTCTGTCCAACGCGGTGCCGGTTGGGCACGGGCAGCAGCCAGGCCGCGGCCTGCACCGCGGAGCACGCCCCGCCGGAAGGTGGCCTGCAAGGTGGCTAGGACAGAGGCCGGGAGTTCGAGTGGAGGAGAAGGAGGGAGCAGCAACAGGATGCGGCCTGGTGAGTCGGATGCCGGTGTTATGGCCGGGCAGCAGGAGGATGGCGGGGAGGAGGCTGGATTAGTGGGCAGGCTGTCCCCCTGATGGCAGGGGGGGCCTCTGGGACTGAGGATACCATGGGGGCGGCCAAGGTGGGGGCCGGGAACAGCAGCAAGGGCGCAGACGGCAGATCCATCCAGCCAGGGATGCCGAGACAGGCAGGGTCAGCGGCTGTGGGGGACTTTGGGCGCCAGGTATGGCAGGTGGAACCCCATAATGACGTGGCGGCCCAAGGGGGCCGGGCGCGGCGCAAAGGGAACTGTCACAGGGGTCAGCCCTGGTTATGGATGAAAGAGGGGTTAGGAGGGGGCGGGAGGGCCACAGGGGAAGCTCCCAGGCGCAGCGGGACTATAGCCACAACCCTCAGCAGAGATCCGTGCCTCAGCAGGGATCCGCGTGGCGACAGTGCCAGGCGTGACAGGGCAAGGAGACCAGCTGAAGGGCGGAGTGTCAGAGAGAGGAGCCGGTCAACGAGCAGGCGTAGTAGGTGGAGGTCAGTTTCCAGGGACAAGAGGAGGAGGGAGAGGTGAAGTGCATCTGGGTCATCAGGCAGGAGCTCGCCAGGACAGCGGCGCAGCGCATACGGCCAGGAGGGCCAGGCGGCAAGGTGGGACAAGGAGAGGGACAATGGCCAGGAGCGTAGGGAGGAAGGGCGGGTACGTGAACATGCGGACAGACTGCCCAGGTGTACTTCTCCTTACAGGTCGCGGAGCGCTACACCTACAGTCCCGAAGCGGGCCCAGGCTGAAAGGAGTCGGCGCCTACTGGATGCTCCGGAGCCAGGCTTGACGGTCAGAAGGGGGACGACCCTGTGGCCCTCCGCGGCCGGGGGTTCAGGCAGTGAGTCAACCAATGCACCACACTCAGGAACACTGTTGAGCTGTTTAAAATCCTTTTTAGACTCATAGGCGGGTGGGGAGGTCTCCTCACCGCAGTTTGCGTGAGTGTGGGCCTGTGAGAAGGGACGCGGGTCGCCGGTTAGGGCAGAAGCAGCGGCGCATGGCGGCGATCTTGGGTTACCGGTATCGGAGTCGGAAAAGGGGCCGGGGGAAAGAGATGATGCGGGTGGCGAGTTTCCTGACGCAGCGCGACAAAACGTGCATGTGTCTTTTGTGGGCCCCTTAGGTTGTCACTTGAAAACTGAAGTCAAAGAGAAAATTTGGAAAGGATAGTTTGTGGAGGTTTTTTCCCTCCTCCCGCTAGAAGAGTTTCTGGACTTAAAGGAGGAGGACAAAAAGGATGCGAAGAAGGAAGAGGAGGAGAAGCAACGTAGGTATCGTAAAATTCCCAAGACATTCGGGAATTGGCTGCGGCCCTTTTGTATCCTGGCCAGCGTTATCGGGGAAAAGTTCCCTGATCGCTGCTCGCAACTCTTCTGCTATCTTGACGGGATAGGGGACACGTACCTTTTATGCATCATTCGATCACGCGGTCGAGTTGGTTCGGAGAGCAGGGCGCGGGGTGTTAATGGCAAAGGTGGATGTGGAAGCAGCCTTCAGGCTGCTTCCCATTCATCCGGAGTGTCATCACTTATTAGGGTGTTTTTTCGAAGGGAAGTTTTTCGTGCATTTATGTCTGCCCCATGGGCTGTTCCATTTCTTGTTCGTATTTCAAGAAGTTTAGCACGTTTTTAGAGTGGGTGGTACGTTGGGAAACGGGCGGGAGTACAGTGGTCCATTACCTAGACGACTTCTTGTGTGTGGGTCCGGCGGGATCCGACAGATGCGCCTGGATTCTAAGGGTTCTTCAAGGGGTAGCACAAAAGTTCGGGATCCCTTTGGCCGAGGATAAGACGGTGGGCCCGACCGAGTGCCTGAGTTTCCTGGGGTTGGAAATTGACTCGGTTAGGGGGGAATGTCGGCTGCCCACGGAGAAGTTGAGGGCGCTCCGCCAGCGGGTGGATGAAGTGAGGGGTTCTAGGAAGGTGACCCTACGGGGACTGCAGTCACTGTTGGGAAGCCTTAACTTCACTTGTAAGGTGATTCCAATGGGGAGGGTTTTTTGTAGACTGCTGGCCAGAGCTACCTGTGGAGTTCGGTTGCCGGGTCATTACATCAGGGTGTCGGTGGACATGAGAGAGGACCGTTTCTTAAAGGAGTTTAATGGGCGGGTGTTTTTCAGGGATACGGCGGCGGTGTCGGGTGACGCCGGGCTGTTTACGGACGCCTCGGGGAGCGTCGGCTTTGAGGCATATTTGGGGGGTAAATGGTGTGCAGAGGTATGGCCAGAGGTGTGGAAGGAGAGCCCCCTGATTAGGAATCTGGCACTTTTGGAGTTTTTTCCCGTGGTAGTGGCGGTGTCACTGTGGGGCAGGGAGCTCGCCAACAAAAAGGTTATCTTCCACTCCTACAATATGGCAGTGGTCCAGGTGATCAATAGTCTTTCGGCATCGTCACTCCCTGTGGTGCAGTTATTGAGGCATGTAGTTCTCCTCTGTATGTCTTGGAATATTGTTTTCAGGGCTCGGCATGTGCCGGGTCTGTTGAATGTTGTTGCTGACGCGCTGTCTCGTTCGCAGTGGGAGCGATTTCGGAAAGCCGCACCGGAGGCACAGGCATTGGGACAGGCATTCCCAGAGGAGATGTGGCGGCTCGGGACATCGTGCTTGGGCAGTTTATAAGGAGCTCGCTAGCACCAGCTCGCTAGCTCCGATACTATCGGAGAGATGGGGTGCACCTGTCAGAGGTAGGGTGTGATTTATTGAATTTGGGTTTCCAGGACGGTATCACTAGGGCCCTATTCATGTGTGGTGGGGGGCGCTCGAGACATTAAAGTGTCAAGTCTCTTTCTGTGGAGGGATAGGGCTTGGGTAATTGGGATGTAGGAGGAGTATCAAGTGGTTAGGCTAAAGTTAGGCTGGATTAGACTGTTGTGTTAAGTGATCTGTAGGGTCGAGCTCATCGGTGGCTCCGAACCTGGTGGTGTAGGGGTGTCTCGGTACACCCCTACAGTTAAAAAACTTATGGATATGGGGCCTCTTTGGTAGGCCATGTGTTATGTATTATTTGTTATTTATGATGTTATATATTGTTATTGG
The DNA here is from genome assembly GCF_036172605.1 of Pelobates fuscus. Lineage (NCBI taxonomy): Eukaryota > Metazoa > Chordata > Amphibia > Anura > Pelobatidae > Pelobates > Pelobates fuscus. Next base: position 133,590,597 of record NC_086324.1, on the reverse strand, counting down.
TACGGGGTCATTGCCTGGGGTAATTATGTACGGTGGGGGATGTTAGTAAATTAACACTATGTGGCAATGACCCCAATTTGTTATCTTGTTTATTATAATAAATAAAGCTGTGGACTTTTTATATTTCCAACAGAAATATGGTGTCTGTGGTTATTGGGGTGTGAAGAAAAATTGTACACATGCCGAATAACGACTGTGCGCATGTCATGAAGCCCATGGAACAGCGTAGTCAGTGGAGTGGGCCTTGACAGAGCCAGGGAGTAGGCAGGGGAGTTATTAATAAAAAGGGGTGGATTTAATTTGTAAAGGGGGTGGAGGAATAAGGGGTATATTAAGCAGCCATTTTAGAAAAGTGGCCATTTTAACAGAACCTTCACTTACCTGTTAATTGTCCCTCCCACCCTCCCTGTGGTTTAGGAGTTAGGAGTTGTACACATGCCGAATAACGACTGTGCGCATGTCATGCAATGTTAGTAAGTGTGTTGTAGTTTTCCTGACAGGGATCCCTCCATGAAACCAGAATTCATTTTTCATATTTGACTATAGTGCATATCCTTGCTTTATATGATATTGTTAATTATGACTGCACTCTCTGGTTTATGTTGGATAATTCATGCACTCTATGAATGACAAACTTTTGAACCCTTGTACTGTTTGAATCTGTATGCAATTTCTGCAATAAAAATAAATAAATAAATAAATACAAATAAAGCATTTTTTTTTCAGAAAGTAAGGTCCACCAAGTTCAGCCTTTCACACATCAGTATTACTGCTGTTCCAAGAGAAGACAAAATACCTAATATGCCATTCCAATTTTTGCCACACGGTAGGATAAAACCACAAAATGGCCACCACAATTCTCCTTATATCAACAAAACAAGCACAAATCACACCTAATAACTATTATATCCTTAAATATTTAATTTTCCAAAAATACTTTGTTTACATGTCTGTATAGAATCTGTAAGTCCCTGCAACCCTTTCCTCTGTTGCAGGCAAAATTTCCTTTCTTAGAATCTAGCCAGTGCTCTCTTGGTGCATTCCTATTAATAAACAGATTACTACCTCTTGTGAGATGCCTTTGTTTTTCTGAAGTAAAGGTCACGTTTTCTAGCCTTCCTTTATTGCTAAAATCATCTGTTGTTCTTATCAATTATATAGCCACCCTCTAATTCCATAAAATTAGACTAGGAGATTTATTTTGTGGCAAACTGCAATTCATCCAAATTTGGGCCGATTGGGTAATCACTCTAATATCTGAACTCTGAGACAAATGTAGTTGAATCATAAACCAAATGAAATGCACAATGGCTGAGCATGTTTGTTTTGATACAAAAATCTGAAGTCTGCTTATGATTCCAAAGAAAAAGAGATTATTGAGGCAGGACTGGACCGTTGAGAGGCATGGAAATATGCTTTTTAAATAAGAGGGTTAAACACTAAAGGGTGAATCGTTGGGAATTTAAAGTAAATTTTACTTTTTAGGCAAAAACAGCAGAACTGAAAATATATCTAACTTTGTTTCCCTAAATGTTAAATTCACTTACACTACACTACAGAGAATAACAGATGTTCTGGAAATACACATTTGCACATTAGGGGCTAATCTTTTCTTTTCTTTCAGGAAGTGTTCCGGAGGATTGGAGGAAGGCAGATGTGGTTCCTATATTCAAAAAGGGTTCAAAATCCTTGCCTGGAAATTATAGACATGTGAGCTTAACTTCTGTGGCTGGTAAAATATTTGAAAGGTTATTAAGGGATAATATTCAAGAATTCCTTGAGAAGAACATGGTTATCAGCAAAAATCAGCACGGTTTTATGAAGCACAGGTCATGTCAAACTAACTTGATTGCGTTCTACGAAGAAGTAAGTAGAAGTATAGATCAGGGTGTTGCAGTGGATGTGATCTATTTGGATTTTGCCAAGGCATTTGATACAGTTCCACACAAAAGATTAGTGTTCAAACTCAAGGAAATCGGTCTCGATGAAAATGCTTGTTCTTGGGTAGAACATTGGCTTAAAAACAGAATACAAAGAGTTGTCGTTAATGGTAAATTTTCAAGCTGGACAGAGGTGGCAAGTGGTGTCCCTCAGGGGTTTGTGCTGGGACCCCTTCTATTTAACATTTTTATAAATGATCTTGAAGACAGCATTGAAAGTCATGTTTCAGTGTTTGCAGATGACACAAAACTTTGTAAAATAATACAATGTGAGCAAGATATTACTTTGCTGCAGAAGGATTTAGATAGACTGGAGGACTGGGCACTCAAATGGCAGATGAAATTCAATGTTGAAAAATGCAAAGTTATGCACTTTGGCGTAAAGAATACACAAGCAACGTATACCCTTAATGGAAGTGAATTAGGGATAACAACACACGAAAAGGACTTGGGAATTGTTATAGACAACAAACTATGCAACAATGTGCAATGTCAATCAGCAGTGGCCAAGGCCAGTAAGGTATTGTCATGCATGAAAAAGGGCATTCATTCTCGGGACGAGAATATAATTTTGCCTCTCTATAAATCACTGGTAAGACCACATATTGAATATGCTGTGCAATTTTGGGCACCTGTTCTAAAGAAGGATATCATGGCACTAGAAAAAGTGCAGAGGCGGGCTACAAAATTAATAAAAGGAATGGAACATATCAGCTATGAAGAAAGGTTAACAAATTTAAACCTATTTAGTTTAGAAAAACGTCGCCTGAGAGGGGATATGATAACATTATACAAATATATTCGGGGCCAATACAAACCATTGTGTGGAAATCTATTCACAAACCGGACTTTACATAGGACACGAGGCCATGCGTTTAGACTGGAAGAAAGAAGATTTCGTCTAAGGCAAAGGAAAGGTTTTTTTACTGTAAGAACAATCAGGATGTGGAATTCTCTGCCTGAAGAAGTGGTTTTATCAGAGTCCATACAGATGTTCAAACAGCTACTAGATGCATACTTGCAAAGACAGAATATTCAAGGATATAATCTGACTGCCATTCTGGGGTCAAGAAGGAATTTTTTGTCCTAGCTTGTTGCAAAATTGTGCTTCAAACTGGGGTTTTTTTTTTTTTTTTTGCCTTTTGGATCAACAGCAAAAAACAGGTGTGAGGAAGGCTGAACTTGATGGACGCAAGTCTCTTTTCAGCTATCTAACTATGTAACTATGTAACTATGTCATCTCCTAATTTTCCTGGAAATTCTTTTAGTAAATATTTGAATTGCAAGGTCATATGACATTTAGGCAGTTTTACTGAATTGAATAAATATTACCCTTATTGAGACGGGACACTTGCGCAATTGCTCCATGTGAAATAGATTAATACAAAAGCCGGTTCATCACTAATCATTACTTCCTTGAACCTCAGACAGCCCTCAGCATAATTCTTTTTAAACGCCTGCGATATTGGTTGGGCACACTTTAGCTTCTTTGCTAAATAACTTAGATGCCAGCTTTTGTAACTTGGTAAGAATCTACTTAGTGTTTGTGCTAGTTATATAATAAACGTCTTGATTGCGCCTACCTAGCCGAGACCACATGCAAATGAATGGCAGGGACCTGAGCCCTCATTATGCTGTCATTATACTAAACACACAGTAAATTTATGTAGAGAAATAAAATGGCAGCAACATGAGGCTCCATCAACTGTATAATTGCTGCATACATTACAGCACAGAATCACTCTATTGTGCGAGTTCGCCACTTTTTCACTCATGTTGATTCTGTATTAGAGTAGATTACTCCTTTTATCTTTTTTTTTCTTTTGAAAATGAGAACATTATTTATAAAGATATTGAACAAATTAGGAAGATATCCACTTGGGAAATTTATTTTTTCAGATAAATGTACAAGACTTAGCGATGATAACTTTCAAAACAGATTCTCATTTGCTTATGCATGAGAAAAAAAATAAGCTCTGCAAGAGCAAAGGTGTCAATTAGTTAAATTACTCATGCATCCATTATTAAAAAGAGACACTCGGAAGTTTATTCAGTCTGCATGTGACTAGCAGTTAGATCCTACAGATAATAACTTTCTACATGGCTGCTATTGGCAAATTGCAATGTATAAAATTTGATTGGCAATTACAAAACAGAGAGCAAACCTACAGATTTACACATTATAATCACAATATGTGTGGGTTTATATGTAAGTGCTAAAATGCATCAGGACATTGCTGGCCGAACGCGAACATAAAATAAAAAAAATAAATAAAAAAAAAACACATTACATTTATTAAACAGGACCAGGCCACTAACAGGGCTGTTTTAAATTTTACTAGTAACAAGAGCTCTAAATATATAAAAATGTCCAGAAGCTTTATGTAACATTACTCAAATTGTAAAAACGTAAGCATAATATACGTCAAAACGTGCCAAAGCCCCGGGGGCATAGAGCAATGGTTCATAATGATCAAATAAGAGTTTTTTAATGTGCCATAATACGTGCAGTAACTCTTTGCTGGCTATTGAAAATTAGGTTGGCTTTTAATGATCCAAATGTATGTAAAGCCTTAAGGCAAATTCAATAGGAGTAATGCTGTATTTAATTAAAGATGAGAATTATAAAAAAGTAACAATAAGATAGGCATCCCAATTAAAGCAGTGATCCCAGAATAACGTAATAATAATGTTCTCATTTAATATAAAAAAGTGTAATCTCATGTACCAGAAAATCTACGTAGGCAAGTAAACCTTTGAGCAAGAACAAATGACAAATTTTATATCGTACCCTAAGGGGTGATAGGCACCTTATCGCCTGTCCTCAAGATGAGAGATTTAGATATTCCACGTGAGTGATAGTTCATCCATAGGGAATTTAGGATGTTTGTAAAAAAAAAAAAATGCCCAGTCTGACTGTATCTCAGACATGCTTAGTCTGCTTATTGAGGTGATTTCTAAATGCCCCATTTAACTTCCGGCAGGGCGTCTGAGCCTGGAAGTTCTATGTATAATTGTTCAAAAGTACAACAATCTCATTCTAAATTACTATTTACATGTTCCACTAGAGATAGGGAATCAAAATTGTAATGTAAAAGTTTTGAGTTTATGTAGTTTTTTTAGCGCATATTCATGCTTTTAATTTTATTGCTTTATTTTTCCACAAGTATATTTTACATTAATTTCACTTGCTGAGTATCTTTGGGGTGAACACGCAAAAGTGAATCGATTTACTCATTTATGTGTATGTTTGCTTCAATACTCTGTCCTCAATACCAGTATTGTTTGCCTGCTTCAAATGTGTCCCCCAAAATTAGCACGGTGTGTTGGCTGGAAACGTATCGGTCTGATATGTTTGACCATATTGGTCAAGAGAGTTTATGTAGACATTTGTCTGTTTGATTTTCTATCCACATGGGTTAAGAGGGGGTGTGCCGATAGTTTTCACAATTGCAACATTTAGTAGTTCAGCCCTTTTCTTGTTCTTTTTTACATGAACCTCTCACTTTGGGCTGCAACATGCTGCTTCATTTTTTTTTTTTTTATACTGTGGCAGTTTCCCTTTTTTGGGAGGTTTATGTAACTTATACTGTGGTTAGAATAACTAGAGATTTTTTGACACATTGTAAGATTGTTATTTATGTTGTTTTATTAGTCCTGAAGAGATTCAGATCTATATTTAAGGGAATCCACTTTTTAATCTGTTTTGAGCTATGCATATCTAGCTGATCTTTATTAAAGGCGGATCTTTTATATAAAAAAATATATTTTTTTATTTACTTATTTACATAATTGGAGGGCACATATAACATTTTAAGTTTTAAATTTCAGGTTATTAAGTCGCTTTTTTCGTGTATGTTGCTGCCCACTTTATTTAGTATATTGGTTACCATTTCATACCTATTTACATACTTTGCACTAAATTATATGAATGTTTTTTAATCTTCTGTGTAGGCACAATACCACAAGCAAACCAATACAGTTTTGTCACCGTTATGCTACGTATTTATGCTACATATTACATATTATTTCTTCTTTTCTTTTTTCTTACTTCATTAATTAGCTTAGCATGTTTTGCATGACTGGTAAAAGGAATGAGTCACTCTCATGTCTACTTACTAAGTACAATACATACATGCTGTGGAAGATGAGACCTCTGTCATGGGAATATTTATAATGATTCACTGCTCATTTGTGCTTTGATGTAATAATGCAGCATAATATTAAATTATCATTTTATTAACACCTTTTTTTTTATTACTTTCCTGTATCCATAATTTCACATAACGTGAAGACAAATATAAGGAAGAATTCTGCTTAGGTATGATGTGCCTTATTAATTACGTGATCATTTACACATTTTGCAGTATTACAATCTGAAGCTGAATAGATTTATTGATTTACACAACATGCCTAACACTTTGAAGGTGCAAAAATATATTGTGATACATGTTACTTAAAAAAACAAAAAACAACAACCCATAAATCTTGAGAAATAAGTTCTCATGAAATCAATTGGGACCAGATAATTAGTTGAAGGGATTACATTTGTGGGAAATATTACATCATCTCAAAATAGTTATATCTGTTTCTGGATGTCCTGGTGGGGACATGGAGAAACACCAAATAGGATAGAATTCTAAAAAAATAAAATCCCAATATGTTAAACGTTTTTTAGAGCATTATGTCCTTAATTAAAAACCAGAAAGAATGTGGCACAGCCTAGCCTATATCCAGACTAACCAGGTAAAAGAACATTAATTGGTGCAGCAAAAAAGAAGCCACAGATGAGCTTGGAGAAACCATCTATAGGATTATCTATGACCTAAACAAACACAATGCTGGGTTTTGTATGGTTGTATAGCCGGTGGAGAGCCATTGCAGGATGGGATCCATATCAAATTACAATTGGAATTTGTCAAAAAGAATGCCAGAGATATGGTAATACATTTTAGCTTTAGCACAAAACCAACATTACTTATCACCTAGATGGCACCAAATCCACAGTGGTGATAGAATCACTATGTGGGCAGCAGTGACCACGGTCGCAAGGGTTGCAGCTGCGACTGGACCCATCACACCAGGAGGCCTAGCCGCAGCTGTACAGTGCTGTACTGAGCTGCCTCCCTTGTGCCAGTCTATCTGTGTGTAGCGGCCACCCTATACAGTCATAAGATACAGGAGAAGACGGGGAATGAGGGCTTGGTGGGGGTGAGGGGGCTTAGTGAGGGATGGATAGGGGGGCTGAGAGAGGGATTGAGAGCTGGATGGGGGTTAAGGAGGTTAATGAGGACTGGATGGGGGTGAGGGAGTGTTATGAGGTTATGAGGGCTGAATGGGGAGTGAGGGGGGTTAATAAGAGCTGGATGGGGGTGAGGAAGTTAATGAGGGCTGGATGGGGGATGAGAGAGGGAATGAGTACTGGATGTGGGGTGAGGGGTGTGGCGAAACCAACTTCGCCACTGTGAGCTGGAGAAGCCTGGTTGCTCGCCTGCTGCCTTTAGATTATGGACCGGCAGCTAAAGGTTTAATTTTGCTGTGCAGAAGGATTTATTTCTCCCTTTCTGCACAGCAGTTCGGTAGATTCCATCTACCGAACAAACAGCCATTTACCAACCTCCCCAGAGCCGTGGGAAGCCGGCCGGCGTTGTTAATGGGCCACCCAGAAGCTGGAGTGTGCCTCCTATTTACCTCCCTGAAGCTGCGGTTAACCACAGCTTAATTGATGAACACTGGGTGGCCTTTGTTCGTTTGCCGAACACGTGGCAGCGGCCATTTTAACTCCCGAACGGCCAGCGGTGTTCAGCGCTCAAACTATGGAACGGTAAGCGGACACTTATTTGCACGAACACCGCTGGGCCGTCTGTCGCCTGGTTCCTATTTGTACAAGTTTAACCGAACACCGGAATTCGGTATTTTATGTTTTATGTGAATGCTTTAACCCAGATAGCAATGCCATGGAGCCTGTTCGTATAATTAAAGACTTTGGCTCCATGGCGATTAAACTGTATTTGTGTGGTCTGAGTGCCGTTCACCTAATAATGTGCACTCAGACCTGAGCTATCTGGGGATGTGTGACATGTCTGTGTTTTATGTACAAAAGGTAACTTTGTGTATTTTAAGGTGTTTCACTGTATTTTGTGTCCCATGTGTGTAATGGAGTTTTGCCTCTGTCCTGGGAGATAATTGAATTACTTCTCTAATTATCTCCAGGATAGAGGGAGGAGATCAAGATGCATTGTGGGAATGTTTTACTGCTGTGTGTCTGTAATTGGTTTATGTCGGAGTGGCGACCATCTTGGATACACCACAAGGGTTTTTCGTCGGAAGGTGAGTAATGGCTTCCATGCCTTTAATGAATTGTAGCGTTTCTTGATGGGAAACCAGGATATCCTCCACTCGTCCAGAGGGGGAGGGTAGTAATCGGGCTGTTGAGAGGCTTCAGCTAGCAGCGCTTTCAGGCATGGAAGATAGGCCGCCTCCCCCAACCCCCTGAAGCACTAGGCCGCAGGATCCAAACAGGGAAAAAGCTTGTCAGACCTGATCAGTTCAAACAGGTATCGGTACAGGTGTTGATAGAGTCGGTCTGTGGCTTTAACATGAGGTTTCCCGTATCCCTAAATGGCAATTTAGCCGTGATTATGGATGCAGATAGCCGGAGCTAGGTAGAGACACGTCCAGCCATCTTGAGCATCAGGCCCCGCCCCCTTATTGATCCGCATTATTAGGGCAAAACTGGAACAACTCTTGGAAAAAGTGCTAAGTTTGGAGTAATCACAATAAAATCAACCGAATATTTCTGCCAATTTCTCCCAGTATAGTTGTTACGACACTCACCGCCAGATAGATGAGGCTGCCGTTTAGTAAATAATCCCCTTTTCCAGAAATGCAGGTTCTGTACAGCAGACCGTCAAACTCCCGAACAGAGGATACGAACGCGGCAACTCACGATCATCAAATCAGCCGAACTCCTTTCACAGCTAGAAATAACGAAAGCGCTGTCCCAGTAATAATTCCCCCCACAAATGAGACCAAGCTCCGTCTTGAGGGTCAAACAGGAATGTGCTTAATGGGGGCTACCTGCCCGGTATTTATGCAGGTCTCCCACAAGGTGGACACTCCCCTAGGGGACCTTATGGAAGACTAACACATATTGGACAGTAGCCAATCGCACTGGCTTCAGTATAAGCCCTCCCCATCTTACCCATAAATCCTTCTTCTCTATCCCGGAGTTAATTGGGAAGAAACCTAATTATCTCCAAGGATAGAGACAAATCACCATTTTAAATACAGTAGGAAAAATACATTAAACTACATAAATGAGGAAATACCGAATAGATATGGTTCGTATAACGTATCCCCAGATAGCCTGGATCTGAAGGCATATTTCTACCGAATAGCGCTCAGATCCGATGTACATAGTTGAATCGCCATAGAGTCAAAGTCTCTCACAAGTCCTTCGGTATACGATTGACTCCATGGGACGGCTATCTGGGCGAATTCCACATGTACGTTACAAAACTCCCGAACTGACCGGTGTTCGTATGCCTCGACGAAATAGAAGGCGGGCGGCAGCTTCCAGCGGTGTTCGGTAGATAAAGTGTCCGTTTTTAGCTCCATAGGATCAACACCAAACACCGCTGATCTTTCTCGTGTCCCAAAATGGCCGCCGCCTCATGGTCGGCATACGAACGACGACCACCCGTACGAATGGAATGGAGAGGTGTCTGCGGTTAACCACAACGTTCTAATTGGAGCCAAGAGGTTAACCAGCAGCACACTCCTCTCCTGGGTGGCCGTCTGTTCAGTAGTTTCAATAGGTATTCCAAAACTACACGAACAGGGGCATACGGACAGGAAATCCAATGAAATAAAGGCAAACAGACGAACCAGCATTACTAGTCTATACAGATGGATCTGTCACAATAGTTTTATTCAGGAATTGTTTTATAACTGTCATGATATTTCATATTTTTTTTTATTGACAAAACCAAATCTTTACCTCAGATATTAGAAATATAAAACATCATAAAAAGGCAAACCCCATATTACTATCTAACACTTTTTAGGAATGTAGTACAATGTGGTGAAACGTATGTACATATATTTCGGGGGGAAATACAAAAAAACAAACTAACTAAAAAACGGACAGCTGAATGTTTTTGGCTTCTAGAAATTCATTATAACATAATCAAAATATTATCACCACAAGCCCCGTTAAATCCATCTGCAAATGAGATGGACTATTTTATATTGCAACAACAAGAAGAACTCCATAATTGTTAAAAAAAGAAATAAAATAAAAAATATAAGTATGAAAAGCTTTATAATTTTTACAGTCACATAAAAATTAAATTTAGCATTGGTCCATAACAATGCAATACATTTTCTCATGGTGATGTGCCTTTAAGTCAGCAGAGAAGATTGTAGAGTTGAAATATTAATTTAGCATTACCGATTAAATAAAAAATAAAAAAGTAAAAATATTACGTCTCGGAAGATCATAATTTTGTGGAGTGCTATGCTTGTGTGGCTTGTAAAGGTAGGTACTCATTTGCACATGTCATCAAAGAGCTAGTCATTTGAATGTACCATCAAAGAGGTGCCCATTTGAAATTACGATCAGAGTTTATTAGCTTTGATTATTTTGTTTCAACTTATTTTTATCTGTCACTGGCAGAACATGGATGACAGTGCCGGTTTAATTAGCTGGGATGCTGCCATGTTTTCTTGTTTATGCCACTGCAGTTCTTTGACACCTTTTTTTCTGGCTTCTCTGCTTAGAGAATAATCTTTTTTCAGACTTTATATTTTTCTCGGGGATTTGCACCTGCTAATGCCTTACACACTGAGCACTGTATGCGCCTAGTTATCTAATTTAGCAATATTAAAAGTCATGCCAGAGAAAGATTTATGTGAGAATAACGCAAACAAATGCAAACAAAATAACGGAGAGATAATAACCTATATTTGTTGTGTTGTGTCCATGAACGGAAGGCAGTAACGGAACAGTCTGTTAAACCAAGAGAGTGATAGTTTAAATAGGTTTGGCATTCAAAACATAAAGTAACTAGATAATTCTGCATGTAAATAATATAGTATAAATAGTGTATTTGCATTAGATTCTTCTTGGCTACTATACAGCATCCTCCATAGCTCTTGGAAGGTTTACACGGATTTAAAGGGTCAGTCTGGACACCATAACCACATTGCATGATTGCAAAGGGTATGGTACAGAAAGCACCCTGTACATGCCGAGAGTGGCTTATTAATGAATCAGTTTGTATAAACTGCTGCAACTATAAGTCAGCCTCCTGGCACGAGCTCAGCAAAGGAGGAATTTTCACTTCCTCCTTTTCTGTGATAATATTGTCCAAGATTTGCAGGTCATACAACTCATGCGGGCCGTGCATCTGCATACAGGATCGAAAGTCACAATCAAAAGGAATTGTCCTGCACCTGCTTATAATTATCAAAGCCTTCTCTAGATTTATTCACACAATTTTAGAAAATAATTTAATCTTTTCAGGACTGGCTGTTTCTCCAGAGTAAGAGAAAAATAAATCCACGTAACAAAAAAATCGAGAACAAAAGTTAAACTCCTACTCTACCAGGCATCTTTTGTTTTACAGATTTTAGTATAATAATTTTTGAAACATTAAACGCATAACTAGGTTAGTTAAATTAGCACATATGCATATTTGCGTAGGAATAAGGGGGATATAAGGATGCATCTCCCTGATAATTATGTGGCAGATAAGTGAAAGACAGATTCCTCTTAGTCGTCATGGCCTCTGACCATATGTTTTATGGATTAAGTAAAATAAAAAAAATTAAATTAAAAAAAATATGGTAAAAATATTGGGTATTTTCCTATAGCATTCACTACTATTACACATTCACTAGTGATTGTGCATAATTATACCTCTATAAAATTGTACGTTTCTTTGCTGTCACAGATTTTTTTGGTTTTCTAGTAGTGATGGGTAAAAAAACAATTGGGTCTATTCACTAAATGCAATATCAGTTAGATTGTTTTATTCATCTCAATTGTCTTCAGTTTGCTAGTAAGACGTATTTGCAGTCAGTTATTTGAAAAAGAAATTGAGCCAAATGGGTCCATGTTGTTTTCAAATGTATCCAATGAGAACAACCGAAAGAATTCTGTGTTGAGAAAAAAAATCACTATCAAGGTAATAATTGGATTTGGAGGAATTGAGGCTTACTGAGTTTTTCACTAAACATAAGATCTTGTCTCGATGGACAAAACCCAGTGAAAATAAAACTGAATTACGACCATATTGCAAGTTGCATATTTACTAAAGACAAATGAGGAATTTGGTCATCCATAGTGAATCTGCAGCAATGGCCTGGATGTTTTCTGTGTCCTGATTAAAACCATTGCTTTTGCATTCAAATCCTATGCAAAGTGTAGGATTCAGATTATTCACAAAGCACAAGTTTTAATAAAATACGAGACCGAATGCTTCCGGTTCACAGATTACCGTCTGCTTGCTTTCATGCTCAGTACAATAGAGAGTTTACTTCATTGGCTTATGGACTACATTATTTGTAGGAACAATGTAGGGAGCCCGACAAATACAAAGTTGACTATTCATGCATTTTTCCCTACTCCATTCAACAGGACCTGGGAACACCATGTTAGTGAACGAAGTCCAAAAAGAAAGACAAAAATTCAGAGGCACCACAATAGGATTAAACAAAGACTCAAGTAGAACTAGATTAATATAGTGGCTATTGGAGCTGTAGCTCCAAGCCAATGATTTGAAATAGGCCCAAAGCAACCGTAATCTACATGTTATTATTTTGTTTTATATTATTTATACCACACTCCACTCATTATATGTTAGTTGTGTAAGGGGCAAATAGCCGTATATGGAGTAAGGATCCAGCATAAGCGTAGGATAGTATAAAGGGAGCAAGTCGGTTGTGGTGTGCCGAGACCGACGATACGGTAGGCCTGTAAATAAAGAGGGCCCACCAAGGAGTAAGAAAGTAAAGTAAATGGAAAGAAAAGAGAAAGTGTTGAAATGAGGAGTGGGTGGGAGGGGCATTCTGATGCTGACCTCAAGTGATATGAGTCAGGTAAGGTCAGGGGAGTGAATTCATTTAAGCCCCTCCCACAAATACAGGCCAAACAGCCTTAATACTTGTGTAAGGGGCAAATAGCCGTATATGGAGTAAGGATCCAGCATAAGCGTAGGATAGTATAAAGGGAGCAAGTCGGTTGTGGTGTGCCAAGACCGACGATACGGTAGACCTGTAAATAAAGAGGGCAAAAATTAATAATCAAAGATTTAATACAGTCAACAAATATATACAAATTAACCAGACATTTCCTTAAATGCATTACAGTATTTAATTCCTGGAAGGATTTTGAAGGTAGGAATCTAGGACCGAAAGTGGACACCATTTGTTGTGGGTAGGATAGTATGTTATCTCTACTGTTAGTGCATGTTGACTCGTTTTGGAATGTGGTAGAGCCAATAGGTAATGATATATGTTTTTACATAATTGGGTTCGTTGAAGACAATGATCTAGTTTGTATTTTTTAACATTTTACTTAGGTGTTAAAGAGACAGTGTCATGTTGATTATTGGTTTGATGTAATCACAATAATCCCAACATTGGCCATTTGTATATTACACATTCCAATCTGGTTTAAAAAACTCTATGTTTTATATTAATCTGTAATATAGATAATTGCAGTAGATCTGATAAACTTTTTAGCCTTTATGACCATTTTATATTTTATACGTTCAGTCTGAGCATCCTCTACTTTCTTCTGTAAAGATATAGTATCGGCTGCTTGTAAATGATCTATACCAATGACCCTTAGGGCAGAAGTATTATGCTTCTAATATTTCATTTTACAGTAATTATAGTGTTTAATAACACAGTGCTTTCATTTTGTATTGTTGACTTTATATATTCCACAAGGGCATTTTATTAGGTAAATTACTCATGACATTTGACAAGTAATTATGTGTTTAATGCATATGTACATAATGCATGTATTTTTCATTTGTAAGAAAATATATATCATTCCTAACAGAATTGTTTGTATTATACAAATGTAATAAATGTATTTTTTTTGCTTGGACACACTAGGTGTTTCTTCTAATTGTATCTTTTTTTATGCACACACTGTGATATTTAATAATGGACAGATGCCAGAGAATTTTGATTAGATATTTAAAACAGCTATAATACCTTTATCAGTATTTACATTATTAGCAAGTGATACCTCTACTAGATATGGACTACTACCTTGTCAATCCAGTGACGTATTAAGGGGGCGGGGTAGGGGGCGGTCTGCCCCTGCTGCCACTCACTAAGGGGTGTGCCATGACCAGGGCGGCCTTAGGATGTGTGAGCTGTGCGGCAGGGACAGGTTGCTATGGCAGCTGACACATCTCACACACGCAGGATCCGCAGAGCTTCAAAACTGGCCTCATTTAAGAAAAATGGCGGGCGAAGCTAATTGGCAGCGAGGTTGAGCCAAACCAGCAGCCGGGGCGAAGATAACACAGCCTCCACCCACTGCTGTTACTGCTGTACATCGAGGGGAAGCAGGATGGAGTCCCTGCTTCCCCAACTAACAGACTCCAGGGACTTCAGTTAATCCACTCCCCTCCAGCCCATATGCTCAGTAAGCAAGAGAGAGAGAGAGAGAGTGTGTGTGTGTGTATGTGTATGGGTGTGTGTGTGACTACTTGTGACTCTTTGTGTGTGTGACTGTCTGCCTGTCTGCCCCGTTTGTGTGTGTGTGTGTGTGACTGTCTGTGACTCTGTGTGTCTGACTGCCTGTGTATCTGTGTGTGTGTTTCTGCCTATGACTGTGTTTGTGTGTGACTCCCTGTGACTGTGTGTATGTGTGACTGTGTGTGTGTGTGACTGCCTGTAACTGTGTGTGTGTGTGTGTGACTGTCTTCCTGTGACTGTGTGTATGTGTGACTGCCTGTAACTGTGTGTGTGTGTGTGACTGCCTGCAACTGTGTGTGTGTGTGACTGCCTGCCTGTAACGTTGTGTGTGTGTGTGTGACTGTCTGCCTGTAACTGTGTGTGACTGCCTGTGGCTGTGTGAATGTGTGACTGCCTGTAACTGTGTGTGTGACTGTCTGCCTGTGACTGTGTATGTGTGTGTGTGACTGCCTGCCTGCCACGGTGTGTGTGTGTAAGTCACTGTCTTCCTGTGACTGTGTGTGTGTCTGCCTGCCTGTAACTGTGTGTGTGTGTGTGTGTGTGTGTGACTGTCTGCCTGTAACTGTGTGTGTGATTGTCAGCCTGTGACTGTGTGTGTGCGATTGTCTACCTGAGACTCTGTGTGTGAGAGTGTCTACCTGTGATTATCTGTGGGTGACAGTGTGCCTGTGAGTGCCTGTGAATGTTTGTGTGACTGTCTGTGATTAGGGGATGCTGCCTGTAACTGTGTGTGTTACTATCTGCCTGTGACTGTGTGCATGTGACTGTCTGCCTGTAATTGCATGTGTGACTGTCTGCCTCTAACTTTGTGCGAGTGACTATGTGCCTGGGACTGGACTCTGAAGACTGTTGATAATATTGTTGTATAAAAAAATGAATTCTATTGTCAGGGGCTGAGCAGGGGCTTTAGAGGGAGATGCAGGTTTGTTTTGGGAAGGGGGGAATGCAGGTATTTTATGAAAGGGGGGTGCAGGGCTTTGTAGAAGGGGGACAGGGATTTTGTTTAAGAGGGTCTGAGCAGGGGATTTGTGGAAGGGGGTTGCAGAGGTTTTGTAGAACGGGGGCAGGACATGCATTTTGTAGAACAGGCAAGGAGTTTTGTAGAAGGCGGCAGGACAGACATTTTTCACTATTTACACATTTGTGCAAATGAAAAAAAATGTAAACATTAAAAATATTTCAGGTGTTATTTACATTTTAAAGTATGTGTTTCAGGATCCGCCCCGGGTGCCAAATGCTCTAGGTAGGCCCCTGCATCAATCTGGTTTCTTTAGTTTCTGACATTTTATTTAACAGTAGTCTGAATCACTGCTGTACTATTGCATATGAGAGAGTATACCACAGTGGTCTATAGGATTCTCCATTGAACAACTTAAATGATGCCAGATTCCTGCCTCCTTTGCTAGCAATGTCTGTTGTTATTAACAGAGCTAATACAAGCATCACCTTTTATCAAGTTTTGTTAACTTTAAGCTTGACTAGAGAACATCAGACAAAAACGTCCAAGCATTCATATAAAGTGTGGGAAATGTTGGCTCTACAACCCTTTAAGACTATATCTCTTCAACAGTATGCATCAATATTCACTTTGGAACTCTCATTATCTGTACCCAAGGCCAGCACAACCATAAGGCAGCACAGGCAGCCACCTTAGGGCACTCCAGCAGGCGGGCACAATGTTTAGGTGATTGGCAGGAGCTCATAGCACAGTGCTTCTCTCCCTTCCAGTCTTTATGTTGCATGGACCAGTGGACCATGGTAGAGAATATTCTGTATTTATTCCGTCTGACAGGAAGTGCACACAAGGTGCAATGAACAGCTTCCTGTCAGACTGGGTACAGGGCTGCCATACGGTCTCAAAGGCAACATAGGCCTAGCAAACCAATCTGTCAAATTTTAATGTACAAACATGGAAAAGGCTAGAGCCCTACATTTGACCCCTGTAAGTTTGCAGAAAAACATAAAACCTGTACATTGGGGGCACTGCAGGGCCAGATTAAGAGCCCAGAGGGCCTGGAGCTGACAATTATGATGGGCCTAATTACAGAATCTTATCGACCAAAAACACACCTCCCAAGCGTCATGTATCTGATGGAGATGGCGTTGGAGGGAAACTCAAAGGATGCAGCTATATGAAAACACATACTCTATGCTAATCTCTCTCTAATTTATGCTTTCATCTTTCAAGTAAATCCAGAACCCCTAACAGCAGTGTCCAGTGAAGCAGAAAGTCAAAGGGAAGGGTAAAAGGGTGTGCCACTGACGCAAATCAAGTGACCAGACCTGCCAAAAGGGGTGAACATGCCCAAAAAGGGGGCATGTCTGTCCAAAGAATTGGAAGGCCAGCCTGGCATGAATGCTGTCCAACTAAGGGCATACTATGCAGGCAGCACCCAGAGCTTGACATAAATGCATCAAATGATGCGCCTACCCCACGCTTTCTAAGGACTGTCCCCTAGCACTCACATGTCCACTTGTCTCCTTATCATCTTACTAGCAGGCAGACGTTCCTGGTATATAGTCTGGGACAGAGTAAAGGTGTATATAGTGAGTGTAGAAGAAAGAGGACATGTCACAGTGTTAGAGAAACCAAAGTCTGCATTACCTAATTACCTAATTTTATTGTCAGCCAGTCCACACAAGTTTTGTTGCCATACATCCCTCTTAAACAAACTTAAAGGGACACTATAGTCACCAGAACAACTACAGATTAATGTATTTGTTCTGGTAAGTAGAATCGTTCCCTTTAGGCTTTTTGCAGTAAACAATGTCTTTTCAGAGAAAATAACTCCACTGGCCACTCCTTAGATGGTGACTAGAGGTGCTTCCTGGGGCAGTACTGCCTAGTGTGCAGCACTGCCATTCAGTGTCTCCACCCTCTGCATGCAGATACTGAACTTTCCTCATAGAGATGCATTGATTCAATTTATCTTTATGAGGAGATGCTGATTGGCCAGGGCTATGTTTGACTTGTGCTGGCTCTGCCCCTAATCTGCCTAGTTGACAGTCTCAGCCAATCCTACAGGGAAGCATTGCAATTTGCTCAGACCACCATTTCTGAT
Source organism: Pelobates fuscus (assembly GCF_036172605.1). NCBI lineage: Eukaryota > Metazoa > Chordata > Amphibia > Anura > Pelobatidae > Pelobates > Pelobates fuscus. The sequence continues at coordinate 133,572,869 of NC_086324.1, read as the reverse complement.
GATGTCAGCAGACAGAGTCAGTTCAGAGGCAGAGCCAGGAGCTGCAGACTACAGAATACAAGTACGATTTTACTATATTTAGGGAGGCAAGAAGGGGCCAAGGGGGCTAGATGGTGGTTTTTACATTATAGGGTCAGAAATACATGATTGTGTTCCTGACCCTATAGTGTTCCTTTAAGCAAGAGTATGTGAAGAGTAGTTAGGGTTTCCACCTTTCTTGGAAAAAAATACCAGCCGTAATCATTTGTATAATTAATTAGTTATGCGTGACATCACATGATGTAAATCACAAGGAGTGACATAAGAGAAAATTCTGTAAAATCACCAACAAACTACTCACAGTTTGATTCTGCTGAATAGAGGAATTGCTCCTAGTGTCTCCCTGTCTCCCAGTCTCGCAAGTCACCCAGTGTCTCAGTGTCCCTATGTATCACAGTGTCAGTGTCCCCATGTAGCCCAGTCCCCTAGTCTCCCAGTGTCTGTGTCCCCATTTCTCCCATTGTCCCCATGTCTCAGTGTGTCACTAGGATACTAGGGGACACAGTGAGACATGGGGACACAGTCACCTGGGGACACAGAGACCTGGGGGCACATGTGAATACAGACATGGGGACAGAGACATGGGGACACAGAGACATGGGGACACTGAAACATTTGGGGAAATTAAGACACTAGGGACCCTGAGAGACATGGGAACACAGACAGTGGGAGACTAGGGGACACTGGGAGACTAGGGGATACTGAGACACTATGGACACTGGCTATGAGACAGACACTTGGGGACAATAGGAGACATGGGGACACTTGTGGACATAGACATGGGAGACATGGGGACACTGGAAGACATGTGGACACTGGGAGATATGGGGACACTGAGGACACTGGCTGGGAGACATGGGGACACTGGGAGACATGGGGACTCTGAGTCAATAGGGACACAGAGATATGGGGACACAGACACTGGGAGACTAGGGGAAACTGAGAGCAATGGAGACACTGGTTGGGAGACATGGGGACACTGCATCCCTAGAATCTCTGTGTCCCAATGTCTCAGCTTCTCCCAATGTCCCTATGTCTCACACTGTCCCCATGTGTCTCAGCGTCCCCATGTCTCACAGTGCCCCCTAGTGTCTCAGTGTCACCATGTTTTCCAGTGTCCCCAAGTATCTCAGTGTCCCCAGGTCTCCCGGTGTCCCCTAGTGTATGTGTCCCCATGTGTCCTCTAGTGTCTCAGTGTCCCCATGTCTTCCTGCAGCCTTTCACCCTATCCCTCACTTACCTGAGCTGTAGAGCTGCTGTCTGTGCTGTGTAGCTGCTCCCCCACGGATCAGTGAGTAGTAGAGAGAGGCAGGGATATGCTGTAACTTCCTATCCCTGCCTCTCTCCACACACAGTGACCCCTACTGGCCGGTGCTGGTATTGCAGAGTAATGTCCGTTTATACTAAGAAAATTACCTGCATTTGTATTGCCGGTATTACTGCAATACCGGCTGTGCCAGGCAGCCTCAAATACCGGCTGTGCCATTAAAATACCAGCCAGGTGGCAAACCTAAGAGTAGTGTGTAAAAAAAAAAAAGTAAAAAAAAAAAAAATGTTTTTTTTTTTTTTTTTTAAATGGGCCTATTCCATGGGCCTGGGCCTGGAGCTGCAGCTCCATCAGCCCCTATGTTAATCCGGCCCTGGGGCACTGTTGTATGCAGGAGATGTTGCTGAGCACATATTGGGGTGTTCTTTGCCAATAACACATAACAGGAACTGAGAATCCATGTCTAAAGTACAATGTGAGAGAAAAATAACACAATAACATAACATGACTACCCAAAAGTTTGACAAAAACTGGTAGTAGAATTAGTGCATTGACAGTGTTAAAATACCACCATTTGAAATACTCTAGGGTGTCTACTCTTGAAAAATATATGGTTTGATGGGGATAAATTACAATGGCTGGCTTCAGAAATGTCCCAAATAGGACATAGGTACATGATGACCAGCTGTGAATATTCCAAGTCGGATGCTTTCTTATGGGCTGACTGAATGCGCGCGGGACTCTTGCCGCACATGTGCATTCAGCCGATGACGTCGAAAGGAGGAGGAGAGTCCCCGGCGTGGAAGTGGGACCCTCAGGGTCCTATAGTGGAGAGTTTGTTTTACTAGCACTATAGTGGTCCTTTAATCCTTCTCTGGCATCTCTAAACAAGTTAATGTATAGGTTAGTGTTTTCCAGATTCATCACTCTGCTCTAAAAAGAGGCCAAGTCTGTCTGCGGTGTTGTAAAATAAAACATGGTTTGAATTTATTATTACAGAGCTCTACATTAACATTCAGATATGTTATTTCCTTAGCATTCTAAATCGAAGAGAATTTAATAGAATTTGGTCTTGAATTTAGATCATCCACAGAGCTAATGAATTCTGTTCTCCTGCCCTGCCAGATAAGAAATGCATTGTCAATATATCTTCCATAACATCAATTATTGCGGAATGTGGACTAAGAATTTTCTGAAACAATTTTCAAATAAGGGAGCAACATTGCTCCATAATGTAATTTTGGACCTATAGAAAAACAATATATATATTTTAAAGGGAATCTCCAGTGCCAGGAAAACAATCCGTTTTCCTGGCACTGCAGGATTCCTCTCCCTCCCACCCCCCAATACCCGGTTGCTGAAGGGGTGAAAACCCCTTCAGTGACTTACCTGAGGCAGCGACATGCCTGAGGTCGCTGCCTGCTCCTCCCCCGCTGCTCCATCTTCTGCCTACGCCGGCCGGTGGGCGAGACTGATCCCGCCCACCGGCCGAGGAGACCTAATGCGCATGCGCGGCAATTCTGCGCATGCGCATTAGCGCACCCCATAGGAAAGCATTGAAAACGATTTTCAATGCTTTCCTATGGGGAATTGAGCGACACTGGAGGTCCTCACACAGCGTGAGGAGTCCAGCGACGCTCTAGCACAGAAAACCTGTGCTATAGAGCAGGAAGTTCCCTCTAGTGGCTGTCTAGTAGACAGCCACTAGGGGAGGACTTAACCCTGCAAGGTAATTATTGCAGTTTATAAAAAAAACTGCAATAATTACACTTGCAGGGTTAAGGGTAGTGGGAGTTGGCACCCAGACCACTCCAATGGGCAGAAGTGGTCTGGGTGCCTACAGTGCCCCTTTAACCATTTAAAATGTTTTTTGTCTAAAATCACTATAACAATCTAAACAATAAGAACAAAACTATGTATATTTTATTATAAATAGATTGCAGATAATAACGGCTTGGCTTTTATCATGCTCGATATAAGAACACTGACTTAAGATATCTATTGTTACTATAATATATTCTTTACATGGGTCCACATTTAATCTCATGCTATTATCAAGAAAACCATTGGTATCTTCAACATACTGTTTGTCATTTGTTATATGTACTTGGAATAAATCAAATATATATCGCTGTGGGCTACCTGAAGAAGTGAGAGGTAGACATTATCAGGGAAGTATTTTCTATGTCATTCCTATATATTTTGTTGTGAAGGTAAATGACAGGTTTCCTGAGATTCTCTATTACCAAGGCTTCCTAAACGTTAGATGCAACCCATTAATTTTGAACGGGTTCCTTAGCAGCGTTGTTATATTTCAGATAAAAGTCTAGTGGTCTATCATCTTTTAGTACTGATTATCTGAAAGTAGCCTGAGGAATTCATCTTTGCAGTTGGTGCATTACAATTCCTCTCTTGTGTTTTCTTTAGGAATTCTTTAGAAATCCTTACTGATATTTTGTATAATAGTTGTTTATAGTTTTGCTTATGTCTGTATGTTTGTCGACCTTTCTGTCTAGTGTATTATCAGCAGTAAAATGTATGCTGTCACATATTTGCCACCGTTGAATCATGCATGCCATCACAAACATTCTCATTTTTAGCTGGGGGAGAAGCTCAGCACACAGAAATGTGTATAAATATATAAAATTATACAATCAGTCCTTGCACTCTGGCTATTCAAGGTTAATGCCGGATGCCAGTCCTAGGCATACATGTACCAATACTGTAAACAATGGGCTGCACTCACTGTCTTTTGTTACAAAATCTCCAACATTTTTTGGTATCCATGAAGCGATAGATTCCACTGTACTTTGTGGTAAAAACAGGAACGGTCACTTAATGTTTCAGTCCCTCCCTATATATACATTACTATATACAACATTGATAGATGACGTAATTAACATTTATTATATTACTACACCTGAATATGTACAAAGGCCGAGCGTAGGCCAAATGTACAATTTAAAAATGAAGAGAACCGGGGTAAGTTCTCCCTACTCACGGTGGAGGGGGGCAGAGTAAGGGTGAGGAGAAGGGGAGATGAAGAGAACGTGGGGGGACTGAGAATAACACAGGGAGGGTGGGTGGTGAGGAGAACACAGGCAAGAGAGGGGGTAAGAAGAACACAGGAAGGGGGGGTGAGGAGAAGGAGAATGAGAACACAGGGAGGGGGGAGGTGAGAAGAACGCGGGGGGGGTGAGTGAGAAGAACACAGGGGGGGTGAGTGAGAAGAACCCAGGGAGGGTGGAGGGGGCACAGGGAGGGTGGGTGAGTGTGAGAAGAGACCGCTAGGGGAGGGTGGGAGAGAGCTCTAAGGGACAGAACGGACAGCTCTAAAGGACAGGGGGCAAGACACGCGCTACGCGCACACGCACACACAATGCAGCCCTATACATACACAGAAACGCACATGCTTCCCTTACACACAGAGAAACGGACAATACATCCATTACACACACACAATGCAACCCTTACACACAAAGACAATGCATCCTTTGCACACATACACAGAAACACACAATGCAAACCCTTACAAACACATGCAAACACACACACTGCTTTTCTTACATACACACAAACACAATGCATCTCTTACACACACTCAATGCACACACGTACAGACACACACCTTGCATCTCTTATGCATACAAACACAGATTCACACAATGCATCCCTTACACACAACCAGAAACACACAATACATCCCTTATACACAAATACACACTGCTTCCACTACACACAAACACACTGCATCACCTATTCAAACTGGTATCCCTATACAATACATACCATAAGCACACATATTATATCCTCTACAATAACACATAACACATCCCCTACACACTCCACTCCCTGTGAGCGAACTCATGGGTGGGTGGAACATATAAGTGGACTTATGAGTGGGCCTTGTGGGCATACTCACCATCAGGCCCTGGGGCCCAGACCTTGAGCTGTGTAAGGGGCCCCCAAAAAATGGAGCTGCTTCCAATTCTCCCAGAACATTGAATTTTGTGACCACAGTTGCAAACAGCCTCCAGAGATCCTGTTCTACACCAGACCAGTGGAGCCAAACTGCAGTCCATCATCTTCCTTATCTGGTTGTAAGTAGGCAATCCAGTATGATATTAGTGACGCTAATCTATATTCTACCTCACATTAAAGGGACACTATAGTCCCCAGAACCACTTCAGCTTAATGAAGTGGTTCTGGTGTCTATAGCCAGTCCCTACAGGCTTTTCAATGTAAACACACACTGTGTGCAGCACTGGCGTTAGTTCATAAGGCAGATCATATGGGTGGGGCATTGTGATGTCACATGGGGGACGGCAAATTTTTCTTTTGCCTAGGGCGGCAAAAATCCTTGCACCGGCTCTGATCCTGGGCAGGTGCACCAGTCTACTGGTTGCACTACACTCTCCTCCTGCCCAGACCTGTCTTTACTGCAGTGCAAGTGCCCTCTGCCCTTAATTTACAGTGGCTCACACTCACAGCAAGCAGTGCCTGGAGCCCTTTGCAGAGACGGGAACAAAGAGGTTCTGCGGCAGCTGGCTGTCCTGCAAGCATTACATTAACCAGCTGTTCCCCATGCAGCCACAGGTGGTGCTGTGCTGGGAGAATATGATTTTATTAAAGACACGGAGGCTCATATTATGCATAACTCTTTCTTTATTTCCTCAGCAGCAAAGATAGAGGAATATAAATATTGTCAAAATGAAAGAAAAAACTGTATAGGTACACAAGCAACCAATCACATAACAGAGGAAGTGACTATATAAGGCCTGTGTCTCCCACAATCCTCCTCTTTCTTTGCTGCTTCCTCAGACCAGCTAAGTATCTTACTGTTGCTCTGGATGTTTCATCAATATTGTTATTTTGCATGTTTTTGATTTTTATTGCTGTATATTGACTGTGTTTGCACTGTCCTGTGGTGTGCCTAGTGGGTTCCCCCTTTCTGTCTGCTATTTTTTTTCCCGCCGGGCAGCTCCCCTCCCTTGCTCCCCTGCTGCTGGCTACCCTTCTGGGTACACGTGGGCGGTGGTTTGCCACAATTTGCTCCTGCCGACCGCAGCTCTCTATTCTTCACTCTCGCGGCCTGTGAGCTGCGTGGGTGAGGTGCACGCACCTCTTCCCCCAGGTGTGTACTGGCCGCGAGCGGTATCCGCCGGCTTCCACATGCGGCGGCCATTTTGGAGGCAGATCTTACTCGCGGCCGGTCTCCCTGCCTGCCTGCTGCCCGCCTCTGCAGTCCTCTGGGTCCCCTGGGCACATATACAGCATAATTATTGTTGTTTTTTTCTCCTGCCTGTGGGTTAATCAACCCTGTTGCTGTTCTCTTCATCTGGTTAATGCAAATCATTTTTTACTACTGCATTCTGTAAGTATTTTTCCTGCCAATATGCAAGACAGGGATGAGGGGCCAGAGGGCATTACTGAGACTTTTAACCAGGATATTCCTGAGGGTAATGTAGCCTCCCAGGAATTCCAAGCTCTATTGGATGCCACTATGGCATCATCCTTGCAGAGGGCCTTTGCCTCTGCCATGGGAACGGTGTCCTCAACATTCTCCCAGTCACTACAGAGTATGCTTTTGCCCTCTATGGCGGCTCCCTCCCTCCTAGGTGACGGGACCCCCCCGCCAGCCCCCGCCTTGCCTGGAGCCCGTAAGGCAAAGGCTAAGGCAAAACACTTCAGCTCCCACTCCTCGATGCAGGTTCTACCTGCCATGATGGACTCGCTTGAAGCGGTCACAGAAGGCGTGCCTCCCACGCGCAAAAGAGCCCCTGGCCGGGCTAAAAAGGCTAGATTGTGGAAATGGGCTAGAGCCCTGGATGATGGGTCGGATACCGACCGGAGTGTGGAGAATGAGTCTGACATTATGGAATACGACTCCTATAATGAGGGAGAATCGAGCGAGGATTTACCCCTTACGGGTGTAACCCCCTCTGGGTCCTCTGCCACTACCAGGGGTCAGGTACAAGGCCCAACTGGGGATAGCAAGGCACTGTTTGACCCTCAGGGCAACCCCCTGTTTGACCCAGATGATCTCCGCCATCCCCGATCAGCGGAATGGGTCCCTCCCGAACATATCGCCCACTATGTGGCCTGACGCATGCGTACCCCCCTTTCTAAGGAGGGTCGCAATAAGTTGCGCGCCGAATGCCCGAGGCCTTCCCTCCCAGGCTCGGCCTGCAAGACTCCTGACATTGATCCCCAGATTGTCCAGTTCCTGAATAAGTCAGGCTGGAAGCCCAAGAAGGGCCTGGACTACTCCCTTAAGGGTTGTCAAGACAAGATCTTGGATACCCTGGGCCCTTTGTCGAAACTGTACGAGCTTCTGGATGCCACTAGAGCTGGTGATTCTATTTTGGATGCTGGTTTTGGATGTAGATGTGGCCATTGGATGGGTCCAGCGGGCTATCTGCCTTTTGGGGAACGCGAATACCGCTATGTCCACGGAGAGACATAAGGCGATCCTTCTTAAGATCGATCCTAAGTTGGCTGCCATGACGGTGGCGGAACCAGGTCCACCCGACGAAGAGATGTTATTCGGTAATACCTTTGTTAAAGACCTGGGATCATATGTTAAGACCTTTACGGCCATAGACAAGGCCAGGCAAACATGAAACGCATGTTCGCGCCCAAGGTTTTCGGAGGGGCCGGGCGTAGCAGGAACCGTCCACCCGGCCATGGTTTCCGAGGCTCCTTCCGTGCCTCCAGAGGTTCCTTTTTTCCATCCCGAGGATTTCAAGATCCAAGGATGCCTCCTTTCTCTCCGGCTAGAGGGAGATCTTGGGGCTCCAGATACCCCCGCGGTGCCACTTCGGGCAGACGTCCTTATGGTGAGTACCCTTTCTTCCCCTCTCGCTCACGTGCAGGTGGCGAGAAGGCTGGCCAGATATAACTTCAGATGCTTGGGTCCTGCAGTGTGTAAGGGGTTACCGCCTGGAGTTCGTTTCTCTGCATGTCCAATTTTCTATCCCCAGGGAGTTATCCCTCCCGCCAGATCAGGACGAAATGATCTCCGCGGAAGTCGAGGAGATGTTGTCAAAAGGCGCCATCGAAGAGTTGCCGTTTGCCGCTCGGGGCTTTACGAGCAATCTTTTCCTGGTACCAAAGAAAGGGGGCGGGGTCCGCCCAGTGATAAATCTCCGTCCTCTTAACGCATTTCTCCGCTACCAACACTTTCAGATGGAGGGTATACACTGCCTCAGAGACCTCCTTCGGCAGTCGGATTGGTTGGCCAAGTTGGATTTGAAGGACGCATATTTTACGGTCCCGATCGCGGTGGAATACAGGGATTACCTCCACTTCACCTGGCACAGGAGGCGATGGTGTTTAACTGCCTGCCGTTCGGTCTCTCCTCAGCTCCTTGGTGCTTCACCAAGTTCATGAAACATTCATGTGGTGGAGATTCTCCGTACCCGTGGAGTACGCCTGATTATTTACCTGGACGACATTTTAATCATGTCCCAATCCAGAAATCATCTCCTGTTACATTTGGAATGGACGATCAACCTACTTCAAAACTTGGGTTTCATGATCAACTGGAACAAGTCGGTCCTGATCCCTGCCCAATCGATGGAATTCTTAGGTTTCTAAGTGGATTCCATATGACAATTTCTATACCTGCCGGATTCCAAGATGAAGGCCATCCAAAAAGAGCTTGGACGGGCTCTTCTTGTACCAGACCTGTCCATCAGACAGTTGGCGCGTATTATCAGCCTCCTTGCTGCCTCCATTCAGGCGATATTCCCGGGTCCGCTACATTACCGAGGCCTCCAACGGCTCAAAGGTTCGCACCTCCATTCAGGTCATTCCTACGAATCCCAGATACGACTGGATGAGGAATCCAGGGACGAACTGGTGTGGTGGCTGGCACACATGGAGGCCTGGAACAGAAGGGCCATCTTCGCTTCCGTCCCGGATGTAGTGATAGAGTCCGATGCCAGCTTACATTGCTGGGGTGCTCGTTGTGGCAACGTTTCCACAGGAGGCAGATGGTCCGAAACAGAGAGATCCTTAGCGCATCAACTGTCTGGAACTTTTGGCAGGGGCCTTCGCGATTCGCAGCCTTACCCCAGATCGGGCGAACTGCTGCGTTCTCCTCAAGATGGACAACGTGTCGGCAGTCCGCTATATAAATCACCTCGGGGGAACCAAGTCCAGGATGTTGGCTCTATTGGCGAAAGATTTTTGGCAATTTTGCCTTTACAACAACGTCTCGGTGACAGCAGAACACATTCCAGGTCTGGACAATTCGGGAGCGGATTGGAATTCCAGACATTTAAGAGACTCGGGCGATTGGCACTTGCACGTTTCGGTTTTCCGAAGCCTAGACAGACTATGGGGACGTTTCGAGATGGATCTGTTCGCATCACGTCTGAACACTCAACTACCGGAGTTTTACAGTTGGAGACCGGACCCGGCAGCAGTGGCGACGGACACTTTTCTCCAAGAGTGGCCGTCGGGCCGCCTGTATGCCTTTCCCCCATTCAACATGATTGCTTGAACGATCTCGAAGTTGGTGCGTCACGATTGTTGCCTGACGCTGATCACTCCTCTGTGGAGATCCCGACCCTGGTTCCCACACCTGATGGAGTTATCGATAGACTACCCCTGGTTGATCCCGAGCTTCCAAGACCTACTTCTGGATCCGGACGGGAACTCACACGGGCTGGTGTTACAACAGCAATTGCCTCTGGTAGCGTGGCTCCTTTCAGAGGAACCTGGGTTGTCCCGGATGTTCCGCGATCAACTCTCCTGCTCCTCGATAACGCCTGGGCTCCTAGTACGAGATCAGCCTACAGTGCTTCATGGAATTCATGGTCTAGTTGGTGCATGGAACGGGCTATGGATCCCATATCTGCCCCTCTCCATCTGATCCTGGAGTTCCTCACGTTCCTGTTTGATTCGGGCAAGGCGTACCACACAATCAACCTTTTCTGCTCGGCTATTTCAGCCGGACATAGTGGTTGGGATGGTTCACCAGTCGGCAGACATCCTTTCGTATGTCGCCTTCTCAAGGGTATTCGCCTCGCTCATCCTCCTAAGTCTCACTTCTCTGCCTTCTGGGATGTTAACGTGATGTTATAGTTCCTGTCGTCATGGTATCCTAACCAAGGACTGACTCTCAAGCAATTGTCCTCTAAACTAGTGATGTTACTCTGTTTGATTTCATGTAAGAGGGTCTCCGACATTAGGGCCCTTGATTGGGACGCCATTATTTTCACCCCTGAAGGGGTTGCTTTCAACATATCCAGGAGGATTAAGTCGGCATCCAAGTCGTTCGTGTATCCCAGATTCTCGGGGTGTCCGGCACTATGTCCAGTAGATTGTCTGAAGGCTTATCTGGAAGCTGCGCAGTCTCTTCGCTCCTCAGATCTGCATCCCTTATTCATTTCTTTTAGAGCGCCTCACCGGCCTGTTTCGACACCGACTCTGGCACGTTGGGTGCACTGGCTTTTATCTTCAGCGGGAATAGACACCTCTATCTTTACACCTCTTTCCGTGTGGGGTGCTATGGCTTTGAAAGCGTCTACAGTCGGCTGTCGCCTAGAGGACATTATGCGAGCAGCGGACTGGTCTCGAGAATCGACCTTCCGCAACTTCTATTTCAGACCTATTGAACACATCGCATCTCAAGTGATAGCACAGCTTTAAACTTGCATAATATGAGCCTCCGTGTCTTTAATAAAATTCCCAGATTTTACTATTAGCATGATGTAAAGTCATGATTTTATTAAAGACACAGAGGCGAGTATTATTCCCTTCCACCCTCCCGGTGTGGGTCTAGGGGTGAGATGCTCTTGGACTCTTCAGGTACGTTCCAATTCGGTCTGTTTTTTATGAGAATTACGTATGGTATTTATATTTTATATTAATTATATTTTATATTTTTCATATTTCAGTTTTCTCATTGAACAACCGAGAGTTTTGTTTTGGTAAGTCTACAGTTTGGAGTTTGGTTATTACCATATTTCTCTCTCTCTTTTAGCTTGAAGGTATCGAATTGTTTCGTTTCCTGTTCTGGCCAAGTGGGATATCGTTCATCTTACCTGGTCTTCGGTTTTCGCAAGAAAGAGGAGGATTGTGGGAGACACAGGCCTTATATAGTCAATTCCTCTGTTATGTGATTGGTTGCCTGTGTACCTATACAGTTTTTTCTTTCATTTTGACAATATTTATATTCCTCTATCTTTGCTGCTGAGGAAATAAAGAAAGAGTTATGCATAATATGAGCCTCCGTGTCTTTAATAAAATCATGACTTTACGTCATGCTAATAGTAAAATCTGGGAATTACTCTTCACTTCCTCCCAGCCTACAGAGCAGCGCATGGGGGAGAGAGAGGAGGAGGCATGATTTAATCTTACAACAAATTCACTAAGCAAATCTTTATAAATTTGTGGGGGGTCAGCTCTGTTTCTACAGTTTATTGGTGTTTACTCTGATGTCTGTATTAATATTGAGGGATGTCTAAGTAGTAACATCAGTGTGTGTCAGCAGGGCCAGCCGTTGGGGTGTGCAAGCTGTGCCATGACAACAGAGGCGCCCGCCGGCCAACACGGCTCACAAGTTGGGGACACAAGCATATTCAATTTAAATGATTCGCTGGTGGTCCACTGGTGCGCACCAGCAGTAGGTGCAGTCAGATTATATCCTCTCCATCATGGTTCCGGCACTCAGTTAGTGAGTCAGAGCACAGGCTCCGAGATTCTCAGCCTGCACTCTGACAACATTGAAAATCAGAGCCGTGAAGGAGCGGGTATTAGCATAACATCAATATCCGTTCTAAAACTAGGAAAAGGTGGGCATGGATAGTGAACTGAGTTGGTGGTGCAATGGGCCACTTGACTGGTTTTGCCCCCCAGGCCTAAGGCTGCCAGCCCTCCCCTGATGCCATGAGACAGACTATTTGCCAAAACAAAACAAAAATAGAATTGCATTCAATGCATAAATGAAAGCCTTGGTGCAACCAAATCTGGGAGGCTCAAGAGGTATTTTTAGTCACAGAAGGAAAAAAAAAAAGGTCCAGGCACTCCAAGGCTTAGATAGGCATTACAGTGTACAGCAGCTACGTTTCAACCCAAAGAAATTTGAATCAAAATGTTGCTGCTGGACACTAATAATCTATCTAAGTCTTGGAATGCCTGGACTTTCTTTCTTGCTTCTATGAGATAGAGCATAAGAAAATGTAAAAGGTATCTGTGATGCTATGTAATAGGGTGTAACCTCTGCTATAAGGTACACTTAGAAACAATTTTAATTTGATGACAATGTAAACTTTGTGATTAGTGATGTACCGAACTGTTTGCTGGCGAATAGATCCTGGCGAACATAGCGTTTTCGCGTTCGCCACGGTGGGCGAACACATGCGCGGTTCGATCCGCCCCCTATTCATCATCATTGACTAAACTTTGACCCTGTGCCTCATGGTCAGCAGACACATTCCAGCCAATCAGCAGCAGACCCTCCCTTCCAGACCCTCCCACCTCCTGTACAGCATCCATTTTAGATTCAGTCTGAAGCTGCATTCTTAGATAGAGGAGGGAAAGTTTAGCTGTTGCTCATTTGATAGGGAAATGTATAGCTAGGCTAGTGTATTCAGTGTCCACTACAGTCCTGAATGACTCATCTGATCTCTGCTGTAAGGACAGCACCCCAAAAAGCCCTTTTTAGGGCTAGAACATCAGTCTGCTTTTTTTTGTGTAATCTAATTGTAGTTGCCTGCCTGCCAGCTTCTGTGTCAGGCTCACAGTGGATACTGTGCCCACTTGCCCAGTGCCACCACTCATATCTGGTGTCACAATAGCTTGCATTTAAAAACAAATTGTTTTTTTTCACTGTAATAGATTAAAAGCAATTAGTTGTCTGCAAGCGTCTGTGTGTCAGGCCAACAGCGTGTACTCTGCCAGTGTGCACAGTGCCACTCATATCTGGTGGCAGAATAGCGTGCATTTAAAAACCCAAAAACTTTTTTTCACTGTAATAGATTGAATAGCAGTTAGTTGTCTGCAAGCGTCTGTGTGTCAGGCTCACAGTGGATACTGTGCCCACTTGCCCAGTGCCACCACTCATATCTGGTGTCAAGATAGCTTGCATTTAAAAACAAAATTTTTTTCACTGTAATAGATTAATTAGCAGTTAGTTGTCTGCAAGCATCTGTGTGTCAGGCCAACAGCGTGTACTCTGCCAGTGTGCACAGTGCCACTCATATCTAGTGGCACAATAGCATGCATTTAAAAACCCACAAACTTTTTTTTCACTGTAATAGATTGAATCGCAGTTAGTTGTCTGCAAGCGTCTGTGTGTCAGGCTCACAGTGGATACTGTGCCCACTTGCCCAGTGCCACCACTCATATCTGGTGTCACAATAGCTTGCATTTAAAAACAAAAAAATGTTTTCACTGTAATAGATTAATTAGCAGTTAGTTGTCTGCAAGCGTCTGTGTGTCAGGCCAACAGCGTGTACTCTGCCAGTGTGCACAGTGCCACTCATATCTGGTGGCAGAATAGCGTGCATTTAAAAACCCAAAAACTTTTTTTCACTGTAATAGATTGAATAGCAGTTAGTTGTCTGCAAGCGTCTGTGTGTCAGGCTCACAGTGGATACTGTGCCCACTTGCTCAGTGCCACCACTCATATCTGGTGTCACAATAGCTTGCATTTAAAAACAATTTTTTTTCACTGTAATAGATTAATTAGCAGTTAGTTGTCTGCAAGCATCTGTGTGTCAGGCCAACAGCGTGTACTCTGCCAGTGTGCACAGTGCCACTCATATCTGGTGGCACAATAGCGTGCATTTAAAAACCCACAAACTTTTTTTTCACTGTAATAGATTGAATAGCAGTTAGTTGTCTGCAAGCGTCTGTGTGTCAGGCTCACAGTGGATACTGTGCCCACTTGCCCAGTGCCACCACTCCTATCTGGTGTCACAATAGCTTGCATTTAAAAACTATTTTTTTTTCACTGTAATAGATTAATTAGCAGTTAGTTGTCTGCAAGCGTCTGTGTGTCAGGCCAACATCGTGTACTCTGCCAGTGTGCACAGTGCCACTCATATCTGGTGGCACAATAGCGTGCATTTAAAAACCCAAAAACTTTTTTTTCACTGTAATAGATTGAATAGCAGTTAGCTGTCTGCAAGCGTCTGTGTGTCAGGCTCACAGTGGATACTGTGCCCACTTGCCCAGTGCCACCACTCATATCTGGTGTCACAATAGCTTGCATTTAAAAAGAAAAAATAGTTTTTCACTGTAATAGATTAATTAGCAGTTAGTTGTCTGCAAACGTCTGTGTGTCAGGCCAACAGCGTGTACTCTGCCAGTGTGCACAGTGCCACTCATATCTGGTGGCACAATAGCGTGCATTTAAAAACCCACACACTTTTTTTCACTGTAATAGATTGAATAGCAGTTAGTTGTCAGCAAGCGTCTGTGTGTCAGGCTCACAGTGGATACTGTGCCCACTTCCCAGTGCCACCACTCATATCTGTTGTCACAATAGCTTGCATTTAAAAACTATTTTTTTTCACTGTAATAGATTAATTAGCAGTTAGTTGTCTGCAAGCATCTGTGTGTCAGGCCAACAGCGTGTACTCTGCCAATGTGCACAGTGCCACTCATATCTGGTGGCACAATAGCGTGCATTTAAAAACCCACAAACTTTTTTTCACTGTAATAGATTGAATAGCAGTTAGTTGTCAGCAAGCGTCTGTGTGTCAGGCTCACAGTGGATACTGTGCCCACTTCCCAGTGCCACCACTCATATCTGTTGTCACAATAGCTTGCATTTAAAAACTATTTTTTTTCACTGTAATAGATTAATTAGCAGTTAGTTGTCTGCAAGCATCTGTGTGTCAGGCCAACAGCGTGTACTCTGCCAATGTGCACAGTGCCACTCATATCTGGTGTCACAATAGCTTGCATTTAAAAACAAAAAACTTTTTTCACTGTTATAGATTGAATAGCAGTTAGTGGTCTTCAAGCGGGTGTGTCAGGCCTACAGCGTGTACTCTGCCAACCTCTGCCACTGCACAGTGCCACTCATATCTGGTCTTACAGTAGCTTGCACGCATAGTACCACTAATCCAAAAAAAATTACAGGCAGAGGCAGGCCACCCCGCAGGGGCCATCGTGGTCGTGGTGCTCTGATTCCCTTTTGCCCTAGAATAATGCCCAGTTTTCAGAGGCCATGTACCCTGAACTTGAAAAGTTCTGAGGACATAGATGACTGGCTAACACAAAACACACAATCTTTTACAGCTTCCGCTCGGAACCGTGACGCTCCATCCTCCTCCAGCTACGCTTCGGGCACCTCTCAAGATACCACTCACCCGCCTGCCGCCACCACCAACACTAGCACCACAGCCGCTTCACTTGGTATGTCAGAGGAGTTATTTACACATCCGTTTGAAGAAATGAGTGATGCGCAACCAATATTGCCAGAGGATGTAGATAACAGGGATATGTCTCAGGCAGGCAGCATTACACACATGGACGTACGGTGTGATGATGATGATGATGTTGTACCCGCTGCTGCTTCCTTTGCTGAGTTGTCAGATACAAGTGAAGCGGTTGATGATCACGATGCGTCCATGGATGTCACGTGTGTGCCCGCTCGGCAAGAAGAAGAACAGGGCGAAAGTTCAGATGGGGAGACAGAGAGGAGGAGGAGGAGACAAGTTGGAAGCAGGGGGAGGTCGTCGCAAGGAGCTAGTGGCACAGTCAGACAGCATGCGTTGGCACCCGGGGTCAGCCCGACAGCACGCCAATCAACACATGCTGTGTCCACCACCAGAATGCCGTCATTGCAGAGCTCAGCAGTGTGGCTTTTTTTGTGTGTGTATGCCTCTGACAACAGCGATGCCATTTGCAACCTGTGCCAAAAGAAACTGAGTCGTGGGAAGCCCAGCACCCATCTAGGTACAACTGCTTTGCGTAGGCACATGATCGCACGTCACTAACGCCTCTGGGATCAACACATGAGTACAAGCAGCACACAAACTCAAAGCCGCCATCCTCCTCCCGGTCCAGCATCTTCAGCCACGTCAACCACTGCTGTCCTCCTTGCCCTCTCTCAAGCATCCGCCACTCCGTCTCTCGCCTTGAGCAGTTCCCGCTCATCTGCCCACAGTCAGGTGTCTGTCAAGGACATGTTTGAGCGTAAGAAGCCAATATCAGAAAGTCACGCCCTTGCCCAGTGTCTGACAGCTGGCTTGTCTGAACTATTAGCCCGCCAGCTTTTACCATACAAGTCTGAGGCGTTCAAAAAATGTGTGGCTATTGGGATACCGCAGTGGAAGGTACCCGGACGAAATTTCTTTGCACAAAAGGCAATCCGCAACCTGTTCTCGATTGTGCAAAAGGAAGTAATGGCATGTCTGGCACACAGTGTTGGGGCAAGGGTCCATCTGACCACTGATACGTGGCCTGCAAAGCATGGTCAGGGCAGGTATATCACCTACACTGCGCATTGGGTAAACCTGCTGACGGCTGCCAAGCATGGAATGCGTGGCTCTGCAGAGGAGTTGGTGACACCGCCACGACTTGCAGGCAGGCCTGCTGCCACCTCCTCTACTCCTCCTACTCCATCCTCTTCCATAACCTCCTCGGCTGAGTCATCTTCTGCTGCTGCGTCTTGCTCCACATCAACGGCACCCCCCCAGCTCCCAGGTACTATTCCACATCCCGGATACGGCAGTGTCACGCCGTCTTGGGTTCGACTTGCTTGAATGCAGAGAGTCACACCGGACAAGCACTCCTGTCCGCCCAGAATGCACAGGTGGAAAAGTGGCTGACTCTGCAGCAACTGGATATCGGCAAAGTGGTTTGTGACAACGGAACAAATTTGTTGGCGGCATTGAAGTTGGGCAAGTTGACACATGTGCCGTGCATGGTAATCTGATCGTACAGCGTTTTGTGCATAAGTACACAGGCTTACAGGACGTCCTGAAGCAGGCCAGGAAGGTGTGTGGCCATTTCAGGCGTTCCTACATGGCCATGGTGCACTTTGCAGATATCCAGCGGCGAAACAACATGCCAGTGAGGCGCTTGATTTGCGACAGCCCGACACGTTGGAATTCAACACTCCTAATGTTTGACCGCCTGCTCCAACAAGAAAAAGCCGTTAATGAATATTTGTATGACCGGGGTGCTAGGACAGCCTCTGGGGAGCTGGGAATTTTTTTGCCACGTTACTGGACGCTCATGCGCAATGCCCGTAGGCTCATGCGTCCTTTTGAGGAGGTGACAAACCTAGTCAGTCGCACCGAAGGCACCATCAGCGACATCAAACCGTTTGTTTTCTTCCTGGAGCGTGCCCTGCGAAGAGTGCTGGATCAGGCCATAGATGAGCATGAAGAGGAAGAGTTGTGGTCACCATCACCACCAGAAACAGCCTTATCAGCATCGCTTGCTGGACCTGCGGCAATGCTGGAAGAGGATTGTGAGGAAGAAGAGTCAGAGGAGGAATGTGGCTTTGAGGAGGAGGAGGAAGCCCAACCACAACAGGCATCCCAGGGTGCTCGTTGTCACCTATCTGGTACCCGTGGTGTTGTACGTGGCTGGGGGGAAGAACATACCTTCATTGAGATCACTGAGGAGGAGGAACGGGACATGAGTAGCTCGGCATCCAACCTTGTGCAAATGGGGTCTTTCATGCTGTCGTGCCTGTTGAGGGACCCTCGTATAAAAAGGCTGAAGGAGAACGACCTGTACTTGGTGTCCACGCTACTAGACCCCCGGTATAAGCAGAAAGTGCCTGAAATGTTACCAAATTACAACAAGTCGGAAAGGATGCAGCATTTGCAAAATAAATTAAAAAGTATGCTTTACACAGCGCATAAGGGTGATGTCACAGCACAACGGGAAACTAACAGGGGAAGAGGTGAAAGTAATCCTCCTCCTCCCACGACCATGCCGGCAAGGACAGGACGCTTTGAAGACGTGTTGTTGATGGAGGACATGCAGAGCTTTTTAAGTCCTACGCATCGCCACAGCCCTTTAGGATCCACCCTCAGAGAACGACTCGACCGACAGGTAGCAGACTACCTCGCCTTAACTGCAGATATCGACACTCTGAGGAGCGATGAACCCCTTGACTACTGGGTGTGCAGGCTTGACCTGTGGCCTGAGCTATCCCAATTTGTGATAGAACTTCTGGACTGCCCCGCTTCAAGTGTCCTGTCAGAAAGGACCTTCAGTGCAGCAGAAGGTATTGTCACGGAGAAGAGAAGTCTCCTAGGTCAAAAAAGTCTAGATTACCTCACCTTTATTAAGATGAATGAGGGATGGATCCCGAAGGGACCGACAGTGGGCGATACATTCGACTAAAAAAGGCCTGATGAGATGAGCTGCCTTGGGCTAAAAATGGTCCACACGCTACTGTATTTTAGCTCTGAATGCCGGTTGACTTGCGTGACTTATCCGCCACCAACTAGGGTTCAAGCTGCAATGTTTTAGGGCACTTTCTGCCTGGGAAACAAACAACATTTTTTTCTGGCAGCTGCTACAGCAGCGGCTGCAACAATACCTAATTTTTCAGGCATGTGTACATGCCTAATTTTTCGGGCCTCTGGTGCTGCACTGTGGCTTCAAAAACCAAACCAAAAAAAAGGCACATAACAGGGATTAAACTGATAGGAATAGTACTACTTAACACACCACTCCTATCTGGTGGCACATTAGATTGCACGCGCAGTGCCCCAAATTTGAAGTAGGAGGACCGACCAAGCATCTTTTTCCATCTCCCGGTTCCTAAAATCGGTGCCATATACACGTCCCCTGATAGGGCGCCAGCTCGTTATTCTCTTGGGCGCCAGCTCGTTATTCTCTTTTTCACTTCACTAGGGACACTTTACTGCACTATGGGCACTTAGACCCACTCTTTGTCTTGCACAGTGTTATTCCTAGCCAGCATCTGTGATGGGAAATCAGGCAGTCATCTAAACGTTTAAATTGAGCTTTAGCTTAGAACACCCTTGAAGGTGTTTAAGGAGATTAGGGCTAGTTTAGAGGATTCTTCTTAGACCTCTAATGCCGCGCATGCGCATTAGACTTCTCTATAGGAAAGCATTGAAAATCATATTCGTCATCATTGTCGTCATATAAAATCATATTCGTCATCATTGAGTAAACTTTGACCCTGTACCTCACAGTCAGCAGACACATTCCAGCCAATCAGCAGCAGACCCTCCCTCCCAGACCCTCCCACCTCAATGACGAATAGGGGCGGACCGAACATTGCGCGTGTATGTTCGCAGGCGAACGGTTCCCGGCGAACTGTTCGGGACATCACTAGTTGTAAACTTTGTGTCCCTATTCAGAGGAAGCCTGGTTCAGAGGAAGCCTGGGTAGGTGGGCGAAATGCATCACACACACACGTCACTGAAGCGGCAGACCCGGAAGTGATCACGTGATCGGGCGAATGAAACCCGGAAGTGACTCTCTACAAACTTTCTGCTTGCTGTATTCATACTCTTAAGTGGGTAGCTATGTCAGCATAATCCACCACTCGCTAAGTAAGAGTTTTTAACAATTGTTTTATAATAAATTGCATGAGATACTATTCAATTAGAGGTCCTGCCTCTCTTTGTCCTATATTGCACAGTACTACCAGCTTCCAGTGAGCACACCACTTGGAGTCTATACTGTGTGGAAAAAACAAAGAGAACGTTACCTGCGCTCTGGCCTAAATCCCCATGTGCATTTAAACAAAATGGAGGCTCTTTAGTTTTATTCCAATGGCAATTTGAATATATAAGCTCACCAGCCACGTCAAGGCAAGCCTCAATAGGTGAGTTCCTACACTAGCCATTAGATATGCTGATATCCGCCAAGAATCTCCAGTGAGACAGGAAGGGGTATTTTATAAACCCTTTCCCATTTAACCCTTTATAGGGCTTCTACACATACAATAAACTTTGCTGGTATCAGACAAAGTGAGACAGAAAGGGGTGTTTTATAAACCCTTTAACATTTAACCCTTTATAGGGCTTCTACACATTCAATAAACTTTGCTGGTATCAGACAAAGTTTAAACGTCTCTAATGAGACAACTAAAGAGCCTCCATTTTGTTTAAATGCACATGGGGATTTAGGCCAGAGCGCAGGTAACGTTCTCTTTGCTTTTACTATGTATTTTAAGCTGTTGGATACTAAGCTACTGCTGCAGTAAGCGCGGTGCTTTATCTTTGTGTTTGTATACTGTGTGGGAGTCTTCCCTCTCAAGTGAAGCATTGCAAACCCAGAGCCAGGGGTGATAGGGCTCTGGTAAATGTGAGTATTTCCCCCCCACATATTTTCTGGTCCAGATAGTCTGCACTATGCTATGTGTTTCTTGTATCTGCAGATCTTTACCATCAGTTAAGCTCGCTCTATTTGGTAAACATTTGTGTCCCTGTCCATGTGGGAGTGCCCCTTGCCCCTTGCCAAGTGTTCATAAAACTTCTGGCAACTAGAGATATGTAAACTGCGATTAATTTCTTTCTTTTTTTTAACACATAAAAAATAAAACTTGTAATGAAACGGTAACACCTTGTGTGTAAAACACATAGACAAACACAGAATACCAAAGAAAAGGCAGAAAATTTCTTGCAAAATGATTAACCTTAGTGTTGAACATGATAAATAGCATTCCCCCTTGTAAGGTTATATCATACTAAGAACAGCGATATGAGACCGTTAGAAGAGCCCTTATAAGGGTATGTGATATATACAATAAACATAACATAGAAAGAGATTTTACACAACAACATTTAACACAACAACATTTAACACACTTGCATAAGTACCAAACATTTAAATGAAGCATTAACAACACAAAATTCAGATATTGTCAAATTGTGGTGCCAGATGAATGACTCCATATGATAACCAAGAAAACATGTGTAACCGTCCTCTCGTCATAGACCTAACCAAAAATAGGCAAAAGAAGAATTAAGTGTTTTAGGCGCTTCAGTGAATAATAATGAAGATAAATTAATACCTGGTATATTAAGTGCTTCCCTGCCACTCAAATAAAAATGTAGATCATAAATACAAGTAATATACTAGTGAAGCAAATACCCAAGTGCAACAAACTATATAAAAAATATATAAATATACAAATGTATATATAGGGTGGCAAATCTACAATAAAAGAAAAAACAACAACATAGTGTGAACTGTTATAAACAAACAATAACACTGGGGTAGGACTGGAATATAATTTACATGTTCCAGAGCCGTGACAGGCTTTGTATAAAAAGGTTTGAAAGTGCCAAATATGGCTGCTGGATCCACTTCCAAGGATAAGGTACAGAATGATAATATGTTCCACTAAAAATATATATTTTATTTATACAGGATTCAGGTGATCAGAAAATAGTAAATACAGGATAAAAAACAATGGGTACTATAAAATAGATGGTAGGGAGCATATTTATAATGCAAACAAAAGAGTCACTCACCAACAATTAGTAACCAAAAATTACAATTTAGCAACATACTAAAGGATAAAAGCAGCTGCTTTTAACCTATTGTATATTGTTACCAATATATATTGTATATTATATATTGTTACCACCTGTGTTATGGAGGAGATTTAGTAGCAAAGTTCCATAATGATGGTCACTTAACCCCTGAAATAGAAGAAGTTCCCTAACTAAAACCATGTATGTATGTAGTGGGGAATCGCGATGCAGCCTAGAACAAAATCTAACCCCATTCAACCCCCCAATAACGACAGACCACTTAGTATGGATGAAAAAGGCCACAGCATTTATTATCACAAACTAAATTACTGCATAATACATCCATAACTTTATTTATTAAATCTCTTCTTTTTCTGTAACCAAAACGTTAGACATAAATAAGCATAAATTAACATATATACATATATAACTCCACACATAGTGTTATACAGTGACCCAGCCGTCCTTGCCAATAAACATACAGTGGTTCCTAATCACCACTTCCTCTCACCTCCCCCCTCATCATTAAAATCATATCTTTCCAATGCCCGCCATCAGCCGACCTTATCCACGCTCGATGGGCACGACACCTCAGGTAACCTAATGTTAACCGTTTGAAGCAGGGGAGGTTGAGACCTTAAAAACTTGTTCATCTCATTCCATATACTTAAACATAACCCCTCAAACTCAATTGGCAAGGACATACTCCTGGCTAGCTGTGACTAAATATACCAATAGGGCGGGCGGGAGGGAAGCTGTTTGCTGGCCCGAATCCCAAGTGGCACTGAGGTAAGACCTCCCCAACACTAACTTACACAGAACATAATCCCACCCACTCTTTCCCAACCAATCCCATGCATCTATCCCCACATTCCTACATGTGCCCTTGTCCGCTTAGCTGCGCTATCTCCCCAGGGCCTTATAGCTGAGCGTGTGTCTTCTGTGACAGAGGAAACTTAGCAACATAAACAAATTGAATAGTGCAAGTCCTTTGTTATAGAGCTAGCTCGGAAGCGTAATGACAAATTGGTGGAGTTTGAGTTCTGTAAAAGAGGATTTTAAAAATGTGGAAATTAAGGATGACTAAAAGGAAAATTTCCCATGGAACATATTCCTGTAGAGACCCTAAAAATAAAATTTGACCAGAAAGCATAGCAACAGCAAACTAAAACATGGAAAAGAAAAAAAACACTGTATAGCGGCCAATAAAAATATACAACTTGACTATGCACCAGTTTAAAGTATGGTTAGTAAGGATATAATGACCCCCCTGAAGTCAATCTGCAAATGAATTTAGCCATACACAGATTACTAAAGGAAAGGGGAAAAATTAAACAAGTAACCTTATGGAGAACGAGACAAAAGCTTATTAAGACCATGGTGTAACCTGCTCTAAACACATCATAATGGAAATGGACAGCAATAAAAATAAAAACACTTAAAATCCTACCATGAAACCCAACATTCCCCTGGCAACGTTAATGGGGGAAAAATTGAGGGTGCTATTATCAAGACAAACAATCTTCCAGGAGTAGGCAAACGTACTTAGCACAACAGTATGTAAGAGCTACTTAAATACAAGGCTAGCTGCTAAGGGGAGAGAAAAATCATACATGTAATGCAGGACCTACTGTATAATGCGGGCTGGGCTATACCAAGGAGGCTGTGAGTAGTAGGGCCCAAACGGGACTGAGAGAAAGCGGGAGCTGCCGAAGCCCTGGTATAACGCCAACCAAACAAATAAACTTTTGCATGAGGGCATAGGTGCCAATAATAAAAGTAGATCTGGTAGGGAGCGCTAGCTGCTTTGCAAGCTGACCACCTTGCTATAAACCGCTGTCTGTACTGAAAATCCTGTGCCCCTGAAGTACTTCGGACAACACGTTTGCCAAAGACGCCTGCGTTCTTGAGGCATAGGCCACAGGGAGATTTAAGGCCGGATAAACCCCTCCCACAATTACAGGCCTATGGCCTTAACATATGTATACACACACACACACACACACACACATTGCCTGAACTTTTTGGGGGCTTTCATTTTATAAAACAGTGTTTGTAGGTTTGTAGCAGTGATGACTATGTAATACTGATATTGTGCCAGCTACACTTTCATTTTATAGCTCTATATGTGTGGTCCTATCCTCCATCTGCTTAAAAATCTCCCCATTAAGTTATTTTTCCACTGAGTATGAATTCATGTGGCATGCACACTAACAGTTATTAGCTGTATCTTTGCCATAGCTGGCATAATCAATATTTAAGTCTAGAAGATTGATTAATTTGTTACAGAGGGCATTAGGTTCTATACATCTTTCTTTAACCCCTTAAGGACCAAACTTCTGGAATAAAAGGGAATCATGACATGTCACACATGCCATGTGTCCTTAGGTTAACAAACAAAAAAAAAAACATAACATTTTGTAGCCCTCATTCACTCAGGATCAATTTTGGTTGATGATTTGACACTTTCAGTGCAAGATAAAATGCCAGTACTCTGAATTTTTAATATAGTGAAAAAATATACTGAGCACACATATGTTTAGTTCATGGCATTTTTCTTACATCACAAAAAGCTTACAAAAGATTATACCATGCCATAATATTAACAGGTTTTTACAGTTAGAAATGGGGTTACTTAACAGTTAACTGACAGACAAATTAATGTTGACATACACAAGAGTTAAAGAAGGCCATGCTCATATGAGCTTACAATCTAGGGCAATCTAGTAGATATGAAATTGAGCTGGGTGAGATGTGCCTGTGGAATGTGCCAGTGATGTCACTGGAAAAGCTAGCCCTGGACCAACGAGGGGTCAAGGCTATCTAAAGAAGGGCTGTGCCAACCCAGGGTTAATGCACGGCAGGCATGATCACATGATCAGTCGGAGGGTATACAATTCTGTGTGATGTGACACTCTGATGACTTTATAAAGATGCAGTAATTGTATTGAATCAAATGCTTATGTATGACATTAGTCCTCAGATTTTTAAGTGGGTGGTTTACAGAAAATTATTTTTTTATACAAGTGGGCTTCGAGCCAACTCAATCTGTCATACCTTGTAAATCTCTTGAAAATCCTTTCTGTCTTGTTACAGTGATGTTTTTAGCGTAATGCATTGATGACATCTTAAAACAATAAAATATTTTATTACTAAACAGCAGCAGTAAACCTGGTATTAAGCACTGACAAACCACCCCGAAAAGATTGGCCTATAAAAATAATTATACTTTACATCGAAATGAAAATCCTTTAGACGTCTGACCTTGCTTATGTTCACCATGCGGGTAATTTGTGAGTTTTTCAAAAGCCGGACTTTTATTTCAGACAGTTTTATGCAGCAAATGTGCACTCCTCCTGGTTAGATTGTACAATTATCCAGTAAGTGTTTGAAGATCAAAAGTTTTATTGTCTCAAGGAACTGTTCCCTCTGCACATCTTGTTTCCCTTCCCCTCCTTTCATCTTTCAAAAACAAACTCTTTATTATTCATATCTAGGATGCTGAGAATCTGCTCTAGGGTAAAATTGGTACCAATTGTTTGTTCATAACTAGGATTGAATCTTTTAAAGAAACAGAGTGAGGAAACTTTAGAATAGTTTAAAATAATTTTACGTCAGATAAATAGGACAGTGATGCCAGTTCATTTTACATGTATGATTTTTGTAACATAGACTTTGTGTTAACTAAGTTGTGGTGTACTATCCTTAAAGGGGGTGTTATCTTTAACAACGGGCATTGCAGTGACAGGCTTTGGCACCAAAACAGAGGGCACAGGCAAAAAACAAATGTGGGTATCACAACCCAATTCATCAGCCAAGTTGTAACAGCGGGAAGAGCGCGAGTGAGAAAGGGTTAACAGATTGCACCCATTGGATCCAAAGACAAGAAGTTACACAAAATTAACTCCCAAATCCTAATATACAGCCACCACCAAAATGTATATAGGACTCTTTGGTATATCTTCAAATTTTACACTAAAGCAACCCAATATATATATATAGATGATCTGTAACTAAACAATTTACAAGTTGGTACGAGGCAGAACCAGTTTTACTGTTAAGGAAAGTGTAGATCCACTAGAACCAAGACAGATCTTAAATAAATATTATTTTATGAAACACAAATATCTAGTGGTGCATAATATACAATGGGAAACAAAACACAATTTAAGTCAAAATCTCGAAAATCCTAAATCCAACAAAATAATATCCAGGAGGAAATCATAGAGGTGCTGATTGTGTCTTAGTATATAGACAGAGTTTATTTTTTCTGTCCTGAGTCCTCCCTTTAAGTTCACTTGGGAGAACACTGTCCATATTTACGATGACTGTCAATAACAACTTTTTCATCTAGCATCAGAACACAAGATGCAGACTGCTTATAGTTGGGTGACACACACACACACACACACACACACATGCACATACACACACAGGGTCCTGCTGCCCAATTACCAGACAATTATTATTATTATTATTATTATTATTATTATTATTGCCATTTATATAGTGCCAACAGATTCCGTAGCGCTTTACAATAATATGAGAGGGGGGATGTAACAATAAATAGGACAATTACAAGAAAACTTACAGGAACAATAGGTTGAAGAGGACCCTGCTCAAATGAGCTTACAGTCTATAGGAGGTGGGGTATTAGAAACATTAGGACAGGAAATATCAAATAGGGTGGGAGTGAAGCAGAGCTGGAGGAGAGAGCAAAGCACTGTCCTATAGGAGAGAGCAAGAGACAGGTATGTAAGGTAGAGATTACTCTGGGAGGCCATAAGCTTTCCTGAAGAGATGGGTTTTAAGGCCCTTCTTAAATGATTGAAGACTAGGGGAGAGTCTGATGGCGGTAGGCAGGCTATTCCATAGGAAAGTAGACGCCCGCGAGAGGTCCTGCAAGCACGAGTTGGCCGTATGGGTGCGAGCAGCATCAAGGAGGTGGTCAGGGGAAGAGCGGAGGGAACGAGGAGGGGCAGTGGCATACTAGGGGGGGGGTGGGGGGGGCGGCCCGCCCCGGGTGCCACTGACTAGGGGGGTGCCATGACGTCCAGTGTCATGTGTCACCCCCCATCATTACGCTGCGGCGGCTGCGCACAGCCGCAGCACCTTTGCGGCCCGGCGGGACTTACTTCAAGGAGAAGGAGGAGGAGTGTTGCGGGCCGCGGCGTCGCGCAACGTGATGACGTTGTGCGCAGCGCCGTCAGCCCGCCTTCACGGATATCCAGCTGAAGGTTCCAATATCCGGGCGGTGAGGCACCCAGTCGGTCAAGGCATCATCAAAATGTGAGTAGATTAATTAAGGGGGCTGTATTAATTAAGGGGGGAGTGAGGATTAATTAAGGGGGCTGTATTAATTAAGGGGGGAGTGAGGATTAATTAAGGGGGTGTATTAATTAAGGGGGCTGTATTAATTAATGGGGGAGTGAGGATTAATTAAGGGGGTGTTTTAAGGGGGGTGTGGATTAATTAAGGGGGTGTATTAAGGGTGTGTGGATTAATTAAGGGGGTGTATTAAGGGGGTGAGGATTAATTAAGGGGGTGTATTAATTAAGGGGGGAGTGAGGATTAATTAAGGGGGTGTATTAAGGGGTGTGTGGATTAATTAAGGGGGTGTATTAATTAAGGGGGGAGTGAGGATTAATTAAGGGGATGTATTAAGGGGGGGTGTGGATTAATTAAGGGGGTGTATTAAGGGGGGTGAGGATTAATTAAGGGGGTGTATTAATTAAGGGGGGTGTATTAATTAAGGGGGAGTGAGGATTAATTAAGGGGGTGTATTAATTAAGGGGGAGTGAGGATTAATTAAGGGGGGAGTGAGGATTAATTAAGGGGGGTGTATTATTTAAGGGGGGAGTGAGGATTAATTAAGGGGGTGTATTAATTAAGGAGGAGTGAGGATTAATTAAGGTGGGTGTATTAATTAAGGGGGTAGTTAGGATTAATTAAGGGGGTAGTGAGGATTAATTAAGGGGGTAGTGAGGATTAATTAAGGGGGGTGTATTAATTAAGGGGGGTGTATTAATTAAGGGGGAGTGAGGATTAATTAAGGGGGGTGTATTAATTAAGGGGGGAGTGAGGATTAATTAAGGGGGGTGTATTAATTAAGGAGGAGTGAGGATTAATTAAGGTGGGTGTATTAATTAAGGGGGTAGTGAGGATTAATTAAGGGGGTAGTGAGGATTAATTAAGGGGGGTGTATTAATAAGGGGGGGTGTATTAATTAAGGGGGAGTGAGGATTAATTAAGGGGGTGTATTAATTAAGGGGTGTGTGGATTCATTAAGGGGTGTGTGGATTAATTAAGGGGGGTGTATTAATTAAGGGGGAGGGTGGATTCATTAAGGGGGTGGATTAATTAAGGGGTGTGTGGATTAATTAAGGGGTGTGGATTAATTAGGGGGTGTGGATTAATTAGGGGGTGTGGATTAATTAGGGGGTGTGTATTGATTAAGGGGGTGTGTATTGATTAAGGGGGTGTGTATTAATTAAGGGGGTGTGTATTAATTAAGGGGGTGTGTATTAATTAAGGGGGTGTATTAATTAAGGGGGAGTGAGGATTAATTAAGGGGGGTGGATTAATTAAGGGGGTGGATTAATTAAGGGGTGTGTGGATTAATTAAGGGGTGTGGATTAATTAAGGGGTGTGTATTGATTAAGGGTGTGTGTATTGATTAAGGGTGTGTGTATTAATTAAGGGGGTGTGTATTAATTAAGGGGGGTGTATTAATTAAGGGGGGTGTATTAATTAAAGGGGGTGTATTAATTAAGGGGGGTGTGGATTAATGAAGGGGGTGTATTAATTAAGGGGGAGGGAGGATTAATTAAGGGGGGTATATTTATTAAGGGGTGTGTGGATTAATTAAGGGGGGGTGTATTATTTAAGGGGGGTGTGGATTAATTAAGGGGGGTGTATTAATTAAGGGGGAGTGAGGATTAATTAATGGGGTGTATTAATTAAGGGGGTGTGGATTAATTAAGGGGGGTGTATTAATTAAGGGGGGTGAGGATTAATTAGGGGGGTGTATTAATTAAGGGGGGTGTATTAATTAAGAGGGAGTGAGGATTAATTAAGGGGTGTGTGTATTAATTAAGGGGGGTATTAATTAAGGGGGGTGTATTAATTAAGGGGGGTGTATTAATTAAGGGGGTGTATTAAGGGGTGTGTGGATTAATTAATTAATGGGGGTGTATTAATTAAGGGGGGTGTATTAATTAAGGGGGGAGTGAGGATTAATTAAAGGGGGCTGTGGATTAAAGAATTAAAGGGGGAGGTTTAAATAATGGGGGTGCAGGGTTTTTTTGATTAAAGGGGTTGCAGTATTCTATTTATTAAGGGAGGATGTGCACTGCAGATTTTTGTTTTTTGTTAAGGGGGTGTGCAGGGTTTTTATAAGGGGGGTGTGCAGGTTTTTTGTTATTAAGAGGGGTTGTGCACGTTTTTGTTTTTTATTAAGGGGGTGTGCAGGATTTTTATGTGTAGGGAGTGAATGAAATTTATGTGATCGGGGTGCAGGGTTTTTATGTGTAGGGAGTGTATGAAATTTATGTGATCGGGGTGCAGGGTTTTTATATGAAGGGCGAGACAAGGGGCTTTGTAGAAAGGGGCAGGGCAGGAGTTTTCTAGCAGGTTCTCACCAGCCCCTTTCTACAAAAGCACTGGTCTTCCCCCTTCTACAAAACTGGCGCATTTTACAAATTTTACAAGCAGTTTACAAATGTGTGCAATAAATATTATTGAAAACATTGAAAAAATGTGGGTGTTTTCTTACATTTTTATTATGGGGGGGGGGGAGGGGTGCCACACTCAGGGTCCGCCCCGGGTGCCAAATGCTCTAGGTACGCCCCTGAGGAAGGGCATACCTATGGATCAGTGAAGAGATATAAGAGGGGCTAGAATTGTTCAGTGCTTTGAATGTATGGGTTAGCACTTTGAATTGACTCCTATAGGATACAGGGAGCCAATGTAAGGACTGGCAGAGGGGTGAGGTGTGAGAGGTGTGAGAGGACCGACTAGAGAGGAAAATCCGTCTAGCTGCAGCATTCATTACAGACTGAAGCGGGGCAATACAGCTTTTGGGGAGACCAATCAAGAGAGGGTTACAGTAATGCATGCGGGAAATTACTAGAGCATGGACAAGCTCCTTGGTAGCATCTTGCGTAAGAAAGAGGCGGATGCGGGCTATGTTTTTGAGTTGGAACCTACAGGACTTGGCAACAAACTGGATGTGAGACTCAAAGGTGAGACCAGAGTCAAGTATGACGCCAAGACAGCGTGCTTGCAGGAATGGACTTATGTGGATATCACTGACTTGAAGGGAGAGCGAAAGAGGAGGATCAGTATTAGGAGGAGGAAAGACAAGGAGTTCAGTTTTAGAGAGATTGAGTTTCAGAGAGCGTGAGGACATCCAGTCAGAGATGGAAGAAAGGCAAGCAGTGACACGTTGAAGGACGGCAGGGGAGAGGTCCGGGGAGGAGAGGTATATCTGAGTGTCATCAGTGTACAAGTGGTAGTGGAATCGAAAAGAGGTAATAAGTTTACCAAGAAAGGCAGTATAAAGAGAAAATAGAAGGAGACCAAGGACAGAGCCTTGGGGAACTCCAACCGAGACAGGACAAGGGGAGGAGGTATCCTTGGAAAAGGAGACACTGAATTCAATTCTCTAACTCCCTGCTAAAGATATAAAACATAAAATGGTTCTTTTTTTTTTTTTACCTCTGCCCTTCCTACATGCAGAAGTAAGAGAAATAAAATCACATGCAAATCTGTTTGAAATGTATGTTCCATCAAACTGAGTGCAAGATATTGCCCACACCTGTACAGGGCCAGATTAAGCCCCATGGGCTTGGAGATGAATGTTTTTATGGGTCTAAATACATGGGTATATTACAGGAAACCTCCAAGCACCATAACCACTACAAAAATGTCCCCCCATTGTAAGTAATCTAATGGTAACAGAACAGTTTGATTAGTTCTCTGGGTCTGCCAGGCACTACTCCTCGACTCCACTACCTTACCAGAGAGACAGAAGCTCTTGCTTAGGAGATTTCTGTTAGTTCTCCGGAGCTAAGCCCTGCAGTGCAGGATAACCTCAGCCATAAGCCATGCAGTATAGAGTTACCTCATCACTTGATCACTCTAAGTCAATGATCTAATTCATGCAGTGCAAGGTTTAGCTCACACTAAGTGTCTGGCTCATGTAGTGGAGGCAGGAACAGAGCCCTATTCTAAAATGTTATGATTACTTGCAATAAGGGGTTCAAGGGCACTCCTGGCACCTAGCACTATAAACATTACAGCATACTGGAGTGATTTTGGTGCTTAAATTACTAATTTCACTGGATGTTGAAAATATATCTAAAACTATACACCCGTGCTCATATAAATGATCATTTGGTGGCATATATAAACCCATACTTGCATTCACATTTGCTCACTGGATGGATCAATCCTATAAAAAAAAAAAAAAAAAAAAATCTGCACCATCTCAGTACACACTGCATATTAGGGGTGTTTTAAACTTAGCAAGATGGGTGCTTCAAACTTAGCAAGTTTAATTAATGAAGATAATTTTCACTGGGATATATTTAGATAGGTGCCTTCAAAGGCTCAAAGTTTAAGAATTGCTAGCTGATAGCTGTGATACAGATACAGTTGTGCTCAAAAGTTTGTATACCCTTGGAGAATTGGTAATATATGTGCCATGTTTAAAGAAAACACGAAGGAGCAGGCAAAACACATTTCATTTATTTCTTATGGGATTCATATATTTAACTGTAGGTTAAAGCAAAATTGCACAATCATAAAACAAAAAATGGCAACAAAGAAAAAAATGAAATTACCCTTGTTCATACGTACCCACTACTGTATACCCTGGGGGTTCAAGTGAGGCCTGGTGGGCCAGTTAACCAAGAGAGGCGGACGCTCTTTTGGGATGTGCCACACTGCTTCCTTGCAGGCACTCTGCAACTGTAAGGTCCCGTTTCCCAGCCCTCTGGACCGGTGGGGGGTGATCCCGGTCCACCCCTTAGAGGAGGCCCAGTAGACTAAGATACGAAGTGTGATACCAGGCGAGTGGATTGCAGGCAATGGTGGACGCCATGTGCTCTCCCAGAAGCAGCAACATCGTGACCAAGCTGGACAGCATTTTTGCTGCCTTCTGGGAAAACACTCCGAGAGGAACAAGCTCTCGAGATGGGAAAGAGAGATCACTTACCGAAGCACCCATGCTCCCACCGCAGACACGCAGCTCTCAAGGTTAAGGGAGCCTGCAAATGGTGAAAGAGACAACAGCTCTTATCTGGTCGTAAATCTACACGTCCTACTTCGGAAGCGGCTAGGCTCCAGTGCAGCAAAGAGGCAACTCACCCTGATCCCTGCTACCAGCTACGACCCGACTTGAGGGTCCCAAAAATCGGACAAACCAAATCACTCTGGGCCCTGTTTCCACTGCGGAGAACCCTGCAGACATCACTGAGCCTGCCATACTCTCCTTACTTGCCTGTTTGTCTTCACTCAGTCTGGCGCACGATGCACACCGGTGCCGTCAGAGTTTCATCCACAGACATCGGCTGAGTAAAACTCAGCACAGACGAACGGTTACCTGCAGCCATGGGCATACACACCAGACAGTCCTCTCCTCACAGCTTGTAAGAGCCAGCTGTAGGCTATCACTGTCTCTCCCAACACTAGAGACACCCAGAGGTACTAACATTATTACACACACTAATCCTGTTTAGCTTGCATACATTTTAAAACTTTTACTGTTTGTATATGCTCAGACTTGGATACATCTCATTAACAATCGACAGGGTAGTTCTGCCTTAAACATCATGACAGGTGTATAGTCGCCATATGGGCAGTCGTAACCTAGGACAAAAACCCCACATCCCTAACCCAATAAGACGCTGACACTAGGGTATATGGGTAAAATTGTCCACAGCTTTTATTAACCATTATAACCATTTGTTTAATAATAAGTTATCATCAATAATAACAATTATAAATATAATAATAATTTAACATATAAATATGGGTCATTGCCCCCATACTCCGCCCTCGCAACCGCATCCTTCTTTTAATATAACGGGCAATGACCCACAACATACCAACACATAAATATATCTTTAACAATTTTCAACCTTATTCCAACATAACCATTTAAGTGCCAACCATAAATAACCACGGTAGGGGTATACCCGGATACCCCTACCCCACCAGGTTCTGAGCCACCTCCAGGACTCGAAACCTACCAACCACCAGTGACCACAATTTCCATGTCCGTGACGTTCCTCATGGGAGCCTATTTCCTCCTCCTCGGCTCCCTAACCCGCCGCTGTGACAAAACGGGAAACCATTAGTGATCTTAAAAAACCCAAGGGAGGGTGGGCGGGACAAACTCGGCTAGGTAAGAAATTAAATGTGCTCTGCCTAAAATGGCTGCCTATTTAAGTAGACCAGCCCTATTACCCACAACCACCCAGTCCTGGCCGGCTCCTCCTAAGCCCGCCTCCTAACCCCTGTCAAGGCCCTCCTCCGCTAAGCTGCGCTTTGGCTCCTTGGGGCTACATGACAGGTGTATAGTCGCCATATGGGCAGTCGTAACCTAGGACAAAAACCCCACATCCCTAACCCAATAAGACGCTGACACTAGGGTATATGGGTAAAATTGTCCACAGCTTTTATTAACCATTATAACCATTTGTTTAATAATAAGTTATCATCAATAATAACAATCATAAATATAATAATAATTTAACATATAAATATGGGTCATTGCCCCCATACTCCGCCCTCGCAACCGCATCCTTCTTTTAATATAACGGGCAATGACCCACAACATACCAACACATAAATATATCTTTAACAATTTTCAACCTTATTCCAACATAACCATTTAAGTGCCAACCATAAATAACCACGGTAGGGGTATACCCGGATACCCCTACCCCACCAGGTTCTGAGCCACCTCCAGGACTCGAAACCTACCAACCACCAGTGACCACAATTTCCATGTCCGTGACGTTCCTCATGGGAGCCTATTTCCTCCTCCTCGGCTCCCTAACCCGCCGCTGTGACAAAACGGGAAACCATTAGTGATCTTAAAAAACCCAAGGGAGGGTGGGCGGGACAAACTCGGCTAGGTAAGAAATTAAATGTGCTCTGCCTAAAATGGCTGCCTATTTAAGTAGACCAGCCCTATTACCCACAACCACCCAGTCCTGGCCGGCTCCTCCTAAGCCCGCCTCCTAACCCCTGTCAAGGCCCTCCTCCGCTAAGCTGCGCTTTGGCTCCTTGGGGCTACATGACAGGTGTATAGTCGCCATATGGGCAGTCGTAACCTAGGACAAAAACCCCACATCCCTAACCCAATAAGACGCTGACACTAGGGTATATGGGTAAAATTGTCCACAGCTTTTATTAACCATTATAACCATTTGTTTAATAATAAGTTATCATCAATAATAACAATCATAAATATAATAATAATTTAACATATAAATATGGGTCATTGCCCCCATACTCCGCCCTCGCAACCACATCCTTCTTTTAATATAACGGGCAATGACCCACAACATACCAACACATAAATATATCTTTAACAATTTTCAACCTTATTCCAACATAACCATTTAAGTGCCAACCATAAATAACCACGGTAGGGGTATACCCGGATACCCCTACCCCACCAGGTTCTGAGCCACCTCCAGGACTCGAAACCTACCAACCACCAGTGACCACAATTTCCATGTCCGTGACGTTCCTCATGGGAGCCTATTTCCTCCTCCTCGGCTCCCTAACCCGCCGCTGTGACAAAACGGGAAACCATTAGTGATCTTAAAAAACCCAAGGGAGGGTGGGCGGGACAAACTCGGCTAGGTAAGAAATTAAATGTGCTCTGCCTAAAATGGCTGCCTATTTAAGTAGACCAGCCCTATTACCCACAACCACCCAGTCCTGGCCGGCTCCTCCTAAGCCCGCCTCCTAACCCCTGTCAAGGCCCTCCTCCGCTAAGCTGCGCTTTGGCTCCTTGGGGCTACATGACAGGTGTATAGTCGCCATATGGGCAGTCGTAACCTAGGACAAAAACCCCACATCCCTAACCCAATAAGACGCTGACACTAGGGTATATGGGTAAAATTGTCCACAGCTTTTATTAACCATTATAACCATTTGTTTAATAATAAGTTATCATCAATAATAACAATCATAAATATAATAATAATTTAACATATAAATATGGGTCATTGCCCCCATACTCCGCCCTCGCAACCGCATCCTTCTTTTAATATAACGGGCAATGACCCACAACATACCAACACATAAATATATCTTTAACAATTTTCAACCTTATTCCAACATAACCATTTAAGTGCCAACCATAAATAACCACGGTAGGGGTATACCCGGATACCCCTACCCCACCAGGTTCTGAGCCACCTCCAGGACTCGAAACCTACCAACCACCAGTGACCACAATTTCCATGTCCGTGACGTTCCTCATGGGAGCCTATTTCCTCCTCCTCGGCTCCCTAACCCGCCGCTGTGACAAAACGGGAAACCATTAGTGATCTTAAAAAACCCAAGGGAGGGTGGGCGGGACAAACTCGGCTAGGTAAGAAATTAAATGTGCTCTGCCTAAAATGGCTGCCTATTTAAGTAGACCAGCCCTATTACCCACAACCACCCAGTCCTGGCCGGCTCCTCCTAAGCCCGCCTCCTAACCCCTGTCAAGGCCCTCCTCCGCTAAGCTGCGCTTTGGCTCCTTGGGGCTACATGACAGGTGTATAGTCGCCATATGGGCAGTCGTAACCTAGGACAAAAACCCCACATCCCTAACCCAATAAGACGCTGACACTAGGGTATATGGGTAAAATTGTCCACAGCTTTTATTAACCATTATAACCATTTGTTTAATAATAAGTTATCATCAATAATAACAATCATAAATATAATAATAATTTAACATATAAATATGGGTCATTGCCCCCATACTCCGCCCTCGCAACCGCATCCTTCTTTTAATATAACGGGCAATGACCCACAACATACCAACACATAAATATATCTTTAACAATTTTCAACCTTATTCCAACATAACCATTTAAGTGCCAACCATAAATAACCACGGTAGGGGTATACCCGGATACCCCTACCCCACCAGGTTCTGAGCCACCTCCAGGACTCGAAACCTACCAACCACCAGTGACCACAATTTCCATGTCCGTGACGTTCCTCATGGGAGCCTATTTCCTCCTCCTCGGCTCCCTAACCCGCCACGGGCTCAGACCTTGACCCCTTAAGCTGTCTGAGCTCCCCCACCCCGGAGAAAGAGTGCCCTTTGCATCCCCTCCTGCAGCCCCAGGTTCAGTAGGTCCCAGCCCACAGCTGACAGGTGAACGCCGTCCGGGCGATAGTACCCTGGCAAACCACCTTCCAGTTCCACGTGTCTCACCACAACTCCCCCCAACTTCCTCACGAAGCTAGCCATCAAACTATTAACTTTGCCCCTGCATCTATCCAAAGCCGCGTGGTCCCGGGCGTGCCTCCAGCGCAGCCGCGGGACCATTTCCGACCATACCAACATGACCCCGGGAAGCAGATCAACCAGCCTGTTAAGGTCCTGCTTCATCCACTTTACTAGCCTCCGCTGCGGAATGAGGCCCAAGTCGTTGCCCCCCGCATGTAGTACCAACATGTCGGGCCTTACCCCGCTTGCCACCTTCCGCAACACCACCCCGCATATATCCCTCCAGCAATATCCCCTGTACCCAAGCCATTGTATTGTCAACTGGTCCTTCGGAAAGCCCAGCTGCTGGCCTTTCGCTCGAGCTGCAGCCCTCCTGGCGGCCCAGAAGACAAAGGAATGGCCCACGATCCAAGCAACACGACCTGGGGAAGGAGGAAAAGAACAGTATAAATACCCCCTGGGCCCAACAGAGTGCCCCCTCCCCCCACTAGCGCCCTAGCTAGCACTCCAATAGGCCTAAACGAATATAAGAGCGAAACCTGACAGACTCCCATCTCCCAATCCTCTTGACCAGGTCGTCCCCCAATCCCAGGCGCGCAGCCTCTGTGGCTGCTCCGATGCGAAATGAGTGGGTGCCGTAGGCGCTCGCACTCAACCCCAGCCGTACCAAGCCCTTCCGGAAAACTTTAGTGAATTGGAAGCGGGATAGCGACGAGCCGTCCGCATGCACCAAGAACGACCCGTCCACTATCGGCCTCCGCTCCAAGAAGTGCACCACCGCAGCCACTGGACACAAGGCCGAACCCGGCAGGGGGCCCAGGGTCACGTCCCTGCCTGCCCCTTTCACGTCAGTTTTAGACCTGGCCAGGTGCACCACCAACTTTCCCTCAAGTACGCTGTAACGGCTACCCAGTGAGAGAGAGGGTATCAGCCGTTGGAGACGTCCTTTTTGGGGCAGGCTGCTGTGGAGAAGTAGAGCTGGTGTAATCCCATCCACGATATCCAGAGAGAGAGGCAGGTTCAGCTGTAAACAGGAGCAGAATAATATTCCCAAATAATCCCCTTCCAAGAACGAGACGAGGCTACGTTTTGAAGGGTCAAGATGAACTGAGGACTGGAACACCCAGCCTGCTTTTTATTAGAAACAGATACACACAGAACACTCCCAGGGGGAGGATGAAAACAACCAATAATACAGATGGTAACACCCCCACGTCTCCTCCCCTCAGGTAACTACATAACACAATTAAAATGTCCACATTTTTCCACAAGTTCTGGATGTACCCCAAAAACAGCTTTAAATCCGGTAGCGCTGGATAGCTCTCCTTCAGGGGGACAATATATCCAAAAATCAACCCATTCGGATGTATAGTTCGGGAGATACAACGTTCCAAAGTTTTGACCGACCGCACAGACCAACTAGGCAAACACCGCTGTTCGCACACAAGATGGCCGCGAACACGTGCAAAGTCCCGAAATGGCGGCCACTTATATATTACACACGAAATTCGCACGGAACCAGACGAACAGAGGAATGAAACGAATGGATGTGTAAGTTGTAATTCCCTTGTTTGCTTCACATCCACCAGAGGTTGGTAGAGATCTGTTACACTGCTCCCCTTTTGTGGAACACTCCGGCAGACCCGGATTGATCCTTTTCGGGTCAACTTGGGGCTGTCCGGTCCTTTGTTAGGGCAATAGTTCTGTTTGTCTGGACAGACCGTCCGCGTTCCCATTAAACTTGCCAGGACGGTATTGGATGGAGAAATTGTATGGCTGTAGTGCGAGACTCCATCTCAGTAAGCGTCCATTATCTCCAGCTACTCTGTTCAGCCATACAAGGGGATTATGATCAGTAATTAAGGTGAATTCTTGACCATACAGATATGGGGTTAATTTCTTTAGGGCCCAGACCAGGGCTAAGCACTCTTTTTCCACTGCCGCGTAACTCACTTCTCTAGGTAACAGTTTTCTGCTGAGATACGCGACAGGGTGCTCGCCCCCATCTTCGCCGACCTGGCTTAGCACTGCCCCCAGTCCGTACATGGACGCATCTGTGTGGACGACAAATCTTTTGTTAGGGACGGGGGCAGACAAAACAGGTGCATTGATCAAGGCTTGTTTCAGGGTTTGGAATGCTGTTTCACAGGCGGGAGACCACAGGACTACCCTAGGTAAATTTTTCTTTGTTAAATCTGTCAGGGGTTTGGCGATGGCGCTGTAGTCAGGGACAAATCTCCTGTAGTACCCTGCTGTCCCTAAAAATGCTAACACTTGTGTCTTAGTGTGGGGTGTGGGCCAATTGGCTACGGCCTCTACTTTAGCGGGTTCTGGTCGTTGTTTCCCACACCCCACCCTGTGTCCCAAATACTGGACTTCAGCCATGCCAAAGTTACACTTCTCCGGCTTCAGAGTTAGGCCGGCGGCCCTAATCTGATCCAACACAGTCTCTATGTGTTGTAGGTGTTCCCCCCAAGTCTCGCTATAGATCGCAATGTCATCCAGGTATGCGCAAGCGAAGTCCTGGAAGCCATCAAGGAGGCGGTCCACTAAGCGCTGAAAAGTAGCTGGGGCGTTTTTCATCCCGAAGGGCATGACCTTAAACTGGTACAGGCCAAACGGGGTGACAAACGCCGACTTAGGGACAGCGTCCTTGGCCAGGGGAATCTGCCAGTACCCCTTGCACAAGTCAATGGTGGTCAGATAGCGTCCCCTGGCAATGCGATCCAATAGCTCGTCTACTCGGGGCATGGGGTATGCGTCTGTCACGGTTCGGTCGTTGAGGCGTCGGTAATCGACACAGAACCGGGTCGTCCCGTCCTTTTTGGGGACTAGGACGACGGGAGATGCCCAGGGACTGTCGGATGGCTCTATAACTCCTAGTTTTAACATCTCCTGAATCTCCTTCCTCATCTCTTCTTTTACAGCCTCGGGGATTCTATAGGGAGTTTGTCGGAGCGGGGCTTGTCCTGGGGTTTCTACGTAATGTGTCGCTACAGGTGTGTAACCTGGCTCCTGGGAAAAGGTCAATCTCTTTTCAACTAGTAGTTGCTGGAGTTGTTCTCGTTCTGTGGGAGTTAATCGCTCCCCTAGCTGTACTGTATTAAGCAGAGTTTTGGACTCGGGGTTGGCCAACAGATCAGGGATGGGGAGACTGTCAGGGTCCTCAGTGGCGGGGATGCATATGGCTGCTATGTCTTCGGGCCGTTCTTGGTATTCCTTTAATAGGTTTATGTGAAAGGACTTCTGTATCTTTTCGTCCTTGCTACTGGCAATTACATAGGTGGTGTCACAGACCTGTGCTACTACTTTGTAGGGACCTTGCCAGGAGGTCTGTAATTTATTTCCTCGAACGGGTTTAAGTACTAGAACTTTCTGTCCTACCTGGAATGTTCTCAGCCTAGCGTTCCGATCGTACCAATGTTTCTGCCGATCCTGGGCCGCATGGAGATGATCCCGTGCCATCCGGGCTAACTGTTCCATACGGTCCCGCATTTCTAGCACATATGGTACGATGGGGACACCTTCGTGTTCTGTCTCTCCCTCCCAGTGCTCTCGCATGAGGTCGAGGGGGCCTCGCACCCTCCGTCCATAGAGCAGTTCAAAGGGAGAGAACCCGGTGGACTCCTGCGGTACCTCCCGGTAAGCAAACAGGAGGTGTGGCAAAATCGCTCCCAGTCTCTGTATTCCGCCGTAAAGGTCCGTAGCAATTGCTTTAGGGTACCATTAAAGCGTTCACAGAGACCGTTAGTCTGGGGGTGGTACGGTGAACTAAGCAGGGGCTTAATACCACAGACCTTCCACAACTGCTGGGTTAGGTCTGCGGTAAACTGGGTCCCTCTGTCCGACAAGATTTCCTGGGGAAATCCTACTCTGGTGAATATCCCGACTAGAGCACTGGCGACAGTGTCAGCCTGGATATTCGTCAGAGCGACGGCTTCTGGGTAACGGGTGGCATAGTCCACAACTGTAAGAATGTATTTCTTACCAGAGGGACTGGGGTTAGGTAGGGGTCCTACTAGATCGACTGCAACCCTGCTAAATGGTTCCTCGATCACAGGCATAGGGGACAGTCGAGCTTTCGGATGATCCCCTCTCTTCCCCACCCTCTGGCATACATCACAAGTGCTGCAGTAACGGCGCACGTCCTTCGAGATTCCTGGCCAAAAGAAGGTCTGAGTGATCCTGTAGGTTGTGCGGTTACCCCCTAGATGTCCTGCTAACGGAATGTCGTGGCCAATTCGGAGAAGCTCCAATCGGTACTTTCTAGGTACCACTAATTGGCGCTTCTGCGAAGGAGCACAGCCTCTCTTCCTGCCTTCGGTTAATCTGTATAATCGGTCCCCCTCCCATATAAAACGTTCCCGCTCATCCCCTCTGCTGTCAGCTAGTTCTCGGTACTTTCGGAGGGTGGGGTCCTGTCTAGTTTCCCTCCCAAACTCCTCTGGGGTGTCCCAAGCTAGCAGTCTCTCTGTAGTGTTATTGCTAGGTGTCTGTCGGTGGCTTACCTGGGTCTCCCGACCTGTTGTCAGATCGTCCTCGATACGGGTCTGTGAGCGGGTGGTCACGGGGCAAGCAGCAGCAGTAGTGGGTAAAAAGGCCGAGGCTAGAGGGCCAATATCATTGCCCAACACGACCTCAGCAGGTAGATTGTCCATAATGCCCACCGTGGTCTTTCCTGACCCGACTCCCCAATCCAAGTGTACCCGGGCGGTGGGTAAGCGAAAGACAGCCCCCCCTGCGACACGAACAGCAACAGTACGATTCGACACAAGTTCTGGTTTCACAAGATGCTTTTGTATTAAAGTGATGGTAGCGCCAGTGTCCCTTAGGCCTTGTGCTATCTGTCCATTTACACGCACCTCCTGACGGTGGTGCTGGCGATTATCTGGGGAAGCCGCTTGTATGGGGTTGGCCTCATATAATATTCCCAGGCATTCCTCAGGACTCCCTTCAATTTCCAGGCAGTGAGCAGCAGCGGGGCGTGAAGACGGGCTTTCGGTGTTAGATGTGCGCCTCCAGTTATTATTGGCTGATCCCAACGGGCAAACACGGGCAATATGTCCCAGGTTGCCGCAGCGATGACACGTCACTTTGTAGGATTCCCGGGGCTGGTTGTTAGACCCCTGAGGACGTGGAGGCCCTGGGGGTACTGGGGCCCGGAATTCTGTGCGTGCAGCGTAGGTTGGGGTGCGGGCCTCTGTTCTAGGTGCTGGTCGTGTAGTACCTTGGCTCACTTTTCTTGTTTCCACATATTCGTCCGCTAGTCGTGCTGCCTCATTTAAGTTGGCTGGGCGGCGATCTCTCACCCAATCCTGTGTATCCGCCGCCAAATCTTGGAAGAAATGTTCCATCAAGAACAACTGTAGCACTTCTTCTCCGGTGTTAGCATTGCACCCTTGCATCCAATGTGATGCCACCCTTTGTAGCTTGTTTGCCCATTCCATGTGGGAGTCCGCTGCCTTCTTTTTGGACTCCCGGAAGCGACGGCGATACGCCTCTGGGGTGACTGCGTATCGGGTGAGTAGTGCGGCTTTCACCCGTTGATACTGTGTTATATCTTCGGCCGTGAGTGCCCGAAAAACCTCATTTGCTTTTCCGGAAAGTTTTCCAGCCAGAATAGTAACCCATTGGTGGTACGGTGAACTAAGCAGGGGCTTAATACCACAGACCTTCCACAACTGCTGGGTTAGGTCTGCGGTAAACTGGGTCCCTCTGTCCGACAAGATTTCCTGGGGAAATCCTACTCTGGTGAATATCCCGACTAGAGCACTGGCGACAGTGTCAGCCTGGATATTCGTCAGAGCGACGGCTTCTGGGTAACGGGTGGCATAGTCCACAACTGTAAGAATGTATTTCTTACCAGAGGGACTGGGGTTAGGTAGGGGTCCTACTAGATCGACTGCAACCCTGCTAAATGGTTCCTCGATCACAGGCATAGGGGACAGTCGAGCTTTCGGATGATCCCCTCTCTTCCCCACCCTCTGGCATACATCACAAGTGCTGCAGTAACGGCGCACGTCCTTCGAGATTCCTGGCCAAAAGAAGGTCTGAGTGATCCTGTAGGTTGTGCGGTTACCCCCTAGATGTCCTGCTAACGGAATGTCGTGGCCAATTCGGAGAAGCTCCAATCGGTACTTTCTAGGTACCACTAATTGGCGCTTCTGCGAAGGAGCACAGCCTCTCTTCCTGCCTTCGGTTAATCTGTATAATCGGTCCCCCTCCCATATAAAACGTTCCCGCTCATCCCCTCTGCTGTCAGCTAGTTCTCGGTACTTTCGGAGGGTGGGGTCCTGTCTAGTTTCCCTCCCAAACTCCTCTGGGGTGTCCCAAGCTAGCAGTCTCTCTGTAGTGTTATTGCTAGGTGTCTGTCGGTGGCTTACCTGGGTCTCCCGACCTGTTGTCAGATCGTCCTCGATACGGGTCTGTGAGCGGGTGGTCACGGGGCAAGCAGCAGCAGTAGTGGGTAAAAAGGCCGAGGCTAGAGGGCCAATATCATTGCCCAACACGACCTCAGCAGGTAGATTGTCCATAATGCCCACCGTGGTCTTTCCTGACCCGACTCCCCAATCCAAGTGTACCCGGGCGGTGGGTAAGCGAAAGACAGCCCCCCCTGCGACACGAACAGCAACAGTACGATTCGACACAAGTTCTGGTTTCACAAGATGCTTTTGTATTAAAGTGATGGTAGCGCCAGTGTCCCTTAGGCCTTGTGCTATCTGTCCATTTACACGCACCTCCTGACGGTGGTGCTGGCGATTATCTGGGGAAGCCGCTTGTATGGGGTTGGCCTCATATAATATTCCCAGGCATTCCTCAGGACTCCCTTCAATTTCCAGGCAGTGAGCAGCAGCGGGGCGTGAAGACGGGCTTTCGGTGTTAGATGTGCGCCTCCAGTTATTATTGGCTGATCCCAACGGGCAAACACGGGCAATATGTCCCAGGTTGCCGCAGCGATGACACGTCACTTTGTAGGATTCCCGGGGCTGGTTGTTAGACCCCTGAGGATGTGGAGGCCCTGGGGGTACTGGGGCCCGGAATTCTGTGCGTGCAGCGTAGGTTGGGGTGCGGGCCTCTGTTCTAGGTGCTGGTCGTGTAGTACCTTGGCTCACTTTTCTTGTTTCCACATATTCGTCCGCTAGTCGTGCTGCCTCATTTAAGTTGGCTGGGCGGCGATCTCTCACCCAATCCTGTGTATCCGCCGCCAAATCTTGGAAGAAATGTTCCATCAAGAACAACTGTAGCACTTCTTCTCCGGTGTTAGCATTGCACCCTTGCATCCAATGTGATGCCACCCTTTGTAGCTTGTTTGCCCATTCCATGTGGGAGTCCGCTGCCTTCTTTTTGGACTCCCGGAAGCGACGGCGATACGCCTCTGGGGTGACTGCGTATCGGGTGAGTAGTGCGGCTTTCACCCGTTGATACTGTGTTATATCTTCGGCCGTGAGTGCCCGAAAAACCTCATTTGCTTTTCCGGAAAGTTTTCCAGCCAGAATAGTAACCCATTGGTCTGGGGGTACCTGGTGCAGTGAGCACTGCCGCTCAAAATCT
The DNA here is from genome assembly GCF_036172605.1 of Pelobates fuscus. Classification (NCBI taxonomy): domain Eukaryota; kingdom Metazoa; phylum Chordata; class Amphibia; order Anura; family Pelobatidae; genus Pelobates; species Pelobates fuscus. The sequence continues at coordinate 133,529,089 of NC_086324.1, read as the reverse complement.
GCCAAATATCCATCAATTTCTTCCTCATTTTCTGCAAAAGCTTTAAATGCAGTAAATGGTATTTTCTTCACTGCAGCAGCGGGAGGAGGAGTAGGAACTATATGTGTACTGGCTTGTTGAGCCAATACATGTTCCGTTTCTTGCCTCCTCTTAGTCTCGATCTCCTCTTTTGCGTTCTTGAACAGTCTGTCTATTAGCTCCGTGGTCTTTTCTGGATATAATGCTAATCTTCGCTGTACAATAGCAGTGAGTACATCGTCCTCGCTGACCGGTGCAATAGGTTCAGTTACCTCCATGGACCTATCCATTTCGTCCAGCTCCAGTAGGTCCGCTATCAGCTCTCTCCTTGGTCTGTTACTGGCACTCCTACCACGATTCTCCAATAGATCTTTCAGTGTGGGTCTTTTCAGCTTGGCATACTGAGACTCTATTCAGCACTTGCTCCTTGGGTAAAAGGACCATCCCACCGCTGCCAACCAATGTAACGGCTACCCAGTGAGAGAGAGGGTATCAGCCGTTGGAGACGTCCTTTTTGGGGCAGGCTGCTGTGGAGAAGTAGAGCTGGTGTAATCCCATCCACGATATCCAGAGAGAGAGGCAGGTTCAGCTGTAAACAGGAGCAGAATAATATTCCCAAATAATCCCCTTCCAAGAACGAGACGAGGCTACGTTTTGAAGGGTCAAGATGAACTGAGGACTGGAACACCCAGCCTGCTTTTTATTAGAAACAGATACACACAGAACACTCCCAGGGGGAGGATGAAAACAACCAATAATACAGATGGTAACACCCCCACGTCTCCTCCCCTCAGATAACTACATAACACAATTAAAATGTCCACATTTTTCCACAAGTTCTGGATGTACCCCAAAAACAGGGGGTACAGCTTTAAATCTGGTAGCGCTGGATAGCTCTCCTTCAGGGGGACAATATATCCAAAAATCAACCCATTCGGATGTATAGTTCGGGAGATACAACGTTCCAAAGTTTTGACCGACCGCACAGACCAACTAGCCGAAATTAGTTCCATGAGTTTTGGCCTTGCGGTCGGTCTCCGTTCGCACGGTAAAAAGGTACGAAAATCTTGCCATCCATTCGAATCGCGGGGTTCGCTGGAATCCCCATAGGTGATTGAGTATAACTACCGAATGATGGGACGTTCGGTAGTTTCCGTACGAACTTATGGAGGTCTGGAGGACTCAGCGGTGTTCGCCTGTTTGCGTATCCGTTTTCAGTTCCATGCGGTTACAGGCAAACACCGCTGTTCGCACACAAGATGGCCGCGAACACGTGCAAAGTCCCGAAATGGCGGCCACCTATATATTACACACGAAATTCGCACGGAACCAGACGAACAGAGGAATGAAACGAATGGATGTGTAAGTTGTAATTCCCTTGTTTGCTTCACATCCACCAGAGGTTGGTAGAGATCTGTTACATACGCGAACCCCCGCTACCTGTATGCCCCCAGATGCTGACCGTGAGGCACTCACCAACTCACCAATCCTGAAGGCCCCGAAAAAGGCCAGGAGGAATGCCGCCGTAAACAGAGCCACTTCAAACCCATCGAAGCAGATGTCAGGCAAGGCCCGAATCAGACCCCCCAGCACCCGTACCGACACCGGGCGCCTAGTGTCCGGCACCCTACGTCCCCTCCGGTAGCCCTTAAGAGCCTGCCGTATAACAAAAGTTTTTGTAAGGTCCTCCCCCCCCACGGAGCTTGAACCAAAAGGCCATTGCCGCCATGGTCCTGTCCACTACCGCCGGAGACGCACCGCTTGCCAACAAATGGAAGATGAACCACAGGAAGGCGTCCAGCGGCGGCTCCCCTGACGCTCGCCTCCCCAGCAGGTCCCAGGAACGCTCCCATGCACCCCAGACCTTACTGTAGGCGGCCCAGGTGGCCGGTGCGAGCGACGCTTTCACAAGTCCTCCAAGCATGACGCTCCTAACTGCCACATCTCGTCCGGGCACGCCAGGCCCACGTCCAGCGCCTCCGGGGCCACCGTCCGGAACCTGGACCACTGAAAACGAGACAAAGCATCAGCCACCTCGTTCAGGTACCCTGGTACATGTCGCGCGCGAAAGACCACATTAAGGGACATGCACAGCAAGACAAATCGCCGCAACAACGCCACCACTGGCCTAGACGCTGCGGACAGGTTGTTAACCGCATGCACCACGGACATGTTGTCCTAGAAAAAGACCACTTTCCGGTCCCGCAAGCTAGCCCCCCACAAGGCCAACGCCACCACCAACGGGAACAGCTCCAGAAAGGCCAAGTTACGCATGAGGGGGCTCTGCCCCCACGCCACCGGCCACTTTTCTGCGCACCATTGCCCGCCGAAGTAGGCCCCATACCCCACGCTGCCCGACGCGTCAGTAAACATCTCTAGCTCGGCTGTCGACACGCCTTCCCGTCGGAAGAACACCGTCCCGTTGAAATCCCTCAAGAAGGTGTCCCACACGCCCAAGTCAGCCCGCATGGACGAGGACACTCGTATGAAATGGTGTGGAGACCGGGCCCCAGCCGTAGCCGCTGACAAGCTGCGGCTAAACACCCTACCCATAGGGATCACCCGGCAGGCGAAGTTGAGCATCCCGATCAACGACTGCAGTTGCCGGAGCGTCACCTTACGCGCCTGCCTCACCTCGCCCACTTTGGACCGTAGCGCCTCCAATTTGGACAGCGGCAGATGGCATTCCCCCAGCTCAGAATCGATCTCCAAACCCAAGAAGCTAAGGCACCCGGTCGGGCCCTCCGTCTTCTCCGCCGCTAGCGGCACCCCAAATCGGCCAGCCACCCATTCGATGGTCCTCAGCAGGTGCAGGCAAGCCGGGGAGCCAGCCGGCCCCACACAGAAAAAATCATCCAAGTAATGTACCACCGCCCTGTCCCCCGCCTCAACCCGCACCACCCATTCAAGAAAAGAACTAAACTTTTCGAAATAGGAGCAAGAAATGGAGCATCCCATGGGGAGGCACAAATCCACATAGTAGCCCCCTTCGAAAAGACACCCCAGCAGGTGATGACACGCTGGGTGGACAGGGAGCAGCCGGAAAGCCGCTTCAATGTCAACCTTTGCCATAAGAGCCCCACGCCCAGCCTTCTTCACCAGCTCGACCGCCTGGTCGAATGATGCATAAGAGACCGAGCACAGCTCCTTATCAATGTCATCGTTAACTGACCCGCCCTTAGGGTACGACAGGTGGTGAATGAGCCGAAACTTCCCGGGCTCCTTCTTAGGGACCACACCAAGAGGGGAGACCCGAAGGCCCTCCACCGGCGGTACCGGAAACGGCCCAGCCATCCTACCCAACATAACTTCCTTACCCAGCTTGTCCCGTACCACCCCTGGAAATTCCGCCACCGATTTTAGATTACGCGGGTGCCCCATGCTCTCTCTAGCCTGGAACGGGATATAGAAACCCTGCCCGAACCCGGCCCTGAGGAGCTCGGCGTCCGCCCTATTACCGTAGCGGCTTAGCCATGGTTCCATCGCGTCTATCCTCACTGGGGTTAGTCCCCTGGGCAGCGGAAGCCCCTCCACCGCCAACCGCGGACCCGGCTCCCGACCCCCCGGACTTACCTTTCTTGAAGCAGCGCTGCAGCCCATGTGCCCCCCCGCAGCCGGAGCATTCATGCTTAAATCGGCAGGAAGCACCCCATTTGCATTGGCCTTCATTGAAAAGCCAGCAGAGTCCCTTTTGCGAGGCGGCCGACGAGGCGGACTGTCCTTTCGCGCCAGCCGCATGCTGAAAGGGCTGCGCCTTCTGCGCCATCATCAGCTTCATCCAGAGAGGCAGGTCCATCTGGTCCCACCTCATACCCGGATTAGCCGCCAACCGCTGTCGGAACTGCTCGTCATACCGCCACCATGCCAGCCCGCCATAGGTGCGGTATGCCTCCCAAATCCCGTCCAAGTAGCAGAATAAGGAAGAGCAGACGCCCGGTGACTTTTCCCCTATCACGCTGGCCAAGACACAAAACGCCCTTAACCAGTTCCCAAAGGATTTCGGTATCTTGCGATACTTCTTCCGCTTCTCCTCTTCCTCCTTCTTCTCATCTTTTTTATCTTCCTCCTTGAGGTCAATAAATTCCTCCAAGGGAAGGAGAGAGAAGATCTCTAAGTACTCCCCCTTCCATATCTTGTCTTTCACCTCCTGTTTAAGGTGGACCCCGAGCGGGCCGGCAAACGAGACGTATGCGTGCTGCCTTGCCGCATCCGACACCCCCCCAGTCAGTTCCGCCCGCTCGTTCCCAGCATCCCCAGGGCCGGGTGCGGCCCCTGCCTCTACACTGTTTGCCGGCGCCGCCGGGGGCCCCGCCCCAGGCCCACTAGCCGCTACCCCCTGCGCCCACACCTGCCCAACGCTCACCCCTGAACCACCCCCCGCCCCCAATGAGTGGAGCAGTGATTGTAGTGTTTGTATTAGCGTGTCTGAGTGCAATGATCCGTTGGACTCACCGGCCAAGCCCCCGGAACCGGAAGCGCTCGGGGCTGCGATGGGAACTGCTGTGCTTCCACGAAGCTCACCCGGTGCCTCGTGAACACTGATGAAGAGCGGCTCCGTGACCTGAAACGAGGAGAAGAAGTCCTGGGCAGGGTGCACTGTTCCCCAGCAGCCCTCCCGTCCCGACCCAGGGAGCACCTGCCGACCACCAAGGCCTCCCGGCACCCGCTGTCCTGTCGCTGCTTCCCAGGGGCCACACCCCGCGGGCTACGACTCCTACTGACACCACCTAACACCTGCCCCCGTCGACCATGCCTGGGGGACCCCCCCCCTACCTCCCGCGGACCCACTAGATGAAGATCGACGTCGCCGCCTCTCGAAATGCCTACCGGCCCTAGCGCACCTAACTGGGGAGGGACTCCCACTGCTAGACCCAGAACCCAACCTAACACTGGGCCGACCCCGCCTACGCCCCCCCCTCTCAGTCCCTGAACTACTAAGGGCCCCACCCTCCTCACCCGCACTGCGCCCTGAAAAACTGCCCCTACGCTTCCCCCCCCTATCCTCCACTACCCCCTGCCCAGCCCTCCTAGCCAAACCCCCTGACCTACCAGAGGGAAGAGCCCTCTGCCTGCCCACCTCCCCTACCTCCCCTTCTCCGGCCTGCCTACCACTGGACCCCTGTGCCACAACAGCCCGACCACCCCCTGCCACCTTCTGCCCTCGGCTAACCGGCCCCCCCTCCCCCACTACCAGTCTCTTAGGGGAAGCCCGACCCCCCTTTACCCCTACAGCCTGGGCCCTGTCCTTCCCACGAGTACCCTTAACTCCAGCCACATCATGGGGGGCCCCTTGAGGATCCCCAGCACTTGCCTGCTGCTTCCGGCTCGCCAGGGGCCCTCTCCGGGCCGTCCTGCCCTGGGCCCCGTCCTTCCCGGCCTCCAGTGTAGTGGGTGCCCTCCCGGGCTGCATCCCAGACGGGCCAGGCCCTGGAGAGGGCCGTTCTTCAGCCGCACGCCTCCACACGCCAGGTGCCACCCCACCCGGTCCGGAGTGCGCACCGTCAGCCTCTGCAGCCGCCACCCGCCGGGAAGCACCTCGCCTAGGCCCGGGCCGCGCCGCGGGAGGCGGGGCCTCAACCACGGGGTCCGCGGGCCTGCTGTACGTGCCGCTTCCGCCCGCGGCCTCCATTCCACCGACACCTCCATCCTCCAGTCCCGATCCAGGACTCAGACACCGCGGAGGCCTCCTGGCCCGTTGTGGCCTCTCTCCGCCGCCATCCCTCTCTGCCGCCGCAGTCAGGATCTGGTCCAGTTGGGCCCGAACCCAGCCCGCGTCCTGTCGCAGCGCCGCCGTCCGGATTCCAGCCAGCAATCTCTCCACGTCTTCCATGGCCCTGCAGAGGAGACAAAAAGGGGAAAACCTTACCCAGCAAAGCAGTGAACACCAGGGTGCACACAAACTCGGCTAGGTAAGAAATTAAATGTGCTCTGCCTAAAATGGCTGCCTATTTAAGTAGACCAGCCCTATTACCCACAACCACCCAGTCCTGGCCGGCTCCTCCTAAGCCCGCCTCCTAACCCCTGTCAAGGCCCTCCTCCGCTAAGCTGCGCTTTGGCTCCTTGGGGCTACAACACCACTACTAGACACCTATAACTGTCCATGCAGCGGATAATGCATTCTGAGCTTTACTCCATTCTTTAACCATAGAATTGCATCTAAGCCAAATGTCAGCTAGCACAGCCCCTTACTTTTTATGTTTATTGTTGGAACTCCACCGACTGAGATAAATTTGCTTATTTATATTACCTACACCTTAAAAATGTGCTGCTACTTCAATGCCATATCTGTGAAGCACTGTAATACTGCTTATATATGCTGTTGTCGTGGCATTGTAAGATGTTTTGTTAACCCATTCACAACAAAAATACCTTTAGCTATTAATATTGTGTATTGCCCCCTTTAGCATCAATGACAGTGTGCAGTCTTTTGTACAAGTTGTCTATAAAGCCCCTAATTCTTGCAGGTGGTATAGCTGCCCATACGTCTTGGCAAAATGCCTCCAGATCATGCAAAGTCTTTGATCGCCTTACATGAACCGCACGTTTGAGATCTCTTCAGAGTGGCTTGATGATATTAAGGTCAGAAGACTGTGATGGCGTCTCCAGAACCTTCACCTTTTTCTGCTGTAACCACTGGAGGGTCAACTTGGCCTTGTGCTTAGGGTCATCGTCATGCTGGAATGTCCAAGAGCATCCCATGCTCAGCCTTCATGCAGAAGATTGCAAATTGTCTGACAGTATTTTCTGATAACATGTTGCACTTCATCAATTTTCACAAAATTCCCTTAGCCTTTATAGCTCTCCCCTCACCCCCCCCCCCCCCCCAATAATCAATGAGCCACCACCATGCTTCATAGTGGGGATGGTATTCTTTTCTCTATAGACCTTGACAGTGGCGTACACACAACCCATGGGGCCCCGGTGCGAAAACTGATCCGTGGGCCCCCCCACGCGTGCGCTTACTCTGCGCAGGCTGGGGCCGCAACACATGGTATGTACGCCAGTGCATGCATAAACACATACACTTAAAGGACCACTACAGACACCCAGATCACATCAGCTCAATGAAGTGGTCTGGGTGCCAGGTCTCTAGTTTTAAAGGGAAACTCCAGTGCCAGGAAAACGATCAGTTTTCCTCGCACTGGAGGGTCCCTCTTCCTCCCACCCCCCAATCCCCAGTTGCTGAAGGGGTGAAAACCCCTTCAGTGACTTACCTCAGGCAGCGACATGTCCCATGTAGCTGCCCGCTCCTCCCCCGCCGCTCCACCTTCTTCCCTGTCGGCCGGTGGGCGAGACTGATCCCGCCCACCGGCCGAGGAGACCTTATGCGCATGCACGGTAATGCCGCGCATGCACGGTAATGCCGCGCATGCACGGTAATGCCGCGCATGCACATTAGCGCACCCCATAGGAAAGCATTGAAAATTAATTTCAATGCTTCCCTATGGGGAATAGAGCGACGCTGGAGGTCCTCACACAGCGTGAGGACGTCCAGCGACGCTCTAGCACAGATAATCTGTGCTAGGGACCAGGGAGTTCCCTCTAGTGGCTGTCTATTAGACAGCCACTAGGGGAGGACTTAACGCTGCAAGGTAATTATTGCAGTTTAAAAAAAAAAAACTGCAATAATTACACTTGCAGGGTTAAGGGTAGTGGGAGTTGGCACCCAGACCACTCCAATGAGCAGAAGTGGTCTGGGTGCCTGGAGTGTCCCTTTAACCCTGCAGCTGAAAACATAGCTGAAACTGCTATGTTTCACTGAGGGTTAATCCAGCCTCTAGTGGCTGTCTCATTGACAGCCGCTAGAGGATTTTCTGCGATTCTCACTGTGAAAATCACAGTGAGAAGACGCTGAGTAATGCTTTCCTATGGGCGGTTTGAATGCGCGCGTGGCTCTTGCCACGCATGCGCATTCGGAGCTGAGAGGCGGATCGGGGCGGAGAGATTCCCAGCGCCAAGGGAGTCCAGCGCTGGAGAAAGGTAAGTGCTTAAGACACACACTCTCATGAACAGACGCACACATTTACTGACAGACACACACTCAGTGACAGAAATACATACACACTCACTAACAAACGCACACAAACATACTCAGTAACAGACACACACACACACACACACACTCTAACTCACACTCTAACTCACACTCTAACTCACACTCTAACTCACACTCTAACTCACACTCACACTCTAACTCACACTCACACTCTAACACACACTCACACTCTAACACACACTCACACTCTAACACACACTCACACTCTAACACACACACACTCTAACACACACTCACACTCTAAGACACACTCACACTCTAAGACACACTCACACTCTAACACACACTCACACTCTAACACACACTCTAACACACACTCACACTCTAACACACACTCACACTAACACACTTTTTTTTTTAATCCCCCCAGCCTCCTTACCTGTGGGAGAACTGAGGGGATTCCCTGGGGTCCAGTGGTGTTTCTGGCCCTGCTGTCACCCGGCTGGCCAGTCCTGCGGGCGCGCGAGAGAGCACTGACTCTTGAGTGCTTCCTCTTCAGCTCCCTCGCGCGCCGCGTACTGATGCCGGAGCTGGAAGATGACGTCATCTTCCGGCTCCGGTATCAGTGCGGTGCACGAGGGAGCTGAAGAGGAAGCACTCAAGAGACAGTGCTCCCTCGCGCGCCCGCAGGACCGGCCAGCCGGGTGACAGCAGGGCCAGCCTCGGGGGGCCCGGAGGTGGCCGGCTCCTGGGCCCCCCAGGAGAAGAGGCTGGCCCAGTGACATACATACCTGGGTCGCAGGGCGGCCGGGCCCCCTGGTGGGCCGGGCCCGGTCGCAGCCGCGACCCCTGCGACCCTGGTATGTACGCCACTGGACCTTGATGATCCCTCTCCAAAAATAATGCTTATGATATTGTCATGTATTTACAGGGGCAATAATTCTCTGATTTTGCCTCTTTATAAATCAATGGTAAGACCACTTATGGGCTGAGCAAATTTAGGCACCTGTTCTAAAAAAGGATATTATGGCACTAGAAAAAGTGTAAGGCAGGATACAAAATTAATAAAAGGAATATAAGATTTTAGTTATGAAGAAAAGTTAACAAATGTAAATCTATTTAGTTTAGAAAACAGTACCTCAGAGGGGATATGATAGCATTATACAAATATATTGGGGGCAAATACAAACCATTTCTTGGAAATCTATTCATAAAAGGACTACACCTAGGACACAAAGTCACACATTTAAACTAAAAGACAGGAGATTTAGTCTAAGTGGGTCAGCGTGACCAAGCAGCATTGCAGTGCAAACCTGGAAAGCCACTATCTGTTCTTTTACATCTTTTTCATAATTCTTGTTCAGATGGAACGGTCCTGTATGGATTATTTTACATAATATCCTGGCTTCTCACACGTAACATGTGCATCAAAACAGAAGCCATCCAGTGATGCTACACAAGAACAGCCACAATGTTGCTGCTACTGTAGGTAGGTTGTACCTTGATCTGGTGGCAACTGTAAATGCAGCTGTTATGCTGTTGGATAGCTTCTCAGAGCTACACCAAACAGCACCCCTTTGTGTACAACCTAAACACTATTAAACACTACCCAACAATATCTGGTGCTAGCAACTTGGTGCCCCTCTTTCCTCTCATAAAGCCTCTCAGGACAGAAATTAAAAGACTGCACCTTCCTCTGAGCGGTACACTAAGCTGTGCTACACTAGCGAGAGTAAAATTACTTTCTAGCTGACCTATGACAGCATCCTAAACCTGGATTTCCCCCCAAATTTAAGTCCTGGTGTCATCCTAGATTGGCCATCCACCCACCCTCCCCATAATACACTGTACATTCAAATATGTATTTCTGTTCTACTTTCTACAAAGTATAAAGTATACAATAAGCTAGAAGACATCTGCTTTGATGTTTGGATTAGTTTGAGCGGTTATTCATTATTCATCAAAACACATTTAGTGACTTAGAACATTTTGCAGACAGATATTCCAGAATCAAATTACTCTGTTTTTACTTCTCTATTCTGTCAAAACAGTCACTTTTGTCACACCGTATCAGTTATATCTGTCATGTAGCCTGTTGCCTCTTTGGTTTTCTTGATATTTTTCTTTACTTGCCATACTATTGATATGATAAAATAAGAAGTAGGATTTGGAATATGAAAATGGAACATATGGAAGGCCAACCATAGTCAAAAGGATTAGCGTTTTGCGTTGGTATAGCGTTGGTATAGTCACAAAACTTTTTAAAATAAATTCTAGCCTGTGATCAAATGCCAATTTATAGCTCAGGGCAGCCATCCTCATTGCACAGAAAAGGTGACAGATATCTTCTCTATATAAGGAAACAATGCAATGTCTAAAAAATGACTGCCGGCATGGAGCAAAATTACCAAGAAAGTGTTGGAGGAATAAATTAAAGGAAATATTTGGAAATATGACAATTAGAGAAAGGATATTATTCTCTTGGAATTATTTTGGTCTGGTTCTCTCGTTGAAGAACACTTTGGTAAACGTTTTGAGTCAATGCTCCGAGCATACTTTTCAATTTCTTTCCTTTTTCTCTCTCTATGTTTAAATTCCGAGTGTGTAAACAAAGGATTACTATACTTTAGGTAAGGTTTGGTGTTTGTTTGTTTTTTTTGCTACATGTCAATTTACATTTACATATTAAGAAATAAAATTAATGCATTTCTATCTATTTATACTCATGTACTTTAGCCCCGTTCCAAATTCGTGCTCCTGTCCAGCCTGAATTCTGCCCCAGTTCTTCCACATATGCTGCTCAGTGGTTTTGATGTGCTCAGGTTGCACTTATTTTTAATTTACTTTTTTTATATCTGATGACCTGGTTATGGCTTAAACAGAATAAATTGCACAATTGTTTTTGAAACTGAGCTCAATCCACTACTCAGCAATATAACTCTGGTCAAACAAGAGATAAAATCAATCGTTTTCTATATATAGTGGGACCTTGGTTTACGAATTTAATGCATTCTCCAGGACGTTTTGTATTGCGAAAAATGTGTAAACCGAAACGCGGTTTCCCGTAGGAATTCATTGAAAAACAATTAATCCGTTCTGGAGGTCAGAAAAAAGTCAAAATGAGCTGGCATGGAAACCAACCCACAACGCAGAACACACAGTAAAAGGCATGCAAATGGCGAAGCTCGGCTCCCTACCTTTCCACAGCTTGAGAAATGCACCAGAAAAGTTCAAAAAAGTCCCAAAACCGCTGCAAAAAATTTCCATATTGGCTCCAAAATTCGATGTAAAAGCCGCTCCAACACCTCCACACTCGATGCCACGTGCTACCTACAGACTCCAGCATGCACGGGGGCGGCTCTATAAACCTCCCAGGTGCAATGGATCCTGGAAAAACTTTCTTTGTAGTACGAAAATAAATTGTAAACTGAGGCATTATTTTCAATGGATTTTCATTTGTAAACAGAAAATTATGTTAACCGAGGCGTTTGTAAACCGAGGTACCACTGTATACTATATGAAAAACTTTCCACTCATTTCCTATTCCAATGAACTATGTATAACATGTCTCCAATAATACAAAACACCCATGGCATACTAAACTCACCTCCTAATGATATATTAAAGGGACACTAGGTATCAAAAAACCTTTAGCTTATTGAAGCAGTTTTTGATGTATAGCTTATGCAGTCTCACTGCTCAATTCTCTGAATTTCAGGAGTTAAATCACTTTGTTTATGCAACTCTAGGCACCATCTTCTTGCATGTAACGTACACAGCCTTCCTAAAACTTCCTGTAAAGAGAGAGTTATTGTTTAAATTTCCTTTATTGCACAGTTTGTTTAGTTTAGAATGTCTTATCTCCTGCTCAGTTAACAGCCCATTAGATCCTGCAGTAACCGCCTGTGTGTGAATAAAGTTAAAGTTACAGAGCATGAGATAAAAACTTTTAAAGCATCTGATTGAAAATGAAAGCAGAAATGCATACAGGCCATGTGAGTCAGAAACGAAAGGAATGTAATTATTAATTAAATGGCAGAGAATTGAGCAGTAAGATTGCAGAGACATGGTCTATACACTAAACTGCTTCATTAAGCTAAAATAGTTTTAATGCCTATAGTGGTCCTTTAAATAGACACTCCACTGCCCAATTACCCCCAAAATTTCCAAACAAAATAAAAAAAACACTATTTAGTAGATATGTCCCCAGTGAAAACACGCATACATTTAATTATGCATCATGTCATTAGTTGTATATCTAAAAACAGCTTGCAAAAACTGCAGATCTTTGCCTGGAGCATTTGCAAGCCATTGTCTTCTTCCCCAGCCCAGACTTGTTGTGGCTGTCCAATCTCAGACTCCCCAATGCGGTTCACGGAAAAGCAGGTGCTCTGAGCAATTCCTGCTTCTTGACTTTAGCTACACTGAGCTAAACTACCAGTAAGTAGCAGGGTTCATTTATAAAAGTGACTATTTTTTACTGAATTCTGCAATTTTTGTAAAATGAAAAAACAAAATCACACTGTTCACACATAAAGCACTTCAGCAAGTTAAAAAGCATTAGGTGTTTGGAGTGTCCCTTTAATACACTTCTCCCAAGCATAACCAAGAATGCTCGTCTGAAAAGTCTGAAAAGTAAAGTTTTATTTATCCTGCAAGATTCGTTTAACACATTTTTGGTATAGTCAACAGTTTATAAGTCATTACAGCTCATTAAAAAAAGGAAAAGAAAATATACAGTTTGTATCAGAATGAAAAAATTGGACTGTTCAATATTAGCATATAAATAGCATTTTTTATGTCACTCCAACACAAAATCACTTACAATTTCAATGATCACAGCAGACAAAATTAATTTTTGATAGCTTTTTGTGATTTGGCAGAAAATTTCTCATTTCTTTTTATGCATTAACAGCAAACTATATCCATTGCTATTCACACCAAACTTTAGATAATGAAGCAATTAAAAATACATGGATTGAAGATCGTATCTCATTTTTCCTCTGGCCTCTTTCAACTTCATTATTCATGAAGGGATATGTTTAATTCAACTTAGTAATTGCAGATATATCTAGTATAAATTATTCCTTATATTATTTTCCTGTTTTAATTTAGTTTAGCAAATAGACCTCTTTATTAAAAGGGGGGGGGCAAAGGATTGCGAATAGGTTATAATGGCATTTTTATTTTGCATATATATTCAAAACATAGTTTTCTAGATTAGGTGTTCTATATATCATAAATATTAAGAAAATTAATTTGGTGTGATATTTTAATTTCCTACTCATCTTTAAAGGAAACACAGAGGGAGGCTATGACAAAAATTAGATTATGTTGCATAAAAAATAAATAAATAAAAAAAAGGATGCCTAGCTTTCTCTCTTGGTTTTAACACTAGAATTTTGGTCCCACCTATTGTAATTGTATCAAAGCCAAAAAACAGACAATATTTAAAAGACATCTGTTATAAAATTTTGAATACACATTTAAAAAAAAAAAGTTTATTATATGTAATGGTACATAATTATTATATATATTTTTTTTTATTTATTTATCAGTGTTATTCAGTGAAAATGTCAAATTAATATAAAATTCAAGGTAAAATAGCCAAATTGGAAAATTCTCAAAGTGAGCTATGCTTCCAATTTGTTAATTTGGCTTTAAAATTGAAATTCACTTTGAATTCTCATGTTAGTGAATAAACCCAGTATGTTCTTGTTTTAAGGAGAAAATGTCACTTTGTTCTGGCTGAACAGAGAATTTGCGTCAGATTCTACTGTTCAGTGACCAACTGCTGCTAAACTTACCTTGCCCACTGTTGCTTTTGCCCTGTGAGATCTGTGTGAATCTCAAGCAGCATGGAGAAATTGTGAGGAAAAGAGAATGGAATCTATAATTGAAGTCAATTAATATTGTAATTGAACCTAGAACAGCCTTCAGAAAGGAGGGATGTGAAATTCAAATAGACCCATTATTTAATCAATAACGTGAAAATAGGTTATATTAGAAAAAAAAGCAAATTATATAGCCACAATACCGAGAATTGTATGATATAACAACATAGTAGAATTTCCTTAAGAAAAGTAGTGTCCTTCAACCCGACAAAATTAAATCAGATTAAACAATGGTTACAAAAGAGAATATAGAATATAAATATGATCTATTTATTGCACTAGTGTTTTATGTGAATAAATGAAAATTAAATTATTATTTTAAAAAGCCTATTTTGCACATCCACTGGACTGAACCCTTTCTTTTGTTCCTACTCTTTTTTATATCACTCTCCTATAATTCTCCAATTAATCTTTGGTTTCCTTATTTTTTTCAAAGAAAAATACTTTCAGTTTTTTTTTTCTTTTTTTGCATATGGAAGTACATTATAGGCGCATTCTACAACTATAAAAACACACAGATAGGTCAGTGCTAAATAACCAAAAAGAATGAACAACAAGGCAGCAACCCTAAAGGGGGATACCTCTGCGCCATATAAAAGTAGCAGGAGATGGTAGAATACCAATTGAACCAAAAGTGTTAAAAAGTCTCGTCCCAACAATGCAAGTTCTCACATACAAAGATGCCTCTTATTTAAGAGGTAGGTGCAGCTGTAGGTGCTAAATTCTTTGTGCTTGGGGGATGTAGTATATCTGAGTCTTTGGTCTCTGTATGGATAGAAAAAAGACAAGGCAACCTAATGCAATATGTCAGAACTCAGTATGACGGTATATAAATAATAGAGATGTTACACTCACATGTAAAAGAGCTATGACCAGCTCTAGTGTGTATCGCATACAGTGGTACAATCCCCACTTATAGGATATGATGAGGGGCGTTCACAGCAGGTAGGTATTCAGGTACTCAAAAAGAAAGAATAGAATAGCAGCAAATAGTGCTCTGAAAAAGATAATAAAATTGTATAAAATTAATCAGAATTCTACTCACTAGAGTAGAGCGAATTCGGCGAACGCGAATTTCCGCAAATGTTCGCGAACGGGCGAACTGGGCGAACCGCCATATACTTCAATAGGCAGGCGGATTTTAAAACCCACAGGGACTCTTTCTGGCCACAATAGTGATGGAAAAGTTGTTTCAAGGGGACTAACACCTGGACTGTGGCATGCCGGAGGGGGATCCATGGCAAAACTCCCATGGAAAATTACATAGTTGATGCAGAGTCTGGTTTTAATCCATAAAGGGCATAAATCACCTAACATTCCTAAATTGTTTGGAATAATGTGCTTTAAAACATCAGGTATGATGTTGTATCGATCAGGCAGTGTAAGGGTTACGCCCGCTTCACAGTGACAGACCAAACTCCCCGATTAACGCACCGCAAACAACCGGAAACAGTCCATTTGCACAACCGCAAACTCCCCATTTTCACAAGGTTGGATACCAAGCTAGCCATGTCCCGTTCCTTGTCCTCACTGATGTCATTGAAGGTCTCTTCCTCCACCCAGCCACGTACAACACCAAGGGTCCCCGAAAGGTGACAACAAGCCCCCTGGGACGCCTGCTGTGTTTGGTCTTCCACCTCCTCAAAGCCACCTTCCTCCTCTGACTCCTCTTCTTCAGACTCCTCTCTCTGCATTGCCTCTCTCTGCGTTATTATAAGGTGTGTTAAGTAGTACTATTCCTATCAGTTTAATCCCTGTTACGTCCCCTATCAGGGGACGTGTATATGGCATGGATTTTAGGAACCGGGAGATGGAAAAAGATGCTTGGTCTGTCCTCCTACTTCAAATTTGGGGCACTGCGCGTGCAATCAAATGTGCCACCAGATAGGAGTGGTGTGTTAAGTAGTACTATTCTTATCAGTTTAATCCCTGTTACGTCCCCTA
Organism: Pelobates fuscus; assembly: GCF_036172605.1. Taxonomy (NCBI): domain Eukaryota; kingdom Metazoa; phylum Chordata; class Amphibia; order Anura; family Pelobatidae; genus Pelobates; species Pelobates fuscus. Next base: position 133,513,237 of record NC_086324.1, on the reverse strand, counting down.
TCAGGGGACGTTCATATTTTAGGAACCGGGAGATGGAAAAAGATGCTTGGTTGTTCCTCCTACTTCAAATTTGGGGCACTGCGCGTGTTATCTAATGTGCCACCAGATAGGAGTGGTGTGTTAAGTACTACTATTCTTATCAGTTTAATCCCTGTTACGTCCCCTATCAGGGGACGTGTATATGGCATCGATTTTAGGAACCGGGAGATGGAAAAAGATGCTTGGTCGGTCCTCCTACTTCAAATTTAGGGCACTGCGCGTGCAATCTAATGTGCCACCAGATAGGAGTGGTGTGTTAAGTAGTACTATTCTTATCAGTTTAATCCCTGTTACGTCCCCCTCATCAGGCCTTTTTTAGTCGAAAGTATCGCCCACTGTCAGTCCCTTCGGGATCCATCCCTCATTCATCTTAATAAAGGTGAGGTAATCTAGACTTTTTTGACCTACGCGACTTCTCTTCTCAGTGACAATACCCCCTGCTGCACTGAAGGTCCTTTCTGATAGGACACTTGAAGCGGGGCAGGCCAGAAGTTCTATCGCAAATTGGGATAGCTCAGGCCACAGGTCAAGCCTGCACATCCAGTAGTCAAGGGGTTCATCGCTCCTCAGAGTGTCGATATCTGCAGTTAAGGCGAGGTAGTCTGCTACCTGTCGGTCGAGTCGTTCTCTGAGGGTGGATCCCGAAGCAGTGGTGTATTTTGGATTTGTGCTGCCCTAGGCACGACTAAATTTGGGCACCCCCAAAATCTAAATCCCCCCCCCCAATTCGTGTCAAGGCCACTTTTTTGACTGAGAGACACAGTGCCCTCATTGATACATGCACTGATATACACTCACTGACAGATACACAGTCATTGGCACACACATACAGTCATAAGCACACACTGTTTAACCAACACACACTTTCACTGACAGACACACACTGACACACCCACTCACTGACAGGCTCACACTCTCAGATACACATAAAATGACATACACAACACTGACAAACACTCACAGGTACACCTATTCTCACTGAAAGACACACACACTTTCACTCACTCACAGACACACACTGACAGCTACACTCACTCACTCACTCACAGTAAGGTGGACAGACCAAGAACACAAGGCAAGCAAGGCATTTGTCTAGGAGCTTGGGGTGGCATTTTTTGGCGCCCCCCCCCTGAAAGTGCCACCCTAGGCAAATGCCTTGCTTGCCTTGTGGTAAATACATCCCTGCCCCGAAGGGCTGTGGCGATGCGTAGGACTTACAAAGCTCCGCATGTCCTCCATCAACAACACGTCTGTAAAGCATCCTGTCCTTGCCGGGATGGTCGTGGGAGGAGGAGGATTACTTTCACCTCTTCCCCTGTTAGATTCCCATTGTGCTGTGACATCACCCTTATACGCTGTGTAAAGAATACTTTTTAATTTATTTTGGAACTGCTGCATCCTTTCTGACTTGCGGTAATTCGGTAACATTTCAGGCACTTTCTGCTTATACCGGGGGTCTAGTAGCGTGGACACCCAGTACAGGTCTTTCCCCTTCAGTCTTTTTATACGAGGGTCCTTAAACAGGCACGACAGCATGAAAGACCCCATTTGCACAAGGTTGGATGTCGAGCTACTCATGTCCCGTTCCTCGTCCTCAGTGATCTCACTGAAGGTATGTTCTTCCCCCCAGCCACGTACAACACCACGGGTACCAGATCGGTGACAACGAGCACCCTGGGATGCCTGTTGTGGTTGGTCTTCCTCCTCCTCCTCCTCAAAGCCACATTCCTCCTCTGACTCTTCTTCCTCACAATCCTATTCCAGCGTTGCCGCAGGTCCAGCAAGTGATGCTGATAAGGCTGTTTCTGGTGGTGATGGTGACCACAACTCTTCCTCTTCCTCTTCACGCTCATCTACGGCCTGATCCAGCACTCTTCGCAGGGCACGCTCCAGGAAGAAAACAAATGGTATGATGTCGCTGATGGTGCCTTCGGTGCGACTGACTAGGTTTTTCACCTCCTCAAAAGGACGCATGAGCCTACAGGCATTGCGCATGAGCGTCCAGTAACATGGCAAAAATAATCCCAGCTCCGCAGAGGCTGTCCTAGCACCCCGGTCATACAAATATTCATTAACAGCTTTTTCTTGTTGGAGCAGGTGGTAGAACATTAGGAGTGTTGAATTCGAACGTGTCGGGCTGTCACAAATCAAGCGCCTCACTGGCATGTTGTTTCGCCGCTGGATATCTGAAAAGTGCGCCATGACCATGTAGGAACGCCTGAAATGGCCACACACCTTCCTGGCCTGCTTCAGGACATCCTGTAAGCCTGGGTACTTATGCACAAGGCGTTGTGCGATCAGATTACACACATGTGCCATGCACGGGACATGTGTAAACTTGCCCAAATTCAATGCCACCAACAAATTTCTTCCGTTGTCACAAACCACTTTGCCGATCTCCAGTTGGTGCGGAGTCAGCCACTGATCCACCTGTCATCATTCAGGGCGGACAGGAGTGCTGGTCCGGTGTGACTCTCTGCTTTCAGGCAAGTCAACCCCAAGATGGCGTGACACTGCCGTATCCGGGATGTGGAATAGTACCTGGGGAGCTGGGGGGGGTGCCGTTGATGTGGAGCAAGACGCAGCAGTAGAAGAGGACTCAGCCGAGGAGGTTATGGAAGAGGATGGAGTCGGAGGAGTAGAGGAGGTGGCAGCAGGCCTGCCTGCAAGTCGTGGCAGTGTCACCAACTCCTCTGCAGAGCCACGCATTCCATGCTTGGCAGCCGTCAGCAGGTTTACCCAATGCACAGTGTAGGTGATATACCTGCCCTGACCATGCTTTGCAGACCAGGTATCAGTGGTCAGATGGACCCTTGCCCCAACACTGTGTGCCAGACATGCCATTACTTCCTTTTGCACAATCGAGTACAGGTTGGGGATTGCCTTTTGTGAAAATAAATTTCGTCCGGGTACCTTCCACTGCGGTGTCCCAATAGCCACAAATTTTTTGAACGCCTCAGACTCCACCAGCTTGTATGATAAAAGCTGGCGGGCTAGGAGTTCAGACAAGCCAGCTGTCAGATGCCGGGCAAGGGGGTGACTTTGTGACATTGGCTTCTTACGCTCAAACATGTCCTTGACAGACACCTGACTGTGGGCAGATGAGCAGGAACTGCTCAAGGCGAGAGACGGAGTGGTGGATGGTTGAGAGGGGGCAAGGAGGACAACAGTGGTTGACGTGGCTGAAGATGCTGGACCATGAGGAGGATGGCGGCTTTGAGTTTGTGTGCTGCTTGTACTCATGTGTTGATCCCATAGGTGTTTGTGATGTGCGATCATGTGCCTTTGCAAAGCAGTTGTACCTAGGTGGGTGTTGGACTTCCCATGACTCAGTTTCTTTTGGCACAGGTTGCAAATGGCATCGCTGTTGTCAGAGGCAGACACACAAAAAAAAGCCACACTGCTGAGCTCTGCAATGACGGCATTTTGGTGGTGGCAACAGCAGGCGTTGATTGGCGTGCAGTCTGGCTGACCCGGGGTGCCGATGCATGCTGTCTGACTGTGCCACTAGCTCCTTGCGACGACCTCCCCCTGCTTCCAACTCGCCTCCTCCTCCTCTCTGTCTCCCCATCTGAACTTTCCCCCTGTTCTTCTTCTCTTCTCACGGGCACCCACGTGACATCCATGGCCGCATCGTCATCATCAACCGCTTCACTTGTATCTGACAACTCAGCAAAGGAAGCAGCAACGGGTACAACATCATCATCATCAAACCGTACGTCCATGTGTGTAATGCTGCCTGACTGAGACATATCCCTGTTATCTATATCGTCTGGCAATAATGGTTGTGCATCACTCATTTCTTCCAACTGATGTGTAAATAACTCCTCTGACAGATCAAGTGAAGCGGCTGTGGTGCTAGTGTTGGTGGTGGCGGCAGGCGGGCGAGTGGTAACTTGAGAGGTGCCCGAAGCTAAGCTGGAGGAGGATGGTGCGTCAAGGTTCCGAGCGGAAGCTGTAGAAGATTGGGTGTCCCGTGTTAGCCAGTCTACTATGTCCTCAGAACTTTTCGAGTTCAGGGTACATGGCCTCTGAACACGGGGCCAAAGGGAATCACAGCACCACGACCACGACGGCCCCTGCGGGGTGGCCTGCCTCTGCCTGTCATTTTTTTTTTCGATTAGTGGTACTATGCGTGCAATCTACTGTGACAACAGATATGAGTGGCACTGTGCACTGGCAGTCAAATTTTTTTTTTTTTAAATGTACACTACTGTTACACCAGATATGAGTTGCACTGGTGTGACACTGTGCCCTGGCAGGCCCTGAAACGCACACGTGTGAAGAAAACTGACTGCTATTATTTCACAGTCAAAAAAGTGTTGTTTTTTAAATGTACACTAATGTAACATCAGATATGAGTTGCACTGGTGTGACACTGTGCCTTGGCAGGCCCTGAAACGCACACGTGTGAAGGAAACTGACTGCTATTATTTCACAGTCAAAAAAGTTTTTTTTTTTAAATGTACACTACTGTAACATCAGATATGAGTTGCACTGGTGTGACACTGTGCCCTGGCAGGCCCTGAAATGCACATGTGTGAAGGGAACTGACTGCTATTATTTCACAGTCAAAAAAGTGTTGTTTTTTAAATGTACACTAATGTAACATCAGATATGAGTTGCACTGGTGTGACACTGGGCCTTGGCAGGCCCTGAAACGCACACGTGTGAAGGAAACTGACTGCTATTATTTCACAGTCAAAAAAGTTTTTTTTTTTAAATGTACACTACTGTAACATCAGATATGAGTTGCACTGGTGTGACACTGTGCCCTGGCAGGCCCTGAAATGCACATATGTGAAGGGAACTGACTGCTATTATTTCACAGTCAAAAAAGTTTTTTTTTTTAATGTACACTACTGTTACACCAGATATGAGTTGCATTGGTGTGACACTGTGCCCTGGCAGGCCCTGAAACGCACACGTGTGAAAGAAACTGACTGCTATTATTTCACAGTCAAATTTCTATTTTTTTTTTAATGTACACTACTGCTACACCAGATATGAGTTGCACTGGTGTGACACTGTGCCCTGGCAGGCCCTGAAACGCACACGTGTGAAGGAAACTGACTGCTATTATATTACAGTCAAAAAAGTTTTTTTTTTTTTTTTTTTTTTAAATGCAAGCTATTGTGACACCATATATGAGTGGTGGCACTGGGCAAGTGGGCCCAGTATACGCTGTGAGCCTGACAGACACGCTGGCAGGCAGGCAACTGCAATTAGATTACACAGAAAAAAAAAAGCAGACTGATGTTCTAGCCCTAAAAAAGGGCTTTTTGGGGTGCTGTCCTTACAGCAGAGATCAGATGAGTCCTTCAGGACTGTAGTGGACACTGAATACACTAGCCTAGCTATCGATTTCCCTATTAAATCAGCAGCAGCTACACTGTCCCTCCTCTCACTAAGAATGCAGCTTCCGAATGAATCTAAAATGGATGCTGTCCAGGAGCTGGGAGGGTCTGGGATGGAGGGTCTGCTGCTGATTGGCTGGAATGTGTCTGCTGACTGTGAGGTACAGGGTCAAAGTTTACTCAATGATGACGAATAGGGGGCGGACCGAACATCGCATATGTTCGCCCGTCGTGGCGAACAAGCTATGTTCGCCAGGAACTATTCGCCAGCGAACTATTCGGGACATTTCTACGGAACATGTGACATGCAAGTAATAATTTCCCGGCTGCTAAGCCTTATGGGAAATGTAGTCTTTGGTATAATATTTTCGATGCCGGCAAAAAAATATTATCTGCCAACATCGGAATAGAGCCACACACGTCATATTGAGAAAAGTGCATGCAGAGCCATTCAACCAAAAGTCCAAGGGGTGTGAAACTAACAAGCAATAGAAACAAATAATGTAAAATTGTCACGGCAGCCATCTTGGTTGAGGAAAGGGATAATGGCAGGGGCCATCTTAAAGAGGAATTAAGTCAGTGGCCATATTAAGGGGGGAACATGCATAATAATAGATAAAAAGAAATTAAAATGGGCATTATAGTAACAAAATATGATAGAAATTTGAATAAAACAGTATTCAAAAGAAATAATAATGAATAGAATATGATAATAGTCCGAAATTAAATAAAAAGACAAATGAGATATAAATATACAGTATATGTGAGTGCTCCTAAGGATAAATTGAGAAATGAGATATATATCAATGTTAGAAATATATAAAGTACCAGTGACTTACTAGCAGAAAAGTCGCTATAATATTAGCATATCAAATATGAAGAGAGTTAAGCTAGATAAGTGTAGCAGTTATGGTTATGGTAGGGGTGTTCCTGATCACAATGTCGTAGGGAAAACAGCTGTGACTAGAATACCCCTATGGTAACAACAAATAACCTGAATAGTAGTCTCAGGGAAGCGCTGATAAAAAAAAAGGTGTATCAGATAAATGTGTCAGATATCCACATATATCATAGCAATTGTTATTGTCACAAAACATAATCTAGCCAGCACAGAGAGATATAGATGTGAGCAGTAACCCCAAAAAATACAATTATAGAATGCACACATAATAATTAAAACAGCCTGATATATTAGATATAATATAATTAAAGTGGATAAGAGAAATATATATATATATATATATATATATATATATATATACACATGTCAATGGAGAGAGGGGTGAGGTTAAATGAAATTAAACAAATCAAATTCTGCCTTTAAACCATTAGGGACGAGTGTCTGTAAATGAAACACCCATTTGTCTGGGGTATTTTTTTATATTCTCTCCTCTCCAGGGGATCTTACTTTTTTGATGCCAATACACTGTAGTAATTTGGGGTCGTTATTGTGGATAGCAAAATTTTTTGATACTGAATGATTGGGGTATCCTTTTACAATATTTCTGCAGTACTCACTTAATCTTATTTTTAAACTTCTTATGGTCATTCCAGCATATGGGCACTCCAACAGATAAATTAAAATTTATGTACTGCAACTAATAAAATCTTTAATGTCATACATTTTTTTTTTGTTCTATTAGTTATAAAATGTGTGGTTTTGGATGGTATAGATGGTATAGATGGATCAGTGCTTTTACAAACTCTGCAGCATTTGCATTTATAAAATCCTTTAGCTTCATTAAAAAAAAGACATTTGTGTTTTTTGTATTGGGTTTAGATGCTCTCGTAAAGTTAGTAGTAAAGATGGATTTAAAACTTGGGGCTCCTCTAAAAATAATAATATGCTTTTCAGGTAAAATAATTTTGAGCGTTTCATCTTGCTTTAGTAAGTGCCAGTATTTATTTTAAAAAAAATGAATGTGACCACTTTTATTATTAAAATTAAAAAATAATAGGGATGGATCTATAATAATGGGGATGGTCTTTGGTACTTTTATCTTTGTAAACTGAAAGGTTAGATCTTTCTTGTTCCTTAACTCTGTTGATAGTGCTATTTAGACTGGTTGGTGAATATTTCTTTTCAATAAATCTGTTCTTTGAAAAATGTGCCTCATCGTTAAAATCATCTATTTGAGAGCAGTTTCTGCAAATGCGTAAAATTGGCTTTTAGGGGCACTTTCTAGCCATGGTTTATAATGACAGCCAGATAGGTCTATGGCTGTATTAGTACATACCTTCTTGTTTACCATCTTTAATAAACATTTGTAAGTCTAAAGAATGAATAGATACCCTACTGTATTCACACGTTAAAATGATTCCTCTATTGTTAGTGTTATGATGATTGATAAAATAGTTCAGAGAATCTTCTGAACCTTCCCAGATAAGAAAAAGGTCATCTATAAATCTAAAATAGGAGACCAGGTTTGTCCGCCAGGCATGCCCACCCCAAATGGCAGTCGACTCCCAATCAGCTATAAAGAAGTTGGCTTAGCTGGGAGCAAACCTGGTCCCCATTGCAATACCCCTCCTTTGAAGATAAAACTAATCTAAAAAACAGAAATATTTATTCTTTAAAATAAAATAATGCCTTTTATGATAAAATCTATTTGGGTGTCTGGGATTCGTGTTTGTGCGAGTGTGTTGGGATGGGTCAGAATTTCTAAAAAATGTTCGTCATTTTTGATCTCAGAGTCTAGTGACAATAACTGTATCGATTTGGATAGTTAAAAGTGACAGGTGATTTGAGGTGATTTGAATATTCTTTATTTTTTTATGTATAAACCGTGATCTTTGTGGTTTGGGTGAATAATGTTTGTCATTTGGACTTGGTACATTATAATAATTTGGTAATGACACATGTTTATTAGGTGCTTGGGGTGATGTTCTACGATACCTGTATTGTGGTGGATAACATTGATTTATGATAGATTGGTATTGTTTGTATGGAGGTGCTGGTTATTCTGAGCTTTGTGAAATCTCGGTTTAGGTGGGGAATATTTAGAAGGTTTACGTACTGTAGTACCGTAGTGGTTAAAAGTGTTTTGAAGTTCATGCCCGGTTTTATGGTAGAGGGATGTTCTCTGATAAGCAGGCTCAAAATCCCGTTCTCTAGTGCAGGGCATGTCGGAAACATATTTGTTGAGATGATAGGTTCTGTCTTGCTTACTAGAATAGTCTTGTTTGTCCCTAATATACTTTTTATTATACTTTTTTTTTTGTGTGCACCTTGGTCTTAGTGAAAGGAAGGAGTTTGTCTTTGAGGTCATTGATCTCTACGTCAAACAAAGACAACTTTGTTGCACATTTCTAATTTATTGTTCCATTCATTCATGAATTCTATGTCATCTTGGTCTGAGGTGGGTGATTTTAATAATCTCAGGCAACGGGAGTAATGCGTTCGTCTATGTACTTTTTTAAAGTAGCTATCTCCCATTTCAGTTTGATTTCATTGGTTAGGGCCTTTTAAAGTTTGATAAACAGTTCTTGTTGGCTAAAAGTACTTTCTCTTATCTGAATGGGGCAAGTAAACTCTGTGTCAAATACATTATCAATAGTAAAATTATTTCTAAAATCTAAAATAGACATATTAGTGTTAAAAAGCAGCTAACTCCTGAGGGGATAAAAAAATATATACAGATAAAAACACACAGATGGGTCAGTGCTAAATAACCAAAAAACAAGGCAGCATCCCTAAAAGGGATAAAGGATTTTGGTTATCACAATAGCATATTGTGCCATCACCTTTATATCTAATAGTTTATTTTAAAATTCATACCTCATGGCATTTTTTATCATTTTTATCATCTTTACTCTAAAGAATATCCCAGGTGGGGATTATACCACCAACGCTATCATCACAGAGCAGTGAGCCTGCTCTACCCTTGTGAGTATAATTCTGATTCATTTTATACAATTGTATTATCTTATTGAGAACACTATTTATTGCTATTCTATTCTATTGTTTTAAAGTACCTGGATACCAACCTGCTGTGAACACCCCTCATCATAGCCTATAAGTGGGGATTGTACCACTGTATGCGATACACGCTAGAGCTGGTCATAGCTCTTTTACATGTATGTGTAACATCACTATCATTTATATACTGTCAAACTGAGTTCTGACATATTGCTCCATTAGGTTGCCTTGTCTTCTTTCTATCCACAAACGGAGACCAAAGACATTCACATCTACTACATCCCCCAAGCACAAATAATTTAGCACCTACAGCTGCACCTACCTCTTGAATAAGAGGCATCTTTGTATGTGAGAACTTGCATTGTTGCATTGTTGGGACAAGACTTTTTAGCACTTTTGGTTCGATTGTTATTCTACCATCTCCTGTTACATTTATGTAGCGCAGCCCTTCTCCTTTTTTTTTCTTGCATTCTACAACTATGCTGTATTTTCAACTACTTGCACATATAAAATTATACTGGTCCATGATTTTTGCTACATTGTATTTTTACATGGCACGAATATATTGTCTACTTTTAATGTTGATGTCATGTATTATTCCTTGCTGTCATTGTACAAATAAAGAATTGAAAAAGAAAAAAATAAATTTTTTAGTTCTTTCATATACAAAATTGCTATGTTGCAGTTTATTCTAATTTAATGTGTTCATTTCTAGCTATTCAATGTATTTATTATTATTACTTTTTGTTATTTACAAAAATAGCTCCTAATTATCTGAAGAGCTGTCTGCCAGAAATGCTGTCTGAACGATCAGTTTGTTTAATAATATCCAGAATCCATAATTTGTGCATCATCAGTAGAATTGTTTGTTTTATAACTCGGATTTATTGACAGTCAGCCGCATAAAACTGTGATCTATGGCCTTTCATACAAAAATATTTCTGAATGACAGTGTGTCTTTACATGTTGACAAGCTGTCAAATTATTGATTGTTTTTAACAATAAATGAAAATGTATAGTGGCAAATGGTTTAGCTTGCATTTCCACTGTTAACATAATAAATAATGCTCTTTCATGCCATAGGTCAATCATCTTTCCTATTAACGTATACAATTTAATAACAAGCCATTGTACAAGGCTCTGACGGACTCCCTGCCAAGCGGGTCTTTTCGTGTACTCATCTATATGTCAAAGACATGGAATGTGTCAAACGCAAGTCTGCCAAGAATTACAAAATAATGCAGTAGTTCTCGGTAAATCACCACTTAATGCTGTTAAAATCTAACAAGGACAAGTACAATAGAACCAACAATGTGCATTGCAAACAATTTACTTTATGATCACCCTATAAATTAGTTACAATCAACCGCTCTTTCATTGAATTTGGCTCTAGTACAGAATGTCTATTATAAATTATGAATGTATGTTGAAGATTACATTATTTATGCATGTCCTACAAAATGGAAAGCTTTTTTTTTTTTTTAGGACAAACTCTCGTCTAGTTTTAAAAGGGTTCCACTATATATATATATATATTAAAAGGAAAATTCTTAAAAAAACTTTTAAAAACGAATAAAATCTGTCAACATTGAAGTTGATGTTTAGTAGATAGGAGAGTGCGCTGGATCTTGTGTATTGTTTATTGTGTGTATATATATATATATATATATATAACTCTAGCACTCAGAAACATATCTAGGTGGTAACCAACTCAAGACCATATAGATTTATATATGGTGTTTTCAATATGGAGTCCCCTTCTGCATGTTTCTTTTTTTTTTTTTTGTTTCTTGGTTAGAAATGAACAACCTGTTGTTTCTTGGTTTCTTTATGTTATCAGATAATATTATGAAAGTCTTTGTTTTCTACGACTTGCAGTGAACATTAGCTTTTATACATGTGCGGTCAAATACATCAGATTAATTTTCTATAAAGAAGTATTGCTCATTTTACAGTTCCTTGGTTCTTCTGTTTATATCTGGCGCTATGAAGGCAATGGTTTTAAGCCTGTTCAGAGGTGTTCGATCACTAATCTTTTCATGAAAAGTTCTATTCTTCTATTTTTTTTCCGAGGAGTTTCACCTGAAAATATTTAATAAAGAGATGCACTTCACTGGAATATCTGATGTTGATTACCAAATCCAATCTACAAGAGGGAAACAGCCAAATGTGCCTGTACCACTCAACTGAAAAGTTCCTGAATAATTGTTCAATTCAAAAACACTCTACTCTATGATTCTACTTGTTTTGTTTTTCTTGAGATATTGAGACTGGAGGGTAAAATAAGGGCAGATGCATGGTTATTTCATTTTATATGTCTGTATCAAAATATTACATATAAATCTGTTTAGACTGTTAAGAATGTGTTACAAAATAAACAGGATTAAAGAGGTGCACTTGATGGATGATCTAACGGCCAGGATTAGGGGAACCCAAAAGACTTTTCAGAAGATATGGGAACCATGGGAAAACTGCCCATTAGGAACCTAGGCAGACACTAGCCAACCAGAGACACATCAATCCCCCTCCTCATACATCTGGGTACTCCAAAACTAGCACGATCTTGAACCCCAATCGCCCTTCACCCCTCCACCCCCCTCCGCCACCCCTCCCATACTACTCTTCTCACTTCATTATTTCTAATCTTTCTCTATCCTATCATCTTCACTCTCCCCCTACCCCAAGGGGAAAAGTTAGTACGTTAAGGTGACCGAAAGCTAATTAAATACACCTGTATACATTCCTCAAGGTTGTGCTCTGAGTCCACTTTTGTTTTTATTCTACATTGCCTCACTTATAATTTGTTTTGATTATCACATTTATGCCAAGGCCATCCGTTCTTCTTCTCGTCTTTAACTCTTTCCATCCCATCTTTAGCATGTCCCCACCTGCCACACTTCAATCTCCAACTGCACTGCTACTTACATATCAAAACACCAATCTGTTAAATACAGATATTTTTGTCTTTTCTCCTTCAAGTGTTCATCTTCTTGTATCAGTATCCCTTCGGGTCAGTGGTGCCACCATTAAGCCTACTATGCAGTTGCAGCCTTTTCCATTCCCTCTTTTAGTCGATCTCCAAATTCTACCATATGCTAGATTTTGTCTTCATTTAACCCAGATCTAGTCATGTACTGTTTATAGACTATGCTTTTTTTGACTGAATATACTCTGCCATTACCTTTTTTTATAATGTTACTCAATTTCCTCTCCCAGAAATCAGGAAGAAGACAGTGTTTTAGAATAAAGAAATCAGGGTTATATACTAAACATGCAGAAAATACAAATAATTATTTACAACAAAATCTATAAAATACTTAAAAAATTGGTGCCTGGAGTCAATTTAAATACACAAAGGAATTCATTCATTTGTGTTATATGGTCAGTCTATAAAATATTATTTGGCAATCCATTGCTTCAAGAGTGCCTCCCATCTATTATTTAAATATTTCACTCCGAGTAAACGTGGGCAAGCTAGTATTACGTTTCTTCCAGCTTTCTTTATTGAATTAACTTTGAAATCTGTTTCCCCTGGTTTTTACTGGATGATCATTGTGCTTGCCCAATGTAAGTAATTTTAACTTTGTCTACATTATGCTCCAATATCACATTATGCTCCAATATCATATTTAATCAGCGCTTTGCATCATTATAACTTTCATTTTTTTAATATTGGACATGGCTGCTCTGTTCATAAGGTCATTCATAATGTCCCTCATATACATATATATACTATTCTAGATTAAAGTAGTGCAGATTTATTTTTTAATCTGATACATTTTTAATTATAAATAAAAAAATGTGCGTTTGCCAGACTACAAATACAACTGATTTATGCATCCATACAGCTAATAAGAACATCAGAAGTAAATATATGTGGGAATTAAAAAAAATGACCTTCACCGATAACACATTAGTCTTTCATCTTGAAGCAAATACATGATGTGTGGAACATATAAAATACGTAACAAATTGGCTTACAAATCAGTTGTGTCCCTTTGACCCACAGTCCTTCAAGAAGAGACATTTTTATTCTCTATGGAATTGTTCCTAAGACAGGTGTACAGGTCAAAGGTCACATGCCAAGACACAGTTTGATTGATTTAATGCTCATAACTGTGACACAAAATGTAACAAACATCTATCAAAGCTCACTAAGAAGCAGAAAAGGCAGATCAATTCATGTAAAAAAATTTCATGTTATACACACACATTATTTGTAACAAAAAATATTTGTGAAGGACAGTATGGAAACAAATTATTTTTTTTTCATCTGCCTTACATTCATTTTCTCCATTCTCATCACCTCAGGGGGGGGGGAATCCAGAGCCCAAACTCAAGAGGGTTACTGCTGGATATTGTGAAAAAATTAAAAAGATTGACACTTACATCCACAAAAATATACATGCACAAACATTCACATAGATATGCACAGTTCAGCATAAATGGCAAACGCCAAGGGCAGTAACAAGAGATAAAAGTAATAAATGCACAATTGGGCTAAACAAGAACCACAACAGGTCAACTGGGAGAAGAAAGGCTGGTGTTTCAATAGCCTAAGCCTTATTAAAGGACCACTCTAGTGCCAGGAAAGCATACTCGTTTTCCTGGCACTAGAGTGCCCTGAGGGTGCCCCCACCCTCAGGGACCCCCTCCCGCCCGGCTCTGGAAAGGGGAAAGGGGTAAAAACTTACCTTTTTCCAGCGCTGGGCGGAGAGATCTCCTTCTGCTCTCCTCCTCCGATCCTCCTCTTCTCCTCCCCGTCGGCTGAATGCGCACGCGCGGCAAGAGCTGCGCGCGCATTCAGCCGGTCACATAGGAAAGCATTCATAATGCTTTCCTATGGACGCTGGCGTGCTCTCACTGTGAAAATCACAGTGAGAAGCACGCAAACGCCTCTAGTGGCTGTCAATGAGACAGCCACTAGAGGACATAGGGGGAAGGCTTAACCCATTCATAAACAAAGCAGTTTCTCTGAAACTGCTATGTTTATGAAAAAATGGGTTAACCCTAGAAGGACCTGGCACCCAGACCACCTCATTAAGCTGAAGTGGTCCGGGTGCCTAGAGTGGTCCTTTAAGATTGGATAGTGTCATATTAGAGCATCAAAAGACTCAAGTCAAACGAATTCCTGAATTTGTGTCTTTCGTGTTTTCTTTCATACTCACCGAATCGGCGCTTTGAGTCAAGCCATTTGAATGTATGCATGAATGAGCACAAAGAGACACGCACGAGTAGGGTGTGGTGTCCATCTTACTTTTGGAGTGATGTGAGGGAGAGATAGAGATAAATATAACACAGACTGAAGTGACCCCTCAGGAAGCCCCTGCTGCTAGCCAGACATAAAGTTGGAAACCCATGATTTATTTAATTTAAAAAAAACTATGCAGCTTAGGCAGAGGAGACGTGTCATGACCTATGCCTAGACTTAACCACATGAGAAATCATTTTCTCCATTCTCATCACCTCAGGGGGGGATTCCAGAGCCCAAACTCAAGAGGGTCACTGCTGGATATTGTGACAAATTGAAAAAGATTGACACTTACATCCACAAAAATATAGATGCACAAACATTCACATATGCATGCAGTGACAAATAGATATGCACAGCATAAATGGCAAACGCCAAGGGCAGTAACAAGAGATTAAAGTAATAAATGCACAATTGGGCTAAACAAGAACCACAACAGGTCAACTGGGAGAAGAAAGGCTGGTGTTTCAATAGCCTAAGCCTTATTAAGATTGGATAGTGTCATATTAGAGCATCGAAAGACTCAAGTCG